>NW_027287316.1:87563866-87971366 GCF_022747635.1 Hetaerina americana
TAACTCCATTGATGATGACAGTAGCCGTTAGCGATGTTGTCAATGGAGCCAGTCAGCAGGGTTCACCGCTGGCCCACCCGGCAACCTCCTCATCGAGTCCCCCCCTCATAACCGGCAATAAATTTGGCCTGACCTCTATAGAGGCGGAGTGTACTATTTGCTCAGAACCTGGTGAATTGGTAGTTTTAGAACCTTGCGGACACAGAGTAGCGTGTTCTGACTGTTCAGTTCGAATGAAAAAGTGCCTCTTATGTGGAGTGATGGTGATTCAAAGGATTACTATGGGTGAGTACATGCTTGGAAAGCAGTCTCAAGCTCTAATGATCCTCTCTAGCTTTAACAGAACGAACCATATATTATTCGTGTTTAAATATTCTTTATATGCATGCTCAAATCTCTCCCATTTGAATCTCCCCCAAATGGGTTTCTTTGCCATGGTTAGTTATAGCCAGTGCTTCTGTGGGGTCGTTGCCCCGTGGTGTGGCCACTTGGATCTCTGCTGCTGAACGGATGGCTGCCGCATGGTCGGCGAATGCACTTGGAGCAGTCAAAGGGACTGATCTCAATCTTATACCTTTTGAGCCTCAAGCAGAGATTAACTTGATGTGTCCATCAGTGAGCTCTGGACTCCACCAACCACGTCCGTGCTGAGAACAATGACCACATATCTGCCTCTGCCTGCTATTAATCATTTGTACATTCCTCCATATCCTTCGCATCCATGTTCATTTCGGCCAGTGCTGAAAACTGGATTGCACGCATGGCTTTTGATCAAGCAATGATATCAGACTCGGTCACAAACGGCCACCTCGAGGTGGTTCTGGAGTAATTCCTTCCTTCATGGGGTAAGCATCATTTCCCACGGTTAACTCAGTGCTTCCCAGGGAATTGGGGAGAGCAACTGCTGTCAAAAAATAATAGCAATGGTAAAAAATCCTGATTTGGGTGAGATAAAGACAAATAGTCTCTTCTTCTGCCTTGCCCAAAAGTGGAGGAATAGAAAATGCATGGCTGCACTGCATTTTACACTCATACCTGACTTGCGGCTGTTTCCAGACTGATGTCCTAAATCATCCAGCTCTGGCCTTGGCATAGCCTGGTTGTCATGTTCATCCGATTTGGCCTGAATGCTTGGGAACAGTGTTGATGACACCATCTTGCTACGTAAGGAATAAATCTTGTTTCAATATTCAGAATTGAGCAATTTAGGAAGCCAACCATAATCTCCGTTGATAGCTCACTCTTTCCACATTATAATGTGAGCATGTGTATGGTCAGTGCTTCTGATGTGAGCATGTGTTAAAGGTGTTCCACTGTTGGACAGTTCTTTATTTCAAGCCTGAAAACAACAGCCTAGAGTATCAGGATAGAAGTCTTGCTTTCATTTCTATGGGAATGTATCACCCTGAACCTCTGGTGGTGGTCTAAACATGCTCCTGTCTGCATTCTCTTCATCTTTCTCAAGGCAGAACAGAGGCCTATGCAAAGCGTCATTGTGTATTCCATAGATAATTATGGAAATAAGTGCATCCTTGTGATGGAGAATATCACACACAGTAACTAATTAAATCCGAAATCTATGAAAAAGTTTTAAAAAAATGTTCCTATTACCGTATTTTCCCATCGATAATACACACCCAAAACTTTGTAGTTATCATGAATTTGTAAAGATACGGCGACCCACGGCTTCATAGTTATCTTGAACATGTAAAGATGCCGTGCAACTGTGTGTGTGTGTGTATGTATATTTACATACATGCATATATATATATATATATATATATATATATATATATATATATATATATATATATATATATATATATGTATATATATATGTATGTATATATATATATGTATATATATGTATGTATGTATATATACATATACATATATATGTATGTATATATATATATATATATATATATATATATATATATATATATATATATATACATATATACATATATATATATATATATATATATATATATATATATATCCCTCCCCGGACTACAACCTTGACGTGGTGGAAGGGCTTGTGTGTTCCGATGACCCCTAGAGCTGTACTGGCGGGAGTAATAAAAATTGCTCCTGGTAGGGTCACCCATGCCAGATAGGTCGAAGGTTAGGAGCCAGACGAAAGGTAGTCCACACAGCGTCTGTTCCTCAGTGAGGCGGCTGCAATGGCGTCTGACCCCAGTGGGGCGGCCAGTAAGTGATGGTGTCACGTTAAAAACACTATTGAGGAAGGCAACGGGAAACCACCTCAATTATCATTCCCAAGATTAGCATGATGGACTATACAGAGATTTTGAGTCCTGGCAACTGCGGGGCTCGGCCGAATCGGCCGTGTGTCATGTCCGGGAGCGAAGGAAGCAAGGCTTCCGCGGTCGTCATCCCACGAAACCCTTGAAAGGGAAAACCAGCAGCAGCATGGCAGAAGACGCAGGAGAAGAAGACCACATTAGTGAGAATAGGAACGTGGAATGTAAGGACAATGATGAGGATAAGGAAATTGGAGAATGTTAAGCGAGAGATGGAAAGGGGAAATATAGATATTTTAGGTCTATGCGAGGCGAGATGGAAAGATAGCGGGGATTACTGGAGTGATAAGTATAGAATAATATACAGCGGTGGGGACGAGAGCCAACGAGGGGTTGCCATAGTATTAAATGAAGAGGTAGGAAGAAGCGTAGTCAACATTGAGCAGGTAACGGATAGAATACTACTAGTGGAGATAAAAGCAGAACCGACGAACTTAGTTATTATCCAGGTATACATGCCACCGAGCAACCATAAGGAAGAAGAGGTCGATAGGATATACGATCAGTTAGAGGACATGATTGCATGTGTTCCTGCAGGGAAACATTTGATAGTGATGGGGGATTGGAATGCGACGGTAGGCGAAGGAAGAGATGGTGATGAGGTGGGGGACTACGGTTTAGGCACAAGGAATGACCGCGGGGAGAAAGCAGTTGAGTTCTGCAGGAGACAGGGCTTAGTTATCACCAACACTTGGTTCAGACACCACAAAAGACGCAGGTATACATGGAAAATGCCAGGTGACTCGGGAAGATATCAGCTAGATTATATCCTGGTTAGACACAGGTTCAGGAACAGTGTGATAAATTCCCACAGCTTCCCGGGAGCGGATGCAGACTCAGACCACAATTTAGTTGTTATGAAATGTAGCGTACGTTTTAAAAAGATAAGGCAGGGGCGGCGAGTTAGAAAATGGAATGTAGAAGCGTTAAATGGGTTGAAAAGAAAGGAATACAAACAGGCGGTAGAGAAAAGCATGGAGGACGGTAAAGAGCTAAGTACTATCGAAGAAAAATGGGAATGTATCAAAAAAGGGTTGTCTAAAGCGGCAAAAGACACTATTAGAACCGTTAACGCTAAAAGGACTCGTAAACCATGGATCACGGATGAGATGATTACAAAAATGGATGAGCGGCGAAAATGGAAGAATATAAATACAGAATTAGGTAAAATGAAGTACAAAGAATTGAACAATAAATTAAGGCGGGCAACAAATAAAGCAAAGGAAGCATGGTGGAAGACGCAGTGCGAGGATATGGAAAGTCTGCAGAGGAAGGGGGAAATCGGTGCGCTTTACAGCAAAGTTAAATCGTTATCGGGAAGTAAGAAAGGGAGATCAACGATAGCAGTTAGAGATAAGGCCGGTAAGGTAATAGTTGACGCAGGAAAGATCCAAGAGAGATGGAAGGAATATGTAGAAGAACTGTATAGTAAAGAGCTTAGACCAACAAAGTTAGACATTGAAAAGGAACATGACGTAGAAGAAGATAGCTTAGGTCCAGGCATACTGGACAATGAGATAGAAAGGGCATTAAGGGAGATGAAACTAAATAAGGCCGTGGGGGTAGATAACATTCCCGTGGAACTTTTGAAATGCTTAGGAAAATGTGGGAGGAAGAGGCTATATGGGCTGATCCGTAGTATTTATGAGGAGGGAATCTGGCCGGAAGACTTTGTGAGATCAGTTTTAGTTCCTATTCCGAAAAAGGTAAAGGCCACGTCATGTGAGGACTATAGGACAATTAGTTTGATATCCCACGCAGCTAAGGTTGTTCTCAGGATCATAAACAAAAGGATAGAGAGTAGGGCAAACGATTACTTAGGGGATGATCAGTTTGGGTTCAGGAAGGGGAGAGGTACGCGTGATGCCATTGCAGTAATGAGATTATTAATCGAGAGGAATATAGAACACAACCAGGAGGTATTTGCCTGTTTCGTAGATTTCGAAAAAGCGTTTGATAGAGTAAATTGGGAAAAACTAATGAGTTTATTGCAGAAATTAGGAATAGATTGGAGGGAAAGGAGGCTAATCCGCAACCTGTACATGTCTCAGACTGCTCAGGTGCGGGTGGGAAACGGGTCGGAATGGGCAGTGTTAGGAAGGGGTGTAAGGCAGGGTTGCCCATTATCACCGTTGCTGTTCAACCTGTACGCAGAGGAAATGATCAAAGAGGCTTGGGAAGAACTGGAGGTAGGAATGAAAGTGGGTGGGGAATTCGTAAAATCAGTTAGATTTGCCGATGACCAAGCTTTAGTTTGTCAGTCAGCCAAGGGGCTGCAAGCAGTGCTTAGTGAATTGGAAATTCAGTGCGACAGGTATGGGATGAGAATCAATATTAATAAAACAAAGGTTATGCGATTTTCTAGAAAGAAAAAGGCCAAGCTTAACATTAAAATAGGAGGGCAAAAGCTAGAGCAGGTAGAACAGTTTACGTATCTCGGTAGTGTTTTGGACCAACACGGTCAAAGTAGTAGGGACGTAAGGAGAAGAATTGCGCTAGGCAAAGAGGCTTTCACAAGGAGGAGGGAGTTGATGACAGGGACTTTGAGTAAGGATGTTAAGAAAAGACTCGTAAAAACTTTGATATGGAGCGTAGCTATGTACGGAGCGGAAACGTGGTCATTGAAGCAGGAGGATAGACGTAGATTGGAGGCTTTTGAAATGTGGGTGTGGAGAAGAATGGAGAAGGTGAAATGGACAGAGAAGAAAACAAATGAGGAAGTACTTGGTATGGTGGGCGAAGAGAGGGGTTTGTTGGGAGCAATCCTATGGAGGCAGGAAAAGTGGATGAAGGGGGTTTTGACCGGCAGTGGGATGCTGAAGACTGTGATAGAGGGTAGAATGTTGGGCAAAAGAGGAAAGGGAAGGAACAGGATAGGGTTGTTGGACGGGATGAAGGGAGGAAGAAAGTACTCGGAGATGAAGAGGGACCTGATATAGAGTAGGATGATGGATTTTGTGTTTAGTTAGGAGTAATAAAATATTTGTTGGTAGTTGTGTCCATCCAAAAACCTACCTTAACCGGTAGATTACTTAAAAAAAAATATATATATATATATATGTATGTGTGTGTGTGTATACATATGTACATACATACATGCATATATGTATATATATATGTATAACACATACACACACACATATCCTGTCCTAATATATATATATATATATATATATATATATATATTCCCCGGACTACAACCTTGACGTGGTGGAAGGGCTTGTGCGTTCCGATGACCCCTAGGGCTGTGCTGGCGGGAGTAATAATAATTGCTCCTGGTAGGGTCACCCATGCCAGATAGGTCGAAGGTTAGGAGCCAGACGAAAGGTAGTCCACGCAGCGTCTTTTCCTCAGTGAGGCAGCTGCATTGGCGTCTGACCCCAGTGGGGCTGCCAATAAGTGATGGTGTCACGTTAAAAACACTATTAAGGAAGGCAGCGGGAAACCACCTCAATTATCATTCCCAAGATTTAAATGATGGACTATACAGAGATTTTGAGTCCTGGCGACTACGGGGCTCAGCCCAATCGGCCGTGTGTCGTGCCCGGCAGCGGGGGAGGCAAGGCTTCCGCGGTAGTCATCCCACGAAACCCTTGCAAGGGAAAACCAGCAGCAGCAGGACAGAAGACGCAGGAGAAGAAGACCAAATTAGTTAGAATAGGAACATGGAATGTTAGGACAATGATGAGGACAGGGAAATTGGAGAATGTTAAGCGAGAGATGGAAAGGGGATATAAAGATATTTTAGGTCTATGCGAGGTGAGATGGAAAGATAGCCGGGATTACTGGAGTGATAATTACAGAATAATATACAGCGGTGGGGACGAGAGCCAACGAGGGGTTGCCATAGTATTAAATGAAGAGGTAGGAAGAAGCGTAGACAACATAGAGCAGGTAATGGTTAGAATATTACTAGTAGAGATAAAAGCAGAACCGGATCCGAACCGAAGAAAAGGATTGTTAAAACTTAGATATGGAGCATAGTTACGTACCTTGTGGAAACATGGTCACTGAGGCAGAATGATAGATGTAGATTGGAAGCTTTTATGGAGATATGGGTGTGGAGAAGGATGGAGAAGGTGAAGCGGACAGAAAGGAAAGAAATTGAGGAAGTCCTAGCTTAAAGGTATAGTACTAACAGTATGATGGTCATTGGGGCAGGATGATAGACATAGACTGGAGGCTTTAGAAATGTGGGTGTGGAGAAGTATGGAGTGGGTGAATTGGACAGAAACGAAAACAAATGAGGAAGTACTTGGTATGGTGGGCGAAGAGAGGGGTTCGTTGAGAGAAATCCTATGGAAGCAGGAAAAGTGGATGAAGGGGGTATTGACAGGCAGTGGGATGTTGAAGACTGTGATAAATGAGAGAAGTTAGACAAACGAGGAAGGGGCAGGAACAGGGGATTAGGGATGTTGGATGGGTTGAAGGGAGGAAGGAAGTACACAGAGATGAAGATGGGCTTCGTGTAGAGTAGGATATCAGATTGTTTTTTTGGAGAGGTAACGAAATGTAGCAATGTTATATCAGTGCCCTTCAAAAGCCTACCTTAAAGGTATAGTACCAACAGTAATAATAAAAATTTGATTTCCACCATATCATACTTGATACCATAACACACATTTAGGAGGTATGCTGCCTGCGCCCAAGTAGAAACTTGCCCCCTAATAAACACCAACATATTTTGGAAAAAATAATTTTGGTAGAATTTAGCAAATACATTCATTTCTCAATTATCCTAGTTCGCATCATACACTTTATAAATTTTCTGTGCTATTCTCTATTCCCAGCACCTCAAATTTAGAGTAACTTCACAATATTAAAGATAATTAAATGTTTAGAAACATCAGTATGCTTAAAAAAATAGAAGCATGAAATTCGCCCACTTTCTCAAAAGCTCTTAGTTTTCATCAAAAAATCAAAAGTTGCCAACAGTACTTAATTTTGGAATTTCAACATTTTTGTGTACTATTCGTACTTTCCCAGTATCATTTCCCTTGCCTTTATTAGCCCTGAGAATTGCATATTCTCCTTTGACACGAGCTAATATATACTTCTACTATACAACACATAAATCATTGTTTACCTACAATGCATTATTTTAATTGGCACATCTTACGATGAATATGACTCTGTATTAGGAGTCCTTTTTCAATTTTCATTCTTCGTCATTATTTTTTCCTCCAAGCTACGTAATTGGTTTAGATTTCTCTGGAAAAAGATGTTCTGTTTAAATTTGAAGATAGTTCTGTGCTCTTTTGCAACACTAATTCCACTCATACAATGGATGAAAATGAAAAAAAAATTCTTTTCATCACATTAAAACAAATTAATCACAACTGTGTCAAAAGTATTGATATCATTTCCATAAACAGCCATCATTTCATCCAAGTGGATTCCAGGGCACTGTAAGTTTTCAAATAAAGGAACTTAATCACACTGTGAGCCTCTCTATCTCCTTCATGCGGTGAGCTACTTCAATCTATGACTTCTTGAAATAAAACAGATGAACATAGATAACTGTAATATACAGCAATATGTACATAGGATACAACTACCATATTTCCCCATCAATAAAGCACAGGTTATCTAAACATAAATGTTAAGATCGAAAATATGACAATGCACGTTATGTAACGGCAAATGAAAAAGCTTAGCGACAAAGCAGGAAAGAGGATTTCCCATAGCTGTGCCTTGCGTTTGTTTGTAAAATTTTTGGTTGAATTGAAAGTATGTTATGTCCATGCAAGTTTTAGTAAGAGTAACGTATTCTTTAATTTCAATGGGTGTTATGTCTTTTGTGTGTAGCCAATCTGCGATGTTTTCAAGGGCAATATCAATGGGTACGCTCGGGAAGAGTTGTTCCACGTCAAAAGAGACAAGAATCTCATGGGGCTGGATGCGTAGGTGTTTTATGGTGTCGATGAAATTTTTGCTATTCTTGACCCCGAAGGTTTCTTCGGACCCTAATTGTTTGTACTGTTTGGTGAGCCATTTAGCCAATTTGTAGGTGGGGGAATTCAAAGCTGAAATGATAGGTCTCATTTTCTTACCGGCTTTGTGTATTTTGGGTAAAGTGTAGAGTTTAGGCACCATAGGGTTTTCCGTTTTTAAGGTGAAACGTGATTTTTTTGTCAATGATTGTAGTACAGTGATTGAGTGCGGTTTTTGTGTCTGTAATCATTTTATTGAGTGGGTTCTTATGTATTTTAATGTATGGGCCTTCTGCAATTGTGTTTTCGGTGCGTTCAATGTAATCAGCTTTGTCGAGTATAACTGTGGTGTTACCTTTGTCGGCCTTAATGTAATAACAGTCTTTATTTCTCAGTTCCTTTATGAGTGCGCGTTCTAACGGATCGTTATGCGGTCTAGTGTTAAGTTTGGTACTGTTGCGTTCCAACTGTAATTGGCAGGCATGTCTTACGAATTGTTTCTCGGTATCTTTAAGGTGTTTAATGTGCGATTCTATGTCCACAACTAAATCTTCGGTGGGGGGATATTTGTATGGGAGGCAATGTTTTAGGCCTTTGTTCAAAATGTTGTTTTCTTCATCAGTGAAATGTTTGGAGGAAAGGTTTAAGATGAAATTTCTTACGGGATTAGGTTTACTTTCAGGAATAGGAATATTTTTGTGAATAGCTTGGAATTTACAGTCTAAAGTTTTAAGTTTTTTATGCAGTCTGTGTTGGTTTACTGTGTCCATGTTTAGAAGTCTTTCGTTAAATGTCTGTAGTTGTATGAAATTTAAGTGTTTCGTGATCTTCAGGTGTAGATTGTAAGTCTGAGTTTCGGTGTGTGCCAGTTTAGCGTATTTTTGTTTGATTTCTGTGTTTAACCAATGTTTTTTCGCTAAGAGGATAGCTTTCGAGGCGTTAAGGTTGTTTCTAGGAGCAGTGATTTTCATGAATTTAGGAAATACGTTGTGTTTCATGCAACGTTTTAGGAAGTGAATATCAGCAGTGGTTGTGTGCGATTTGAATCTGAGGGTTTGTAATAAGTTGAGCTCCTTAGGCTGGAGGGCCATACTCAAAATGGAAGATGTGGAGCTATTGGCTGTTAAAGAAATAATCTCAAGGAAGAAGATCCTAAGGCCAATAAAAATAATTACGAAGAACTCCTATACCGGTATTTCGGTCACAAGGTGACCATCAACGGGGAGAAAATCAAATAGGGCACTTGAACTAGGAAGAGGAATGTGCACCAGGCACTATCCAAAGTCAAGTGGGTGTTCAGGTCGGGGGGTGAGGTATATATACCTGGAGGGGCAAGGGGGGAGGGGTTAAGTGATGGTCCGTAGGTGGGGGGGAGTTTGTTGAGGTCACGTGGGAAGGAGTGGGGGAAGAGTGGTGGCTATTAGGAGGGGGCTGTCTGTTTCTGAAATGACTAACAAAGTTAAAAAGCGAACTGTTGATGATGCCTGGTTCATTGTTCATAAGTTTATTCTTGTTTAAGTGTATGTGTAAGCTCTCACAGGCATTGAGTTTACAGTGTTGTATCGGTTTTAATAATGTTAAGTCGTTGGGAGTGATAGAGTGTTCCGTTTCAAAAATGTGTTTGGCGACCGCTGATCTATCGAAACGTCCGTTCTTAAAGTGTGCTATGTGTTCCTTGAATCTGATTTTGGGATTACATTTGGTCTGTCCAATGTAGGAGAGTTGGCAGTGTGAGCAAGTAATTTCGTAAATACCTGATTTGTCTAACTGTGGTGTTATGTCTTTCGGGTTCCCTAAACACGTAAGAAGAGTGTTACGGTTCGAGTAAGTGACCTTGGTGCCAATTTGTTTAAAGACCTTATCAAGGCCTCGGGTTAATGTGGGGAAGAAAGGTAATGCAATAAATTTATTATTGTTGTCTTTCCGTTGTGGTAGGAGTGTAGTATGTTTATTGGCAAGTTTTCTTTTTTGTTTCCAACTAATTTGTCTATAATTTGGGGTGTGTATCCGTTGTTAATGGCTATTTGTTTGATGTTCCGGATTCGAAATACCGGTATAGGAGTTCTTCGTAATTATTTTTATTGGCCTTAGGATCCTCTTCCTTGAGATTATTTCTTTAACAGCCAATAGCTCCACATCTTCCATTTTGAATCCTTTTCTTAACATCATTACTCAGCATCCCTGTCATCAACTCCTTCCTCCTTGTGAAATCTTCTTTGCCTAGCATAATTCTTCTCCTTATGTCCCTACTACTTAGACCATTTTGCTCCAAAAGACTGCCGAGATATATAAACTGTTCCACTTGCTCTAGTTTTTGCACTCCTATTTTAATGTTTAGCTTAGCTTTTCTCTTTCCGAAAAAAATCATAACCTTGGTCTTGTTTTGGCAATCCCTTGGCTGACTGCTGCTTGCTTGAAATTAAGCTTGATCATCCACAAACTTGACTGGTTCCTCACTGATTTTCATTCCTACCTCCAGTTCTTCCCATGCCTCTTTAATCATTTCCTCCGCATATATGTTGAACAGCACCGGTGATAATGGGCAACCCTGCTTTACCCCTCTTTCTAATACTGCCCATCCGTACTCTCTGTTCCCAACTCGCATCTTAGCAGTCTGAGACATGTACAGGTTGCCGATTAGCCTCCTGTCCCCTCAAACTATTCCTATTTTTGGTGATACATTTGTTAATTTCACTCAATACACTATATTGAATGCCTTCTCGAATATTACAAAATAAATAAATACATCCTAGTGGTACTTATATTTTCCTTTCTTAAGTGACTTCATTACTGCAATGGTATCACACGTGCCTCTCCCCTTCCTAAACCCAAGCCGATCATTCCCTATGTGATGAATCATTTGCCCTGCTCTCCTTCCTCTTATTGATGATCCTGAGAACCGCTTTAGTTGTTTGCAAAATCAAACTTGTATAGTCCTTACCTTCAGCTACCATTCCCTTTGTTTGCGATGGGAACTAACACTTTCATGATAAAATACTCAGGCAAAATTCCTCACTTAAAAGGGCCACAAATTAAACCATAAACTCTTCCTTCACCACAGTGAATTTCCAGAAGGATGTTATTCAAGGCCTCATTTGATTTCAATCCCCTAAATGCCCTTTCTCTTTCATGGTCAAATTAGCCTGGACCTAAGCTATCGTCATGCACATTATATTCTCTTTATTCTTGCTGGCCCAATGGCTTTACTTAATGGTTCTTCTATCTCTCTTGAATCTTCCCCGGGTTCAATTAATAATTTTTATGGCTTTGATTGCATGGATTTTCCCTTCTTACTTCCTGTCAGCTCATTCACCTTCCTATATTTTAAAAAAGTACTTGATGGAGTGAATTGGGTAGAATCAATTAATCTCTTGGAGGAAATAGGAATAGATTGGTGGGACAGGAGTCCAATCCACCACCTCTACATGTCTCCGACTGCTCAGGTGCGAGTGGGGAATGGAGAGTCCAGATGGGCAGTGTTGGCAAGAGGTGTAAGGCAGGGTTATCCATTATCACTGGTATATATGTGAAGGAAAGATTAAAGAGGCATGGGAAGAACGGGAGGTAGGAATGAAAGTCGCCAAGGACTTCATAAAATCAGTTAGGTTTGCTGATGCACAAGCTTTAATTTGTCAATCATTCAAGGGGTTGCAGGCATTGGAAAGTCAATGCAATAGATATGGGATGGGAATGTGGATCCAAAATCAAAGGTTTTAAAGAAAGAGGAAAGCAAAGTTAAGTATTAAAAATAGAGCTCCTGAACCTGAGTAGGTGGAACAGTATGCCTATCTCAGAAAATTTTCTGAAATGATTAAAGAAGCTTTCATAAGGAGGAGAGAATGGATGACAGGGAAGTTGAGTGAGGATGTTAAGAAAAGGCTCATCAAAACTTTGATATGGAGCGTAGTTATTAATGGCATGGAAACATGGTCCTTGAAACAAGATGATGGGGTTGATGGGAGGCTTTTCAAATGTGGGTGTGCCGATGGATGGAGAAGGTGAAGAGGGCATAAGGAAACAAATGGGGATGTGCTGGCTATGGTGAAAGGGGAGGAGAGGAGATTTCTGGGAGGAAAATCTCAGGAGGTAGGGAAAGTGGATGCAGGGCATTTTGATGTCTTGAAGACTGTGATGGAGGGGAGGACGTTGGGCAAAGGAGAAAGTGGCAGAATTATGGGATAGAGATGTTGGCGAGAATGAAGAAGGTTGGAAGCATGCTGAATGTGAAGGGGGGCGTGATGTAGTTTTTGAGATCAGGTTGTGTTTTGTGGGAGAAAAAAGGGAATTATCTTTGTACCATTGTGTAGCCTATATCATCCAAAACCTGCCTTAACCGATGAATTGCTAATAATTATTATACCTACGGTAAGTAGAAGAATGAACATGGCACCAGAGCAGCATTCCATAAGTAACTATGTATTTGAAATGGAATCCATAACCCCTTGATTTTCTCACTAGAATATCAGCTTCAGCGAATTCTCCAGAAAGATTAATTTGTAAACACCCTTCAACTCCAATTAATCTTGCACTTTGAGAGTAGATAAATCTACAGATATTGCTTCGTTAAAGTGAAAATGGCTGTGATCTCTGGGACAGAAGAGCTTTTGTGATTTAGTAAATGAATGTAGGCTGAGTTTATGAAAGGGCTCAATGAGTGCGGCTCATCCGCGGAGGCTTCCTCGCTAGTTAGAGTGGGCAGAGCGCCCGGAATAGTCTTCCTATTTGCATTTATTTTAAATGACGCGAAACCCGTACTTAATGTGCGAATCAGCCAAGCAGAGGGGATAACGGTGACGGAAGATCGGAAAAGGTTACAGTTGGCAAATATAGCCAAGCCCGGCGTGTTATCTATGGGAGGGGCAGGCGGCGACCGCAGAGAACTTGCAATTTGTGCGGAGTGGCAGAAGGTAGCCCGGCCCAGGGTTTATCTCTGGGAGGCCAACCGCAGTGAACTGGCAATATGTGTTGACGTGAGCGGTTTCATCTGAGGGTTGGCGAAATTGCCCAGGGCGTCCCTCCCGCTCTGCTGCCGAGCGTCCACGTGGGACGCAATTGGCCAATGTGGCTGAAATTGCGAAATAAATTTAGCCCGTCCTCAAGGATGTCACCGAAAAGGATGCGAATTTGGTGCTCGCACTGGGATGAGGAGTTGGCGAATGTAAGCGAGCAAATGAAGTACATGTTTTTATTCGAAAAATTCCGTGCTTAAGGTGAAGATGAATGGGAAGCAAAGAAACGCCTGCCCTAAGAGTACAGAGATTAGTTTCATTCTCATGAACTAAGACACAATAAATTGTCCTGAACGGTTTCCATTCTCTTCCGAATTATGTGATGCACAAACCATTATTTCTAGGGCCCATTAATTTAAACGGTTGTGAGTCAGCCCACGGCTATATATATTCAATTGTTTTCCATCTAGAAACTGGGAAACCATAACCGGCACAATGTTTTAAGGAAGTGGCCCCCCTTATTACCCTGATTTTCACACGCCGTCGGGCTTAGTAGTGGATGAACTCTACCATCACCTACCTAACCGATCTTCGGGTTGATTACCCTGTTTATGGTTTTTTTATTACATCTAGAAAAGTGTAATAGGGTCATGTTAATCTACAATGTCCACTGTACAAGTTTTCAGGACAGGTGGGACCGGTCTTTTTTGAGGCAGCCTGACGTTTTTATCATGTTCAGGTCGATCCATATTGATAGATAATAATTCAAGTGACTCAAGGAAGCAAAGTGTGATATTCTAATTAACCGACTACATCTCTCATAATCACCTGCCGTTCCTTTGCCCGAGTCCGGAAGCGGTTCATAACCGGAGCGGCTCGTTGGATTATAGGGGCCGAGATTTCGGCTTTCCGGTTAACCCGTGGATCGCGCGCCGTAGCCTCGAGCTTGGATGTCGAGTGTTTTATTGAATTACGGCTGCGACGTGACCCCATTCGTCGGCCACTCACCTTCAAAATGAAACAGTTCGGAGAAATGGGAATTTCCAGTATCGTACGGAACGAGTTGGTGGGAGCTTAGGTGGTGGTGCGCGGGGATCTAAATTTTGGGCATCTCGTTCTGGTGTCTCCTCGTTTTTGCAACTGCAATGGAATCGAGTGCGCCGACACAAATTATGAGCGAACTTTAATTGCTAAAGTAGGACGCCGGAAATTCGTGTAATTAAAAGAATCTTTTTTAGCACAATGCGAGTGGTATATTTTTATCACGACCATTCGTACTCCAACCGAAATTTTCCGGAAAGGCCGACAAAGAAGTAGATTTTCACTTACAACGGTCATTTCATGTCGTTTTGCTCAAGTAACCCTGGAGTTGAGAGTAACCCCGCCGTGTCTTAAACAAAGAGTAACTAAAAACAAATTTAACCACAAGTTGTAACACCGAAAGAAAAATTATACGCGGAAATTTTTCCGGTACCATTCACACCATGTGAGAAGATGCGAGGACACATGCGTGTACATTGTTATCAAGGCCATTCTGATTAAGAACTGCAACCAACGGCAGAAAAATATGAGCCAAGAGAATTTGAATTTTATATCAGTTACTTGCAGCACTACGAAGAAGCATTTTCCTCTAAGAGGAATTTCAGTGTCCAGCAATAGGAAAGGAACATAGAGGTGAAAAAGAAACCATTGATTTTCTTTAACTTGCTTTGTAGTTGAATCTACAATTTTTTTATGTATTCTTATCAAATATACAGCTGGTGGCCTTCTTTTGCCAATTTTGCATTTATTTATCATTAAATATGACCATAATGGGTCCGGTTTTGCCAAATTGTCCTTGATATTCAATCGCATGATTGACAAAATTGCCTTAATCATATATACGTCAATTATAATGAGTAAGTATAATCAACCGTAATCATTAATTAAGTTGCTGTTGCAGCATCACCGACATATCTTTGAATTTGTCAAAGGAAAATCTTCTTTTTGTTCAAACATTGCTTTTAACCGGGAGGACTGTGGAGCAATGAGCACAACCACAATTACTAGTGACTTTGCATGTATGGTGATTGGTCATAACATTTTGTATTCCTAGAAAGTCCCCAGAATTCTGTGTAATTAGTGTTGAACTAGAGTAGTATAGCTGGCTAAAGCACTTGCCCAGATGCCAAAAGATGTCTTTGAATCCTGGTCAAGGCGAAGGATTTTTGGACTGAAATTTTAACATATACTTATGATTTTTTTATTTTTATGCAAAATAATGTTTTCAACGTTATTTTGAGGTTATTTTGTTTCGAAAATTCTATTTAAAATGATCAATAATCTGTAGTTTGGTTGCAGTCACTTTAACATATTTATTTCCAAGGGCTCATCTCCTTGTTTGTTTCCGTTGTAGCATATTAAAATATGGAAACGGCTATGAATTCGGAAATGGTTATGAATTTTGCTGGTTCTTTGCTCTATCCAAACCTCAGGTGATCTTTGAGTTATTTAACCAGTTTTTACATTTGCTGGATGGTAAACCCCACCAAAATTCTGTTATGGTAAAACACCATTGGAGGGAATGCATTAATATTCCGCTCAGTCATGGTAGATTTTCTCCCTCTGGCTCATGCCATTTCATGGTAGGCTTGCTCAGCTCATGATGGACACAAGTATAAGACTGCTTTGGACCAATTCTCCTGTAACATATTGACTGGAGGAAAAATCATTTTAATTGAATATTTTGTCTCGCACATTGCGCAAGTTCTGCCATTATGGTCTACCAAATGACGTGTAAAGCCACCCCCATCGCCCAGAAATGTTGAAATACAATGGCAAAAACTCAACCTTTCATGAATTACATTTTTGGCTTTGCCGCCTCAAAACAAGTGATATGACCTTGAGAAACAGAAAATAATATGGCTCAAGAATAAAGCAGATGATTAAAAAATTTGCGCCCATGCCTACGTTAGTATGTGGGAAAGTGAAATTAAATGTGCTTATTTATCAGGTGATGATGTTCATGGGATATGCCCTCCTTAGTGGCAGTCATCTCCTTCAAGGAATGTTAATGGTGGTAACTTATTTGCTCTCTGTGGTGTTTCAGATGGGCGCCCTCTCTCATCAAAACCTCAGCTTCCTGGAAACGAGCGTGTCCAGTTTCTAGTGAACAAATTGGCTGAGATGGAGGAAGCCCTGAATTGTTCAATCTGTATGGAAAGGAAGAGGACTGTAGCATTCTTATGTGGACACAGTGCATGTGATAAGTGTTCTCAAACTCTTAAAATATGTCACATGTGTCGAAAAACAATCACAACGAAGATAAACTTGTATCCTTAGGGGAAAAGTTTCCAAGCAGAAGCCTTGCCATTTTGAAGGTGGAACTAGTCGTACCAGCATGTTTTGACAATATTACTGCTGAAGGATTTGGTTACTTCCTATATTTTGCTCTGCTCTTGCCTTAGCTATATTATGTTACATGCATGCATATATATATACAGACACACACATAAATAAATATAAACATGCGTGATTATGTACGTGTGTTTATGTGTGTGTGAATCTGAAAATCTCCCCTCACCTCATCACTGGTCATTCCTTCCTTTCAAAGCACTGTTTGGGCCATTAGGAATGATGGTCGGTTTCAAGTATTTTATTTTGCTTTGATAAGTTATTGCTAGAGATGGGACCTAGATCCTCATGACAACTTGATTCCTAAAAACTCTAGAAGTGGTTTCTTACTTATATTCCAACCAAGGTGTCATGCCTCCATTGAAGTGACACCTAAGGATTATTTTCATCTTTCACCACTGCTTGATACGATGGCTGCAAATACTGTTTATGCTGCTGTTTCACCAATATTTTTTACTGGCTTCATTAGTTGCTTTCATTGCCTTTATCCAAGGGGAAATCATTCTGTCATGTGAGTTCAAGGAGAGTCTACCGGAACTTAGTAATTGAATGAGCCATTTCAATCAGTGCAACAAAGGGGTGGTTTATCAAATCCTGACTGCATCATTTGACTTTAAGATATTATCTTAACTGTTAACCTTATGCCAACGTCTGAGTTCCGAGGGGATAAAAAAATGTCAATGTTGGTAGCATGTAACTAAGCGTTCATTTTCATTGGGTTATTTGATCAATCATGGCATTTGTTTTTCTTGTAGGGAAGTCATTCGCTACTGAGCAGAAGTCTTGGGTTTAATGCCCGGTGATGCCTCTGGGCACACCTGGAGGACCAGGTACCATGTTTGGAAACCACGGGTGGCATATTGAAAGGAACTGGCTTCCCTTTGTGCCCTCTTGGGTGAATTTCATGTTCCACACAGAGCTCACTGTGAGCAGAGTTAATCCTCACCTATCAAACCACCATTCGGGTTAATTACAGCAAATCCCATAGTAAGAGTTGTATTTAATGATGGAGCATTTTTTAGGCCACCGAATGGCCAGTAGTCTGGTACCAAACTGCTACCAAACATCAGAATGAGATGCAGACTTCCATAGTTTGTGACTGCTAGTGGAAGTGCAACATTTCAAGTCATGAGGCAGTTCTTGGAAATAGAGGAGTAAGCATTGAAGGAAATCCAGTTTTATTTTCAATGAAAAATCATAATTTGTCAAACCTTGGCCTTGATCTATTTTTCCCAAGTTAGTAGCTATTTTTTGGGTTGACCCTTGTCCAGCCACATGAAAGACTAGTCGTCCTTTCATTGAAAACTTTTGATTATTATTTCAGCCTTGTGAGAAACGATGGTAAAATAGCCCTAGCTCTGAAGTGCACCTGTCGGGTGGTCACCTGGCTTCCAATGTCGGTTGGCCTTTGAGGTCTCATTCAAGCGAGTGTAATTGGTGGGGAGGCAGGGCGGTGCATGTTCTTGTCCCTTCCTTGTTCCTCCCACCCCTTGTTGATGTTTGGGGAATTTTAATGTCTCTGGTGATATATGGCATTCCTTTCAAGTCTACTGTTAGATATTGCATATCAACTTCCTTCGTCTGAAGCAATTGGCCTAATGGAAGCAAGAGTATCAAGTGACGTGATTAAGTGTACATATTAGGAACGAATAACTAGAAGAAGTTGTATTGTCTCATCGCTAGTTACCATGCTCACTTTGTTTGCTTTATTGATATGGGACTCTTGTTTTCAATCATTGACAAATATTCAAGACATCAGTCCCATTTGCTTTTGAATCTATGAGCCTAAATGATCATTCATTTAAAAAATTTATTGTGAATGTATTAGGGGGTATGGTTGTATAAAATGTATTTTGTACGGTGAGAAAATACTCTTAATCATAGCCTTCAGAAAATGTATATATTCTTTATTTTGTGCATATTTACCTGTGCAATAAAAACTAAAGAGGTGGGTTACTTTTCAGTCCTAGGTAGAGGTATTGTGAGAGGCTAGTTGGAGGATGATGCATGCTCCTTTGGTTGTTGAGTACCGAAAGGTGTGTGTTTTCCTGAAGGTATGGTAGAATACCAGGGCACTCTGTAATCAATATATCTATCAGCTATGCAACCATCGTAAAGGAGAAAGAATTTTCAGTGCTATTGAAGTTACATCTTGCTAAGTGATGGAGTAATGTTACAAAAAATTGTTTATCTTCCAATGATAAATGTGCAAACTAGCCATTTGTAAAAAATTTGCCTCTTCTCAAATGCCTCCATACTGTTACATTTGCTAGTTTGTATGAGGGTTGATCCGATGAGGCTTGAAGGCATGACTAACGTGATAGCATAATATAATAGCTATAATATTGTGTGCCTCACCTTGCTTTGGGGATATTTCAATGAATGAGCCAAGTTCACCAACCACCAACACGTGATGGAGAACCATAGAAATCGAATACATTGTGAAAATTGAGCATATGCAGAATGAAATGGGTCAACCTCAACCCACAGACCACAAATGTAAAATGTTAATGGGGACGCTCTCCCCAACCTTTCTTATTTCTCGAATTCACAACCGCCTATCTCATCAAACCCAACGCACGCAATGTTAATGCATGACACCACGCCAATCAAATGGAACATTGGCTTGACACCAGATGACATGTCTTTGTGCCACTGTCTTCTTCTCATGTCAAGCCACCCTCCAGAGACTTTCCCTCCCATTATGTTGGTCACCATGTCGGCTGAAATATTAATATTGGAATATCTTGTGCTCTTGAGCGTCTTTATTTGGCCAATTAATGCCTCTTATATGAATTTTATGCACAGTTAACAATTTTCAGTGAGGCCCAAGAGCTTTGAATCATGTAGCACTGTGCATGTGACCTGTGAGTACGTACGAGGGTGGCTGTATGAGGGAAATGTCACCCAGCCATGTTTTGAGGCGGCCTGTTTGACATTTTTCGAAATTCCATGATATCAGTAAAACTTAAGGATGTGAATAAATAAAATTAAATAATGTTGAAAATAAAATTGCAATTCATTGCTTCAAAAAGACAATAGATTACATGATGACTCAGGATTTTAGTTAAATTAAAACAAGAGAGAACACTTACTGGACGTTTGGAATAATATAAGCTTTCATAGTAGTTTGTTAGAGTTAAAAAAAACTATATTTTTTATGAGTGTTGGAGAAATATAACTATAAACTTTTTCTCAGAAAAACTTCCAGACAGGAACTATCTTCGGTCAGAAACAGAGTTCATTTTTCACAAGTGCTGGTAGAAATGAATGCCTGCAAAATTAAGTGGAAATTTTTATTCAAAACATTTGACTTTTTTAGTAATCCAGAAAATCTTTGATGTCATTACCCATTGTTAATATAGTTAATTATTTTTTTTCTATCCAAAGGCCACCAAAATGTTAGTCTTCAAGGTGTTAATATGTGGTTGTGGTGCCAGAGTTTGTTAAAACCAATCATTCTGAAAGCAGTAGGGTAATCAAAATAACTGTCATTTGTAATTCTTTGTCTTAAAAAAAGTTGATTGAATAAGGGATAAATTCTGATTGAATCTATAAATCTCAGTGGTTGGGACGTACAACTGGAGAGATGATTGCTGGGTTGCTGTTCAGTGGGTCCGAACTGTATTTGATAGTAACAAAATGTTGTCATCAGAGTGTGGACTGTGTTTATTGTTCTGATTAGGGGCTATGGTTAATAACATTCTAGCTAGAAGCTAAGTGGGGAAGCACAATTGGTTTTAAAACACTCAATCATTGGAATGTACTGACTGCACCGCAATAAGGTGGTGCTAAGTGAATGGATTTCACCATGGTGTAGCCAAGTCGTATACACATTTTCTTGTAAAAGGATAGATTTGTAAGTTAATTGTGTCATGATTTTAAATGCATCACAAGAGGTTGATATATTTGTATGAAATGCATTTTGTACAGAGTAATCTTATTCATTTCTGGATGACTTTTGTATACTAATGTACATTGTTATGCAATGATGCCTCTTGAGAGGGGCTTGATCATGTGTATCTAGTTTTGGTGAATGTTACATGTTTGAAGAAAGGTATTTGCTAGTTTTTTGAAAGGTAAAAGTTACTCCTTTTTTAATGTTGGGCAACATACGCACTGGCCCCCACAGATTTTGTTGTATTTTGTAAGGCATTCAGCTTGTCATGTTCCTTGTGTGCTTTTTTATGAAGCTGTATCACTGACAACTCAGCCTCCACAAGGAATTTGATGGAATTGTGTGATTCCAAATGTTGCAGCTGGTATGCAGAAATGGTGCTCTGAGTGTATGAATCTTTGTTCTTTGGCAAAAGAAGACTGAATGCCCGCCTCGTGTATAATAATTTTTTAGGGAACATATCCTGCATCTTCCGAGGAGTAAATATAACCTAATGTTTCAACATTAAATCCAAGTGAGATTATAAGATATACTGCAGATGCAATAAAGTTTTTGATGCATTTAACACTATATCACTGTACTACTTATGCATTGTTTTCAATTTTTATTTTGAAAATTTAGGACTCCAAAAAACTGGAATTTTATTCAAGGTAGTAGAGGTAAATTTTCGTTGTTCCTTGACCATTTATACTCATTTAGAGATCTTAAATGCTGTCTCTCTGATGCTGTAAATAGTTCTTGTTCCTTCACCCATCTCATCATTTATATGGTTTATTATTGTTTGGCCTTCAATCATATTCCTTCGTGTCCATTTACTAGTAATATCAAGCTTCCAAATATTCCCAATTATTTTGCTTTTGATTATAGTTCTTCATGCAATTTAGACCCATGTCCTCGTGGTTGATGACAAATATGGTGGAATATGTACTTTTCTTTCCGCTAGTTATTCTGCTTATTATAGCCTTCTGCTCGTTCTATTGGAATTGATCTTGTCTTCCATTTACTTAAGTTCTTCTGCTTATTCTTCCTTTTTAGGTTTAATTCAATGTTGGTATCACCTGCCATTTATGACTTTAGTGATATCATATGCTGCTGATACCATCTTTCTCTGTATACTGTTAGAAATAGCTCATTTTTCCTTTTCTGATTATTATTACTAAATTTGCGATCACTTGAGATTTAATCCATACAAGGAGCATTCCATATTTAGGTTTCACTCTTTTGTTCTCCAACTCAATTTAGAGAGAGCACATCATAATTATTTTTAGCGGTAAAATTAATACATATAAGTGCAGTAGAAATATTAATTATATTCTAAATTGAAATCATTACCAATTTATAATGTTAACTTATTTTTTATTTAAATAACCACTCTTGTGGACTAACTCACACCTCTATTTTATGACTAACTTCAACTTTTAAAATTCATTTTCCAGATTGAAAGTCTTGGTTGAAATTGTATTTAAATGAACTTATTGTAATGATGAAAGGAGATCACGTCTAATGAGATACTTCCTCAATACCTTTTGGCACTGAGAAAGTCTATAAAAGATGTGAAAGCTCCTAAAAATGCATTAATACGAGGGTTGTCCAGAACTTACATTTTGAAATAAAATATGAACCCAGCGCCAAGGCAAATTTTTAGTGTATAAATTTGAGAGAGACATTGTTAAACTATTTCTCTAAATAGTCACCATCCAAATTGAGTCATTTATCACAACAATACACATGCTTTTCAATTCTGTCTCTGAATAAATCTGCATCCTTACATTTTAACCACTTGTTTACACCAGCATGCAATTCTACATCACTTTCAAAGCACTGTTTGGCAATTCACATCTTGCGAGAGATCCATAATCATAAACCTGTGATTTTCATGAATTTATTCGTTGATATTTACATTGTCATCTGTCACCAGGCGAGGCCGACCAGTGCAGTCCTCATCATGGACATTGGGGCGGCTATTTTGAAACTGAATGTACTACTGCCTTCAATTGTTATTCTGTCTCCGTACACTTCACTATGTTGCCTTTGAATTTTAATTGGCTTGTGGTTTTTTACCAGTGAAAACCTAATCATAGATCACAACTCGCAGGATTTACAATTGCAGCGCACATTTTCACAGTGTGCAGCGAGAAAAGTAGATGACCTACAGTCCGCACGCTACCACAGCGGGATGCATAGACTGAATTTAGGGATATTTAGACACCAAGATGGAGGCTCTAGCCCTACCCACCGCCACGCCATGCCAAAACTTAGGCTACTCTGTGTTCACCCTTGTATTTTCTTGGGACAGTCCCAATAATTGTTTAACAATATTGGAGAAGCCTTGGAATTCGTGATACCGAGTGGACTCGTTTGATTATAATTCACTACATTGGTCACTCTCATGGAATAGGTATTTGATCTGCAGTGATAATAATTTACTTCCACAAGATGGAAGAAGTTCAGTGTGAGGAAGACTGCCAACAGTTTTTAACTGATGAGTATATTAATAATGTACTGCAATACTACTCTTATGAAATGGCTTTCCTTACCCAATCATTATTAGGTGGAATGGATCGTAAAAATAAGAATGAGTTAACCTTTAAAAGTCACATGTGACTCTAAGGGACCGAGAAACAGCCAGTGAAATCAAGCAGAGTTTACCATTATTCTAGAGCATTACTAATAGTTCATCTAGCCTGCATTTAGTAGTTTTGATGTAGATATGCAGTGTGTAGAACAGTTTGCAAGAAATATCCATATTTTAATTGTTCAACTTCCATGGACTCTCTTAATATCAGGGGAGTTTCTGACATTGGAGGGAAGAGGCATTCTTGGCCGCATCAAAATGGTTAAGAGATTTGACTCGATATCCATTTTCTCCATTCACCAGGTGTCAACTCTGAATTGCTCGACATGACCCAGGGTGAAGTGGTGCATAAAAACTTAAATACGAAGTTTAACTTTTCTTTGGCTGTCAGACTTGATGACAGAAGCAGCGGAGGAGAAGGCAATTGGCATGGGCTGCTAGAGAATGATAAAAATAAAATGGATTGTGTAACAAAATGAGGCAGGCCCAGAATATAATATGAGAAGCCAGTGAATGGGAGATGTCCCTGCCAGGAATTCAAAGGTGACAATATCTTGGTGAGCCACTGCAAATTAATTTCTACAAGCTCCCTTCTTGTTAAATTGTTCCCAGCAGTGAAAGAGTGATAAATGGGTCAGCATGACTAGTTTTCATCAGAGCCAATATGTGCACACCTGGTAGCTCACTAGTCATGCTTATTAGAAGCAGGGAGCTAATAAAAACTATATTTTATATCGAGAAAGGAAAAACTTCACACACCCAAAAGCCTTCAGTATTTATGTGCTTCAATCAGAGGAGGATGGGCAATACAGATTAAAGTACTCTTTTACCCCCTCCACTGCAGCATAAAAGGAAAGCATTATACCCTTTTCTCTATTATAATGGTGGCTATCTTAGCACCTCTGGCCATGGAGAATAAATTAAATGATGCAGTTGGTTAGGTGCACTGCATCATACTAAATTGAAGATGTGACTGGCCCTTGACTTCTAGCAAATCGAAATGAAATCATCAACAATGTCAGTTTTTCATGAAAAGACAATGCATTGCACTGTATTGAGAATGTTTTGAACCATTTCAATTAGGGAAACCTCCCTTGTGGGACTTCTAGGGATATCCCTGACATTATAACTATTGTAGGTTCCATTCCATTTCCTGCAAAACTTTGTAATTTCTTAAAATGTAGATCACCTGTGTATTGAAGTGGATGGTATTGAGAAAAAATAAGGAAGCATTTTCGGAAGAAATGTTGAAACTATTTGATGATGACTTGAGAGAGTAGTCTAAGTTGGGTCCCTGCAAGAAGTCTCCTCTCCTTCCCAAAAAGAGTCGTGTGTCACATAGATTTAATAGAAGTGCAATTGAATGAATGTAATGGGTGACCAAATTTGTTTGCATTACATTCAAGTCTCAGCATAGGTTCACCACAGTATCCCAAATCATCTCAAAAGAGCTTGCAGCGATTGTGTAGACTTGTAGTCCTAGATCCCTATTCTCAAGGATGCAATAAAAATCCCTCTCCTAAATAACAATGAGCAAAGCCCAAATGAGAGTCTAGGGCACATGCGCTGCTCTTGGTTTAAATTGATTACAAAACACTGCAAGCAAACTACACAGGTTAGCAACTCTCCAGAAAATGGCTCCAAGTGAAATTCTCACACAAATTCCATTCAAGTTGAAATAAGAATCAAATGATGAATAGACAGACGATGTCCTAAGAGCCTATCAGGCTTCTGTGGATATCTTGCTAGATAGAATTGAATTATTAAAAGCTTTTGATCAAGTTAAGATTAAGGATGGGTTAATTATAAATTTAAGATTACATTTTTCACGTAATTCTAAGCTTCACAGTCAAATATCATTTAGCTCTGATAAGGCTTTCAAAAGTGTCGGGCCACATGTAAACTTTTCTTCACAGGACGCTACACCAAACAACCTTGACAAATTCCCCATATTTTATAAATTGGCCTTAAATTCCGAGGTCTTCCACATCGCAAGGCCAGGGCACTGCCACCAATTGCCCGTTAAGTTGGGGCCTTTTTTGCAATACTAATTTAAATTGCTAACAAAAATTATAACTAATATGATCCTATTTTAAGTACTCCTCCATTCACAACACTAATCTGCATTCATAGCAACAGTCCATTACAAATATTATTGTAAATTCACTGTGCTAAGGATTTGCATAATAGTTCCTGAAGCCCAATACTTCAGCGGGTCTATGCCATAGTACTGGAGAATGTAAAATCTGAAGCATTATCACAACTATAGGCATATTGGCATGACAAATTGCCTTCTTTATAGGCAATTAAAATTTGGGTTGATTTATAAATCTTCCTGTCATTAAAGGAAGAACATACCACAGTTACTATGAACAAAATCCCAGCTTTTGCAGTTGTAATGCTGACATAGACGATGCACAATCGAATTTGCCTTCACTTCACAATTTATGCTCCATTTAAATTTAATGCGGAGTTCACGTGGATATCTGGCCAGTATAAAATCATTATCCACCACTGGTATTCATTCAAGGGCCCCTTAGTCCAAAAATATAGCAGCTAAATCTTTCCCAGTCTTAAGACAATGTTCCCAAATAACAAAAATGCATGGTGATGTTATTCCTTTATTGTGATAATGCTCATTTAGCTGCATGAGATTTACAATGTTATGAAAACGTTTTGAAGTGTCTTCAACAATGCCCTTAAATAAAGTTGCTCTAACACAAATACATGGAAGTTTGTCACCAACAGCAATCATTTAACTCAATTCCCATGCATTCACACGTTACAGGTTGCGTTAACTTAGGCTTGGAAAAAACAAGAGATCAAAGTAATGTACCCCAAATATGTTTTAATACTATATATATTTCAGAGTAATTGCATAAACAATTTGCACATTAATACAATGCATTGAACGTTTTCAACGCTAGACATTAAGTTTATTACTGTAATTAGAACGGGAACAAAAAAGTGAACTGATAAAATGAACGAAAAAACACAATCCCTTCATTGCTTACTCGAGTCAAACCAGAGCTTAGGCGACTCTGCCACAGCAAAAATTAAGGTAACCAATAAGTATTTAGTGAAGAGCAAGTACTTCGAGAGAAGGCTATTTTTGGTCCTTTTTGGCAATTACACAGCGCACTTAAACAACCCACCATCCACATCCCCGAACTTTTCACGAAAATTAACCTCACACACACTAGTGAGGTATTAACTTAGCGTGATATAAGGAGTCTCTTAGGGGTGGGCAAGTCTTAAAAATCACTCTCGAATGATTTATGAACATCACTCTAGGTCTGGAATTTCTTCATCGTCGGAGTCAGACTCTGGTTCCAAATCATCGAAGTTGGGCTTGCCGTCGTCCCCAGCGCCGAGTCCACCCATTTGGCGCATCATCTACAAATATTGAGGAGGGAAAAGTTAAATTTGTGTACAGAGAAAATTAAATCATCGCTGTATCATAAATTAAACTCACTTCATCGAGTTCATCGCCTCCCCCGAGTTCATCCTCACTATCGTCCTCGTCCTTCCATTTGTTAAAATCTACTTTCAACCAATGGTACTTCTTCTTATCCTTTTGCAAGTGAGGCCAGTATGGGCCGGGCTCTTTCTTACGAAGAATAAACTCTATGTTGCGATCTCTTTTAAATTGCACCGATTTCTGTGGAAACAAAGTAAAATATCGGGTACACCGAAATTCGCACATGCTGCCCAGCAATAGGTTCCCACAAAAACGGAGAAAGAATGTAAAACTCACCTCTGCGTCTACTTCCTTGAAAAACTCTATTGTTACCTCGTGGACTTTCTTATCGGTTCCACCAATTCCATGGAAATATACTTTGTCGTTTTCTAGCTTAATTTTGGGCTCCTTGCAGTCTTCTAAGCAAATTGTGAGGAACACCACGTTATTCCGCTGGGCCCACATCACCGGTGGGGGATGAATCCTGAAAAACATGAGCCCACAGTCATATAACACACAGGGTAATGCATGCACATGAACTACACGCTATCATTAATGATAATAATTCAAGAAAATTCTAGAAAATGCCTCAAACACGTGTTGAACACAAAACCACTCGGATTCGATATTAACATTTTCCCATATATCGTGTTGCAATCATGACTTTACACAAACTTGCAATACGTGAAGCAAAATTTTCTCGATTATTTTACTTACGTTTCGCCAGTTACCATTTTAGTATCCCTATCACTACTGTTATTTGAAATTACTGAGATCCCCACACTTAACAAAGTATATTGCCAAATTCCACAAATTGGATAGATTATCAGTCTAAGTAATGATTAACCAGTTCAGCAGCAACGCAAAATCCACACCCCCGTTCGTCCGCCGACCAATTGTCTAGAACTTTCCGCAATCAATAGAACAGAAATGCACATAAAGTCAAAGATGGCGGCAATCCGAACGGCATGCTTGCATAGAAACTGGCAGCGTAGCATAAATAATGCATCACTAGGATATTTTATCGAACAATTCAGGCCAAAATTAGTGCATAAAATGCCAACATGTTATGGATATTAAAAATAAATTAGAACAGTTCTTACTGCTCGTCTCCTGACATCTTTGCTTTCACTCCTTGCAACAACTTGATGACAAAAGACTGGCGATGAACCGCTATAGAATCTGCGTTCGAGACTACGTGAGGCTTTGGAATCGTCATGCGCGTAGCAGCCGACGTTGAAGCGGTTGAGGCGCAGTGGCCGTACGGTTCCCGAAGGAACTGCTCCTTCGAACGATCTATGCGCGAGGGACCACCAAGTTTGTGTTTTTTAAAGTGATTTGTGCATCATTATTAACGGATAATTTGGATATTACTTAATCAATAGCCATTCAAGGTGAGAGTTACATTTTATTGGTAATTAATGAAATTAAAGTCAAATTTATTTTAATATATATAAAACCTGCGGAGCAACCTGTTGATGACCTAAATATAAGGAAACCTCGGCATCAAAACTCATTGTCGTCATGTCGGTGTCATTACAATGCGATTTAAATAAATAATCATCTATGTATGCGTGTAAGAATAATCGAAAATTAAATTCTGTGTGTTCTAGGGAAATATGTGCCCAAGTGCTTCCCGAAATTATTGAAGACTTTCTGGAGGACATTTGTTTACATCCCCACAACGATGAGCGGATTATTCAAAGATAGTTACGCGGTAAGTTATTTAATTCTTATTGATATGTTAGATTTATTTTACTCGCCGGCAGTGATACATGAAACAGTGTGATCCGCATTTCAACGGAAGACACGAATCGTAGAGATGCCAAGAAATTTGAGTCGTGATTTAATATTTTGTGCTTTATTGACGATGGTATACTGTTAATTACTCAGATTGTAGCCTGCTGTTCTGAGGAGATAGTCGTCGGACCCACCTGTACCGTTGAAATACGTACATTTTTAGCTGGCACATAACTGGTCAATCCTCTATAAGCCTTGGACAGAATAGGGAATCCCCGTACGTACCTTTTCTCTTAAAGAACGATACAGGTTATTGTCAGTGTTCAAAATCCTCTTATTAGTACTCTACGCTAGGGCTTGCATTAAAATTCAATAGTATCTTGATACCCTGATCTTCCTGATAAGAGGATAATGCTAGTCTTCAATGCACCTTAGCTACACGCATAATATCGATTCAGGTAATTTATTTCCCTGGTCACCTGAGTTCATCATTTTCCTGAGGTGACAGTCAAAACATTTTCACGCGTTAAGGAGTGAGAGCATAAGTAGGGCTCGGGGCTTAAGTAGTGTGGTTGGTAATTGGGCAACGCACGGGCTTGAAGCCGTGTTTTCCTTTGTAATTTGTTTTTATTAAGGAATAACTCCTGAAGATGGGACAAACGAAGTTGAGATTTCATATTTCCTTCAAAAGATCACATTTTATGACAGAGACGACGCCACCAAGGTACGGAAAAGTGTAAAGCTGTAAGGAAAAAAATGAGTCATTGTGAAAATTCGTTGGTGGTCAAGTATATTATGGACTCGTGCATTGGTCCGAATAAATATGAATTACCACTGAAAGAGAAACGTTACTCACATCTAATTGAAATTATAATGAACGAGATTATGTGAGTGGTTTGGTCAAACCTTAAGCGCGAATGTGTCGTGGGCTGTTACGCGGGCACTCTGAACATGCTTACGTAAGTTGTGTTGATCACTTTTGCGCTAGGAATAATCTGTGTGCTCGAGGTCCATGGGATTATACGCCAAACTGGGAATATTTTAGTCATTTCCATGTACCCTGCATCTTTGCTCCACGTACCTGGTATGTCAGGTCCACCTAACAATGGTTCCTCCTCCTATGCACTTTCAATGGGCGATCGTGTCTTCGAATGTGACAAATGAGGTTATTCATTCCTCCTTTCAGAAGTTCCGTCAACTTATCTTTTTCCCATATTCTGATTTTCTGCTTGTAGTTTTCTCTTCCGTCTTCGTTGTCCTCCCACCGAACACCACCTCAATGCTCACAATATTCCCTCTTCTGCCCCCGTCCTTGTCCACTCTTCAAAACTTGTATTCAAGTGGATGTCCGCGGATTTAGGAAGGTTTTTTGGACAGGCTGACCACCGCCACAGTAATAATTCGTGCCCAACACCAGTCGCTGCTAAACATCTCTTAATTTATATCCGCCCTTCCTCTTCCAAACGTGTCTTCCTTTCCTTCTCCATCCTCAATTACTCTATATTATCATCCCCTCTGTCGCTGTTTTCAACATCGCTCTGCCAAACTTCTCTTCATCCTTCGAATTTCAAATGAGAAGCATACATATGTAATAGCGAGTAGTTCTCTTGAATCCTCCTGCGTCAGGATTCTATTAGGGCCGAGAAAAGCCTTCTTCACCTGGCCTACTCCGCTGTTTCTTTGGCCTCATTAGTCCTTGTCGAGTGGAGAATAGGGATACCAGATGCAGAGAGAAATGTTTCCTCCGGGAGGACGTGGAGCCATGTTATTGTCGCCGACTCGCCTCCTTTCCTCTCTCTCTCTCCTCACCTCATTCGACCCCACTCTGCCCCCCTCCCACAAAGTCCCTTTCCCTATGTTTGGCTTTTCCTTTGCCCGGAATTATCGTGTTTTGATTATTCAGTAATCGGTTCAGTACGGTATCGTTTTGAGGTTCACTCACTCACAGGTTCATGTGTGCAGGAATAATCCCTGCAATCCCTTCGCCCGTCAAGTCGGCAGAGCGTCGAGGGAGATGTCGCTGACATCGGTTCATTTTTTATGGAAAAGCGAGACGCGTTAATGGCATCAATCGTTTATATCTAGACTAATATCATCGTACTTCAAATTCGTCCAAGTGTTATGAACCCTCATCACGACTCCTTAAGTTTTTAAGTGGAGTGAAAGGATAAAAGAGTCAATGAATTTGGCGAGGAATCTATCGGCGCGAATAAAAGGGATCCACAAGATATATTGTCATTTTCTCTCTTGATCTGAATACTTCTTAAAAATATCGAACTCTTTCATTCCGTTCCTATCAAGCTACTTATCCGACGCTTTTCTCTGTAGGGCGGATATTATTAATAGATCGTTGCAGGAATCATGACCTCCCGCGGCTTAGCCCCTGAAATAGATGACTCACATCGCTTGTGCTTTTTAAATATTAATGGATAGCCTAATGTGATCGATCGGCTGTGCCATTGAAGTTATTTTTTCAAATGGGTTTATTTGTTTAATGTGTGTAACCTGCTGACAATCCCGTATTCTGGCGTGATAACATCGAAACTGGTGTGCTACACATTAAGGCAGTGCGTCGTCTCTCCACTTTAAACGTCGATTGCTTTAAACGCGATAGTGGATGAGTAAAACGCGTTTGGTATTTCCATGTCGGCGGTATTTTGCTCACTGACGGTCGTCCATGGCGTTCGATTGGTGTTCCCGTGACACTTCAGGGTGCGACAACATAACTTGCTTCTTCGAAGGGGTTTTGCTTTATGAGAAAGGAAGTTTACGTTGCCGCACCCTGTACTTCTTTTCACCCGAGATGGACCGAGAAAGTTGTAACAGGTTGACGAGAGTTGGCGCTGCCAATTTTAACAGATACGTATTGGCAATCGACTGATTGGAAGCCCCCCCCCCCCGGTAATGTCAAGGTCTGCCGGCGGCAATTGCGCGCACTTGAACTTGCACCGAATGCGCGTGATTTCACTTGGTGGGCATTGTCTCGGAGGAAGACCGCCGCGCCACCGCCCGGGGAAAGACGCAAACCTCTGCGTCTGACGGGCATCTCAATCCATTCGGCACCAAGGCGCAGTCGCTCGCAGCCACTGTACCCTGCGATTCATTCATTTCATTGTGTTCTTTGAGATTTTTCATAAACGTGGCCTTCAGGCAATAGTGAATTGATTAATCATTTTTAAACCTAGTTTCAAAGGAATAGCATATCCTGTCAGCACGCTTCGGGATTGATTATCCACACCATCAATCTTTTTAGGAAATCTCTATTTGTGCATTTGAGATGCCGTTGGCGCCAGGCGCGGTCAAGTGGGTGGTAAATCTCCGTTTCATGACGACATTACCGGCCTTGCGTCCATTGTGGTTGAAGTAATTATGTGTCTAAAATTATCCAACATTGCCCGACTAAATTACCGAAAGTGACAGATTGTATATAGTATCTGAGCACTCGCCCTTATCATGCAGTTCCCTCTAAGGGTAGAAATGGTGAAACATGTCCGATTTTGAGCTCTTAGAGTGTATATTAAATGTTAATAATTACTTACATTGTCGCATGCCCTCGAGCCCAACGTTTTTCGCCTCTCTCTCTCACATTCTCGCGCTGCTTCCAACAGACTGCATTCCTCCTCTCTTCCCCCTTACCCACTCTCCAAGTATTCACTCTTCAGTCTCTTCACAATCAACGTTGACCACATTCATCCTTTGTCCGTCCATCCCTTCCCTCTCTCTCAAACCAATTAGCTGTTCTTGTTCCCTATACCAGGGGGGCCAACCTGCGGCTCTTTGAAGGTTTATTTGTGGCTCTCGATAAATTTACCCGAGTTCCCTTTTCATTTTTGTCTTATTGTATTTTTTAAAAATTGTTTTCGTTTCGTATGTGTTTCAAAATGTCTATTAAATTATTGGCAACAAATATGAGAGACTAAGTGCAACGTTCTAATAAATCTCATTTCCGTCCAAGTTAAGAATGACACGACTCATCGGAAACCGCGCGAACGAACACAAACAGTGGCGTAATCGACCGACTCCCCGACCGATTTTGAATTTGTAAACTTTCTTTGCAACGGACAGTTGACATTGAGCCCTGGAGGAAACAATTTGTATCACTCTCGCTGCGGATACAATTTGTAATCTGGAATTTTTGGCAAGTTATCTTTAATTTGTTTCGCAGTATGTAATACGTGTTGTTATTGTTTAACTGACACAAAAATTGTATTTTCTAAATTTATTTATTTATTTCCAGTTCTTTTAAAAATATGACGAAAGAGAGCGAAAATAAAAAAAGAAAATACATGCAAGAAAAAAGAAGTTTTAATAAAAAGTGGGAGGATAATTTCTTTTTTATTGACAATAACGGAAAAAAAACATTGTGTTATTTGTAATTCTACGGCCAAAAATTGTAAAGCAAACAATTTACGTCGACATTATGAAACCAATCATCTTCAGTTTTCTAATCAGTATCCACCAAATTCCAAATTAAGATCAGATAAACTTGCTTCTTTAAAATCAAATTTAAATGAACTGATGTCAATTTTGACGACCCTCAGCACTCAAGCTAATAATGTGGCTGAAGCCATTTTTGTTATTGCCTGGAATATTGCTCGTGGAAAACGCCAGGGTGGAGAGTTTATTGAAAAAAACTTGGAAGATGTACTTAAAGTTTTAAATCCAAATAATGAAGCATTGCGCAAAGTTGTTTTGCAAGTTCCCATCTCGAGACACACAACCGAATGACGCATAACAGCAATTAATATATCTCCTGAATATAATTAAAAAATGATTTGAAGATCTGTATTACATTAAGCTCAGCCCTTGACGAATTGACAGATATCACAGATCTTCCGCAATTGGCAGTTTTCATACGTTTTGTTTCACCTGACTTAGCTGTTAAAGAAGAATTATTAGATTTAGTAGCACTGCAAGAGTTAACCCAACGGGGTCGATATTAAAAATGCATTAGATTCGATGATGAAAACTTCTGATGTGGCTCTTAATAAAATTGTAAGCATTGCAACTGATTGAGCTCCGGCAATGCTGAGTAAAAAAATCGGTATTTCGGGGCTTTTAAGAAAAGATTCTCAAATTTCACAATTCATACCGACTCACTGCATAATTCACCGAGAACATCTCGTTACAAAATATTTTAAATATCCTGGTGTTATGAAAACAGTGCTACGCATTGTAAATTACATTCGCACCGATGCAAAAAATCATGGACAATTCAAAAATTTCCTTGAACAATTAAAGGACTAAGAACTTAAAAATGACATTAATTTCTTTTGCATCTAGCTACAACGTATTAAATCGATTTTAGGATTGGTTTGATCCGATAACAGCATTCCTAAAAGAAAAGGAGATAACGTATTCAGAATTAGACGATGACGAGTGGTTACAAGACTTACGGTTTTTGACTAATGTCATGGAACATGTGCAAACACTGAATTTACAATTACAGGGGAAAGATAAATTAATATATGACCTCTCACAGTTTATATTTAGATGTCAAACTAAATTACAACTTTTTCAAAATGACGTTAAAAATAAACAATTTTGTCATTTTCCTCATTTTCAATTTTAAAAATGTGTTCCAATATTAAACAAGAAAGTTTTCAACGAATATATAAAAAGGTGAAAAGGAATATTGACAGAATTCCAAAATAGATTTCAAGAATACAAATAATTTGAAATCATCTCTTAATTTTTCCGAATCCATTTTAAATGAACATAATTCAAGGCGCGTTTTCCATTTTCCAATATAATTATGACCCAAAAAGCATCTGGAGAATTAGCATTAATAGAGATGCAAGAAGATCAAGGTCTAAAATTAAAATATAAGTCGACGCCAATTACTGAACTTTGGCAATGTGTAACAGAATCGAAGTATCCTGAATTAAAAAAGGCTGCCTGTGAAATTATTTCAATATTCGGAACAACTTACTTGTGTGAATGATTTTATCGCCCATTGAAATTCGTGAAATCCAAACACCGATCACTATTAATTAACCAGCACTTGAAAGAATAACGTAGGAGTGCTGTTGCCAATTATTCAACATTTTTTAAGAATTATCAAGAGAAATTAAATAAATGCGTTTAATTTTTAAATTCAATGCACATAATTTGTACTTTTATTAATACATTTCCAATACGTACAATTTCTGTAAAAAAATGTTAATACTTTTCAATGCGTATTTAATTGCGGCTCCCGGTAAATTTCAAATTTTGGAAATGGTTCGGACTATCAAGGATCGTGGCCACCTCTCGTATATACGTCTTTGAAGTTGGCGAATAAAGAGATGGTGATGAGATGGGAAACTACGGTTTAGGTTAGAGGAGTGACCGCGGAAAGAAAGTAATTCAGTTTTCTAAGAGACAGGGGTTAGTCATCACCACCACTAGGTTTACACACCACAAAAGACTGAGGTATACATGTTAAATGCCAGGTGACTAAGAAAGGTATCAGCTAGAATATATTCTGATGAGACACAGGTTTAGAAACAGTGATAAATTCGCGCAGCTTCCCGGGAACTGATGCGGATTCTGACCACAATTTAGTTCTTATGAAATGTAGCGTCCGTTTCAAAAAGATAAGGCAGGGGCGGTGGGTAGAAAAAAGGAATGTAGAAGCATTAAATGGATTCAAAAGGAAGGAGTACAAGCAGGCTGTAGAGGAAATCATGGAGAATTGTAAAGTGATAAGTACTATCGAAAAAATATGGGCTGATTCGTAGTATCTACGAGGAAGGAATCTGACCGGAAGACTTCATGAGATCCGTGTTAGTTCCTATTCCGAAAAAGGTAAAGGCTACATCATGTGCGGACTGCAGAACAATAATATTGATATCCTACGATTAATAATCTCAATACTGCAATGGCATCATGCGTACCTCTCCCCTTCCTAAACCCAAACTGATCATCCCCTAAGTACTCTCTATTGCCCTACTCTATTCTTTTGTTAATGATCCTGAGAACAACTTAAACTTCGTGGGATGTCAAACTTATTGTTCTGTAGTATTCCGGCCAGATTCCTTCTTCATTGATGCTACGAATCAGTCAAAATAGACTATTCCTCCAAAATTTTCATCTCCCTTAATGCCCTTTCTATCTCATCGTCGACTATGCCTGGACATAAGCTATTTTCCTCTACGTCATGTTCCTTTTCTGTCTAACTTTGTCGGTCTAAGTTCTTTACTAGTTATTCTATGTAATCCTTCCATCTCTCTTGTATCTTCCCTGCGTTAACTATTATCTTTCCCGCCTTATCTCTAACTGTTAGCATAGATCTTCCTATCTTACTTCTTGATAAAGATTTAACTTTGCTGTACAGCGCACCAATTACACCCTTCCTCTGCAGACTTTCCATATCCTCGCACTGCGTCTTCCACCATGCTTCTTTTGCTTTTTTTATTGCCCGCCTCAATTTATTGTTCAATTCTTTGTACTTCATTTTGCCTAATTCTGTATTTACATTCTTCCATTTTCTCCTCTCATCCATCTTTGGAATCATCTCATCCGTGATCCATTGTTTCCCAGTCCTTTTAGCGTTAAAGGTTCCAATAGTGTCTTTTGCGGCTTTAGATAGCCCTGTCATGATCCTTTCCCATTTTTCTTGGATAGTACTTAGCTCTTTACCATCCTGCATGATTTCCTCTACAGCCTATTGATATTCTTTCCTTTTTAATCAATTAAACGCTTCTACATTCCATTTTCTAACTCGCCGCCCCTGCCTTATCTATTTGAAACGGATGCTACATTTCATAATAACTAAATTGTGGTCAGAGTCCGCATTCGCTCCCGGGAAGCTGTGCGAATTTATCACACCTTTCCTAAACCTGTGTCTAACCGGGATATAATATAGTTGATATTTTGCTGAGTAACCTGGCATTTTCCATGTAAACCTGTGTCTTTTGTGGTGTCTAAACCAGGAGACCCCATCACTATCAAAGTTTTCCTGCTGGAACACCCGCTACTATGTCTTCTGATCGTACATCCTATCGACCTCTTCTTCTTTATGGTTGCCCGCGGTCTTCCCTCTAACCTAAACCGTAGTCTCCCATCTCATCACCATCTCTTCATTCGCTTACCATTGCATTCTTATCCCCCATCACTATCAAATGTTTCCCTGCCGGAACACACGTGATTATGTCCTCTAACTAATCGTATATCTCATCACCCCTTCTTCCTTATGGTTGCTCGGTGGCATGTATACCTGAATAATAACTAAGTTCGTCGGTTCTGCTTTTATCCTAACTAGTAGTATTCTATCCGTTACCTGCTCTATGTTGACTACGGTTCTTCCTACCTCTTCATTTAATACTATGGCAACCCCTCGTTGTCTCTCGTCCCTGCCGCTGTATATTATTCTATACTGATCACTGCAGTAATCCCCGCTATCCTTCCATCTCACCTCGCATAGACCTAAAATATCTATATTTTCCCTTATATCCCTTTCCATCTCTCGCTTAATATTCTCCAGTTAACCTGTCCTCATCAGTAGGGGGAAAATGTATGTCCTGGCGTAGTTTTGACCTTGAAACTCAAACCCCGATATCTCAAGAAGTATCGGTCGCAGAGAAAAACGAATGAGTTCACGTGAAAGAGGGGACATTAATCCTTCACATGCAATGCAATTGCATCGCGTCAACCCAACCCACGCAGAAAAAATCATGACCCAAGGCCATCACCTCATATCTCGAGAACTATGGGTGGTAGAGAAAAATTAATCGTGCCACGTAGAAAAGGAGACAATTTTACTTCAGAGAAACACCTTAGCCCCTTGCTTAACATTGCCCTTTTATGTGGGGCAATATATAGATTTCATCAATTATCTCGTTAAATAATAACGATAATAACAAATTAACGGCATTAATCGAAAGAGCATAAGTTTACGTAAAAAAGATCCTCATCAATTTTTTGGCAGGACGTAGTTGCGAAGATGTCTATGCTTTTTAAAATATCAAAAATTATTTAAGCAATAACTTTGTTAATTTTTACGATAAAACTACCATTCAAATTCGTATCATCATCAATTCAAATCCACATCAATTTGGTGTTGCCATAATTCGGCAACCATAGCTGTAAATGGCCCTTATAACAATCCACCTAAAAAGTTTCACATTTTTAGTCGGATGAGGTGGAGAACAAGTGAAAGGTCTCGCTTAGCGTTACCTAGTGGAATAAGTAGTACACGCCAATTCATCACCTCGGATGTTATTGTTTTTGACGTCGCATAGACTATTCCATCCTGATTCTTGGTCGAGAGCTGACCAACTACTGGCGCCGAGGACGACATCAAGTTCTCCGATGCGTTCATACCGACGGTTGCAGCGAGACTGATTTCCAAAGTATGAGTGAATCATTATAAATATCTCTACTTGATTTATAAAGTGCCCATGCGCGTAATACGGAAGTCCCTTGATCGACTGCAACTAATAGCGACCTGTCAAATTTGGGAAAACCTAGCAGTCTGGCAAAGGAACCGGATTCTAGAAAATCCAAGATGGCGTGTTTCAGGAACGGCTTATCCTATCTTAGCAATGCAATATGCCATTGGCAGTTACCAGGATCTAAACACGTGAGGTTACAACGTGACTCCTATCACTTCGGTATGTAAATGACCTCGCCTGAATGGAAGCTCATTCTCCGTCAACATGGGCGTGAAATTGACTTTTTAGGTGCTCTCTTGGGTGAAGCACATCTGCGCGTGGAGCGAATAGAAGATGAAGATGCGTACTCAATATACATCCCGAGAGAAATAATCGCGAATACCGATTTAATACTATCAGTTTCTCTCCTAACTACGTACTACTCTTTGTTCCGACACCAGAACAGTGAGTCTGATGTCGTTGGTAAAAAGAGAAATTTTACGGCTTTCAAGATGAAAGTGGGAGTGTTGTGAGATTCAACATCACCCAGGCATCTGACATCCCCGATCCTGAGAAGCGTCTAAAGGCCAAGGAGCAGCTTCCCTTAATTTGGCAGGAAGTGTACGAAGCACACCGCCCGCAATCGATAGTAAATTGAGGATATGTTCCAGAGCGTCCAGGAAGAACTGAGTTTGACGGTGGATCGCACTTTGTTAGCAAAGGAGAGTGCGTGGAAGTTGACGGAGTGAAGCCAGTTTGCTACACGGACCATAAGGAATCGAAAGTGCGTTACTTTACCACGGACCACACCAGAGGCAACCGCCTGAGAGTGATGATCAAATTTGTACTCAAATTTGAAGAAGAAATGATTGTATGTTACAGTAAATAAAAATATTATTGAACATTTTTTTTATTTTTCATTTTATTGGATATAAGGTAGGAAATGAAAGACAGATACGGCTTTTACAATTTATTAAATATTATATACATTGACTGGTTTTGATTACAATAATAATAACGTTTTACATTATTTTATTTACAAATTTTATTTTGAATTCACCATTCAGCCAACTTGAAACAGCTTTTTCTTGCACATTGTGTCATATTCTAGTGTGCAAGTAACAAGCATCCCTCATGCGTAGTTAATGTCTTGAGCGAGGGACAACCGTAAAGTTCGGGATTCGCAATAAATTCCCTCTGGAAGAAGACCGGTTAAGAAATATGCCTTTTGTACACCCGTGGTAAATAAATATTTATATTGCCTCGTATAATTGGATAATACTCTCCAATTCAGAATAATCCACGTCCCCATAATATTCCGTCAAGCCTTGATAATTGTTTCGCAGCCAAGTCGACTCTTAAGTATAAAAAATTCTCGCCGGTGATTTGAATAACCACGTATTGCAATATTTGTTCTGGACCATCTCCAATTTAAGCCTCTTTATATCACAATGTGTGATATTATTTGCTAATTTAGTTGCGAGAAAATGTTTTATTTTTTCACGACTATCCAAAAGCCTCTGGAGAAATAGATTTATCAGTTTGGATATTTTTATTAGAGCCCCCCACTCATCACCAATCAAGTTGAAGGTGTTTTTCGTTAAATTGCTTTTCACAACCAAAGTGTCTCTTCCCAAAGTAATTTGCATATGCCAAGCAGGGTGACGTTAACACACCTTTTTCTCCCTTATAAAAGTACACATTTACAGAGTACCGAACTCAAGATGCTTTCCCATTCACTTTGTGAAAATGTTACACTTTTTTACCGTTAAATTGAACCACTGATTCAAAGTCATTTCCATAACCAATGGACACGCTCATCGTCTTTGCCTCGTTCAAATAATACACCGTTTGAAGAAGTAAATTGTTCAAAAGTCGAGGCGGAGAGTTAATCGAATGTCCAGCAGGTCTCTTTCTCTTCACCGGTGGTGACTGGAGAACCGCATCCACCGATGGCTGCATCACGACTGAAGTCTAGTGTGTTAGTGAAGTCTAGTGAAGTTAGTGAAGTGTATTCAAATTGCTTAAGAGTTCGGTGATGGAAGAGGGGATGGGGAACAGTCATCTGGGCAGGGCTGAACCTCAGCCTTTAGGCGGTTGTATTGGAACCACTGCGCCAGCGAGTGTGCGTTTCTGAGGGCACAAACGCTAATGCGCAATTTATGACAGGGATCCAGGCCGGAAAATGAGAGGAAGGTGCATTTCTCGGGAGGGGGACAGGCCAGCTCCTTTTTCATTTAAATGAACGTGCGCCCCGTGAGATCAAAGAGAGATTTGCACTCTTCCTTGCTAAATGCGTAAAGCCCCGTGCCCCCCTCTATTATGGCTTCCAAAGCTGGGGCCAAATGGATGTATGAAATGAAGCCGTGCTCAAATGAGGTTTCCTCGTGGCAATGCGGCAGAACTTGAAATCGAAGATTTTTTTCTGCAGCTGTGAGCTTTCCGTGACGACGAAACCTGCCCCAGAAAAGGCGATTGCTTTCCAAATCGGCGGCTGCCATCTCCGTAACTCCCACCTTTAAAAAGCACACGGCCACGACGATCTGCATCCTTTGGCTTTCTCTGCCGCAATGCATATTTTCCTCACCAATTCGTCCTATTTATTCTGGAACAGCACCGTTGAGCTCTGGATCGACATTAGCACGCCGTAGTCGGTTGAAGGTGAGACGGAACAGCTTCAAGGCTCGGCAGTCGTTAAGGTTGGGAATGGTTTGGTGGAATTGATTGAGGAATTGAGCTAAGCTTTGCTCCTTTGATTTACTAACTGCATGTAAACAGCAATATTCCCCGCAAATATCAGAATGATAGCTTTGTATCTGAACACGATTGTAATTTAAAACGAATGGTTTTCAAAATTGGCGTACGTTCGCCACGAAGAGGCAGACAATAAGAATCAAAATACTCGGCTGAATGTTGGCCCAAGTATATCTCCACCCAGTGAGAACCCGATAAATTAGAAGGATCTAAATTAACTATGTAAACCCCATTTTAAGGTGATTTAAATAACCTATCATATGCATACTCCGCGGAATATTTTAAATGGTCTTAATAACCTATCTAACTGCACGCTATCCGTGACTAAAAGTTTGTGATAATGTTCCTGTCTTTCTCTATTTCCAATGTAGCGTCATACTCTGCAAAAAGCAGACACGTGACTGTTTTTGTCAACCCTCGCTCGAATTCAACCTCTATTCTCACAACACCTCTATCTCCTAAACTTATATAATCCTCATTCCCAGAATTGTTGGGGGTTAGATCAAAGACTAGCATGAAACAACCGTGTCCGAAAATGTCGTACGTGATTTGATTACCTCTTTCAGCGTGCTTTTTCTTCCAGTACCCGAAAATAATGTATCGTACGCACGTGCCCCATTTTTTCCGTAGAAATTACATTCCAAACCTTCCGAAGGACCCTGAACACCGTTTACGAACATTGAAAAATTCTCCAATGAATAATGAGATAAGGCAAACGGATTCTTTGTCACACTGCCCGCATTAGATTCATTATCTACCATTGCAAAAACGATTGTGTTAGGTATCCATCCAACAATAGCATTATCGATATTTAGGGTTCGACTTTCGGCAGGTGTAGTAAAAGTCTTTAGTTCAGTTCTTTTGTAATGATATTTCGCATTTTATTTCTCCAATATTTTACTATGCGCCATCAATATGGACGGATTGATTTCAGAATGTGTAATTGAAAGAGCAGCGTCGAGAATTTTCAAAACTCCTCCTCCCTTCATGAGATAGAAGGAGGGAGGTGCAAGCATCTACCTGATTCCCACATCGATTCGATCCAGCAATATTTGCGACTGATTGAACACGTCCACGCGCAATTTACCGAATAGTTCCACCTCGTTGCCATTCTTGAACCATGATTTTCTTTTCGCGTGCCCTGCATTGGAAGAATCCGTGTTATCGATATCTTTTCCCTTATCCAATTCCCAGCCTACATTACGTAGGTGCGTTCTGCTCGCATCGACCCCATATTTTAACACGTTTTCGAAATAGCTCCTATAGTGGTAATTATCCTCGGAGGGTGTGACAAGAGTCCCATTGAGATACTACCTTGATCGAAACGTTCCCGGAATAACCACCGTGTGGCGCTCCAATCGTTCCGATTTGAGTTCTGTTTTTTTTTGTTAAATTGGTACATCTGTTGTTGATATTCCCTTTAAATCTTAGTGTCATAACTTGACATTTGCAAAAGTTACGGTCGGTTTTCGGTATGTCCATCAGTGCTTCCTGCGATTTTTCCATTACTTCCTCTCGGCTGCTAAAACGCGTTCCCCGTAATGGTTTTTTAACTCGATTGAACAGAAAGAAGTCACAGGGAGCCAAATCAGGTGAATTCGGTGGCTGTTGGATGGTATTTGTTGCATTTTTCGTCAAAAAATTACGAATAATGATGCGCACTGTGCGACGGTGCGTTATCATGGTGCAAAATCCGCGAGTTTTCTGCCCACATTTCTGGTCTCTTTCGGCGAATTGCTTCACGCAAACGTCTCATAACGCCCAAATAATACTCTTTGTTTACTGTCTGGCCTTCTGGCAAAAATTCATGATGCACTACACCGTTGTAATTCATGATAACCGTCAGCATTGCCTTGTTTTTTGACTGAAAACGACGTGGTTTTTTTGGTCTCGGCTCATTTGGTGAACGCCATTCACTTGCCTGATGTCTGGATTGCGTGTCGTACTCATAAACCCACGTCTCGTCTCCAGTAATGATCCTTTTGATGAATGTGGGATCGGATTCAGCCTCGCAAATCATGTCTTTTGCGACGTCAACACGGTCTCTTTTTTGCATGAAATTGAGGTCTTGAGTTGGCACCAACTTTGCTGCTACACGACGGAAACCCAAATCATTAACCACAATGTCTTGGGCGGATCCATAGGCAATGTTCAAGTCCTCCGCTATTTCTCTGATGGTTAATTTGCGGTTATTGACCAACATTTCTTTTACTTTATCAATTTTTTCACCGACTTTCGATGTCGATGGTCTGCCACTGCGTTCATCATCTTCGATTGACTCACGACCACTTCTGAACCGCTCGTGCCACTGGTAAACGACCGTTTTTTTTAGAGAATCGTTGCCGAAACACTTTTCCAACATTTCCAACGTCCGTGCGCCACTAAATCCGTTTTTTACGCAAAATTTAATACAAGTTCGTTGTTGCAAATTTAAATCCATTTCTGCAATTGTAAAAAATCGCCAACACACACAGAGATAGATGTACTCTTGGCTACGTAACTTTTGCAAATGTCAAGTTATGACACTAAGATTTAAAGGGAATATCAACAACAGATGTACCAATATAACAAAAAGAAACAGAACTCAAATCGGAACGATGGGAGCGCCACACGGTGGTTATTCCGGGAACCTTTTGTTCAAGGTAGTATACATTACACTCTTCAAAGAAAAAATGGAGAAGATTGTTGACGACTCCCAGCTGATTAGTATCACTCTCGGTAAAGTCAGTTTTTCTTTTTAGTTTCACTTTGTCTCACATAAACGCTATTCAAGTCTTTGTACACATATCCAGAATCTTTGATTAGAAATTCGATGACGGATCTATTATCCAACGAAGAGATGGGTTTATATGATACAAGTCGCTTCGAGAGAATATTCGTCTGTACCGGAGGATTGGGTTGGAATATGTCCAGCAAACTCAGCATGTGCTCATTCATTTTGAAAGCATGTCACTCGGCGCGACGTTTCCTCGTTTCCGCCTTCTAGTCGAATGCTGTTTTTTCTTACCACCAACCCTTATTTCATTTAGCCTTGGGCGTTTCACGAACCTTGATTGTCCACAGTCATGCCTTTCAACTTTTCCTCGGCCTTGCATTGTAAGTTCTGCACCACCTCGTTTATTCTACTGCGCAGCATATCCTTTACCGGTTTAGTCCCAAGGTCTGCGAGAGCTACTGCTCCCGCACTCGCTGCTTCCTTACCCACACTTTTTAGTCCACTGAATAGTAACGACTTGGCAAAACGCCACAGACCTGTGAGAAAACTTCCAATACTTCGTCCCTTTTGTACCTTGTACGAGGATCTATACCATGGTCCAATCTCCTCCCTCCTGCTTCGTAAAATAACTGTAATATCGGTCCACCACTGATGGCATCTGAACGCTGAATGATAAACTAACGTGAATTAGTTTCTTTTTATATAGTGTAACACTATTAAAGAGCTTTGCTCACCACTACGAAAAGATATGGGCTCAACGAGTTTATCACTCAGTAGAATTTTGATCCTTTCGATATTTTTCTTCTCAACGGGGAAATAATATATCGGATTGAATGTTTGACATTCACCAATTTTAGTATTCAAGATGCGTATGCATCGACTGAGCGAATCACCCACAAACTGCGGTTTGTTTACATCACCATGTTTGTTGGAAGAGGAGTGTGCTATGCTTCTTTTTACGGCACCGCTTTTGTTTATTGCATGTGCTTTTCTAGTATAAACAGTAATACTCTTGAAGGTGATGTATTAATGTTTTTACTAGTTATTTCCTTTATTTCCTCCGCTGATAGTATGAATATAATACCTGATGTCTCTATGTATGTAAATTTTACTTGCCGTACTAAAATCAGAATAGTAATAAATAAATCACGAAACCAGTTATACGTCCCGGGAGTAAAGTCTAAGCAACGTTTTTAGCAATACTTAACACGCCAGGTTCTATACGCTCACTCAATCCTGATACGTTTTCAGTGAATGGAAGATCATCCTTTTTCACATTGAAGATTTCCGTTTGTACTGCTTTACGTTTCGCTTTATCTAGTTAAAGGAATGGTTTGACAAAGGCCTTATTTAGTGATTCGTATGTACCAGTAGGTACCACAAAGAACGATCGATCTTTTAATTTGATTTTAACCTGGCTAGGTGCATCCTGTGGTCCTCCTATTTCTCCGCGAACTAATCCCTTTTCATTTCGCGTTCTATTATCTTAAGAAGACGCTTCTTCTTCTTCCTCCAAAGTTCCAGCATCTCCAAGTTCCTCTTCAACTTCACGAGAAAGAGTATGAATAGATGGAAGGTGAAATTTCCGCCAGACCGACGTACCAATCATCATCCGTCAAATCGATACAATGACTCCATTTCGTTTTATAGATAGCCATCTTATTTTTCGGAAAAAAATCCCTCGAACTGTCGCTAGGCAGTGTTAGATAAAATTCATTCATAAGTTACGCACGGAGGCAGGAATTCAAGAATTAAATGAGAATGGGTATCCTTCCCACTTGACAAAGTATTCCAATTTAGGTCCACCCCCTCTACGTCTCAAAACGTTTTCTATCCTATATTCTGTCTCGGAGAAAACATTCACCTTGACTAGTTCTTCCGCATAGAAACTAACCTTTATATCCTCACCGTTAAGGTCCTTCAACTTATATGTCGGTATTGACCTCGATTGATCCACGTCCGTGAATTTGAATATTTCACTGGTATAGTTTGAAGTGTATCATTTGTTAAATGGAAGTCGCTCCTTACTGTTTTTCACATAATCAATCGCGTTGAATTGATTAACTTTTTGCTAGTAAGTGGTTTCCTCATGTGACTAGCGATTAAAAATGCATTTTTCGCATTCACTGTGAAGGTGCGATTCCTGTGCTAGAATGAACGCTATTGTTATAACTACTAATGAGTTTTGGGAGCACATCGACATATTTGTAGGTTGCGTATTTCGTGAAATACTTGTACATTTTAGACCTAAGCGTGAGATTTAAACGTTCATCGAGGTGCCTTAATGTCCAGATTATTTATGGTGTAAAACTTTACTCCTCGATTCGAGAGAAAAGTTTTCAATTTACTATTAACAAATTCACCCCTTTATCGCTCTGAATTTTCAATGGTTTGCGTTCGCGAAATATAGCCTTAAATACTTCAATTACCTCCTCCGGCCTCTTTGTCCTTAAAGCTTTTGCCCACGCATAACGAGAGAATAGGTCTATTATAATGTAACAGAACCCATTGTATTTTTTCAAACTCCTCAAATTATTCAAATCGCACTGCCGACACTCATCAATGTAGGTTCCGTCATAGTGAGATTTGGGGAACCTTTTCCTTGTCGGTTTGTGTCGTGTATATGCCTCTTGAGATTCTAACCACTCGCGAATCGCCTTTCTACCTATCCGTAGCTTTATGTAATTTTCAACCGATGAAAACCCAGCAGGGTGCTCTGGGCTGTTATATATGTTCTCAATCACGTCGTGTCCCAATCTGGACCGTATGTTTTCGGTTTTCTTACGCGCTCGCTTTTTCTCGGTATTTTCCTTGGAGACAGTAACTGTGGTTTTCTTTCTTGCGATAGCTATCGTTTTTTTGCGTTGATGTGACGCTTTCCATCGTTCCTAGCCTTTCGTGTATGCGTCTCCATGTCGAGTCTTTATTATAAATCTAAATTTATAAATCTTTATTCAGTCTTTTCACTTCTGCAAGTTTTTCTCAATGCGGAGATTTCCTCTCTCTCGTCAGAAACTCGTGACCTCGTTGGTGCTTCTGCCAAGGACTTGACTAATGGAACGTGTACGGGGGAGTTTATGTCTGAGACGGCGTCGAGGTATTTATCGAGTATTCTTTTATACAAATTCCACTTATCAGTATCCTGTATACTTTTATTAGCCAACACACCTTTCATTTCCTTGTCTAATGTACTCAACCTAGCCTTTACACGACTTCGATCAAAAACTTCCGGACTCACGACTAGCACCTTATGCAGGCTCATTTTTCCAGCAGGCTACCGAAGACACCGCTTAAAATTGGTAAAATAATGGTAAAAAACTACCTTTTTGTACGTGCGGCGCACGTTTCTTCTTCACACTCGCCCTCCGCACCGCCAACTTTCTCAACATGCTACGGTGCTTGGATAGTTTGTTTTAACCTATTATCTTATGATTCCCGTCAAGTGTATTCAAACAACAATCGCAAATGGCTTTGATCAACTCGTCCGAGGTTTTCACAATAGCAGTACGAAGTTTTGGATTTGCCGATTTTAAGACTTGGAGCAAATGTTTATTATTCTTCAATCTTTCCATCGTGTCTTTAGGGAATGTTTTCGTCCTAAAACGAAACCTCTCGTTTGTGTCCTGGCCAAGATCCAGAACCAAATAACCGAATGGCTGTTGCGTTACTTGTTTATATACCCTCTCCAATTATCTCGATTTTTCCGGATATACCTGCCTAGCCAAGTGACCAAATTGCAACCTATCTCTAGGATTCTTAAAGGCGACGGTATACGGGAATTTAACGAGATGTTTCTCGCTTGCGGGTTTTGATAAAAAATATTCTGCGTAATTAGGAAAACCGAAATGTTAAAGTGATGGCTTCCCCTGGTGCACTGTTTACACAGGTCTTTGCTTAAGGCCCCCTTACTCATTAAATCATCAATCAGGTACAACGTTGGCACACCACAAAATTCTTCGAAAGGGGGTATTTCGGTTCGAAATCGAATGGGTATTCTAATGCTTGGTTCACTTCCAGGAGCACAGCACCATACTATTTCACGTATCGGGCTATTCAACATATAATCTAAATTTTCCAAAAACTGCGTGACAAATGTGGTTTTTCCGCAGCCTGAGACCCGCGCAAATGCAAGTAAACGGATGCTTCCAGGGTAACGTCATGATTAACACTGGAAAAAAGATTAATTGATCTGCATCATATTTCAAGTGATGGAATCTTCATCGTCACTTAATGCAACGTCGTGTGTTCGTTTTCGAGGAATTTTGTAATGTCCCCACGCAAGCGTTTTAATCCCGTCTTCGCAAAGGTATCTCGTATCGTCAGTCGCATTCAGCGTGACTTTATTCATCTCCATGGTGTAAATATTGTGCATTTTACTCCGAATCACGTTCATTTTTCTAAATACCCTCCAGTTTTTCCGGAGACATTGAACGTAATCGTTAAATTATAAACCTTTCTTACCAGCTTTCGTTATTCCTTTTGCTTTCTTCTTTTCTTTACCTCCCTCTACCTTGAACGAATAAAGTTTGCTACGTTATCCAACGAAATGTGTCATTAGGTTTCCATCGCCTTCGTCTTTGAATTTACCAATGACTTTTTTATTTTGTTCGGAAAAGCAAAAGTGATCCTTTGGATAGTTTGACGTGTCAATTGCATCTAGGTTCCGTAGAAAATCCCTGTACACATCATCCATTTTTATTTCATATATGAAGCTGTCAGTATCGGTGTAGGCGATGGATGTATTTTCCCCGTATTTTGGAAGCATTGTTCCGTACTGAAAGTTGTACATTTAAGTGTTACTCAAGTCTAAGACACAGAAACCTATGTATATAGGTTTATTCATTTTATGACTGCCTATTTATTTTATTCATTCCAAAGACTGCATTGTTCATCAGTTTGTAAAAATCCTTCTCAAAGTCATTGACTACCATTTTTCTTTTCTCAGTGTTCAAATCAATATAGGTCTTTAATCAAGGTGATTGACTAAACTCGATTACACTATGCACCTTCTTCAGCTCCAGTCCTAGTTCTAAAGCTTGTTTCAAGTTTACGTAAAGAATACATATTTACTTTTATTTTCGAGTTGTCAAGTTTTTCATGTTTACCGCCGGGTGGTCATGTTTTCCGGGCAAAGAGGGAGATCTGAATGTGTATCGTGTAGCCTATGTGGGTACTCAAGATCAACTTAGAGAATATACCCAGTTTCACTGTCTTCGGGTACATTTTCAACGTTTAAATTATCAATATCCGCCTGTGTTAGCCATCGAAATTTACCGTAAGGGGTCTCGAAAGGGCCCATCCTTAGAGATTGGTAGTGTCTAGATATATCAAATAGGTTGAACCTGAGTCTGGGTCATGAATTGATATATATCTATTCTTCGATTCGCAGTACCTTTTACAGCATTGTGAAATTCCGCCTCGGATACCTTTCGCAATCATTAGAATCATGTCGCAGTCAGTCAAAAGGTCTAGTTCTATTTATGTGTATTTGAGCATTGCATCAAAAGTTAATCCTGGAGCAGTATAATACCACGTAGGATCTAGTGTATACGCGCTGCAGCATAAGTCACGAAAATTTTCAAAATCATCAGCTAAAAGGGTAATGTCGCTTTTCAGATAGACATCGCAGTAATCGTCGAGTGTGTCACATTCAAATGCGTCCCAAACATTTTTTGCATGCTGATAATCTTCGCCGGATACATATTCATCGGTCAGCCTGTTGTAAAAAATTTCCTTTTCCGGGAGTAATGTTTCATCGAGTTTATTCAACGAATCAGTGTAATCATAGGGATAAACTCCCTTTCGTGTGACTCAATTTATCTTTTCACCGGATATTGTACTTGTGCATTTAAACTCTGTTAAATTCGCAACCAGTGAAGCTAGAGAGGCGGTCATGACTAAACGTGTCAACACACCGAATTTTGAAATTTTCCTCTATTGACTTCGAAAAAGATGTGTATTTTTCTTCGGAATTTGGAATTATAAATATTATTCTCTCATCATAGTCTAGCTGTCGTACAATGAAATGGCCATCATATGACGAGAGTTTCATGAACAAATATTGGAAGGAAATTTGGTATTTTATATTGAATGTTACGAAAAGAGTACGCAGGTCCTCTATACTTTCCTGTCAATTGTCAATTGATCATGGTCTCTAACTATTCTCGTTCAATTCTTTACCACAAATGGGACATGCGTTTGCCGTTTCAAAATATGAGTCTTCTTCTGGATGGAGAGGATTCATTGGAATAGTATTTTTGTATAGTTTACAAACTTTTTAGCCTCTTCTTTCATCCGTTCGATGAATACCCTTGCAGCATTGGGACCTCGGTACAGGTATGGGTCCTCGCATTCCTCAGGTGACTACGATGTGACTAAAGCTGAACGGGTATGTTTCTGCATTAAATTAGTATAGGATGAGTTAGGATAAGAGTCGCAGGCAATAATTTTCTCCAGGAGACATTCAAAGGCAGCGTAAATGACAAAAAATGTACCCAAAAAGAATAATTTAAGTGAGTGAATTGTAAGCTTTTATTGTCCTCGTCAGGGAGAACGATTTTACTCGGCTCGCCTGTACCTTTACATAGTTGTTGATGCTCTTCTAGCCTGCGCTTATTCTGGTAATGAGTGAGGTAGCTTTTGCAAGTGAATATTCCATGACAATGTTTTGTAATTTGGGAGTGAATGAATTTATCAAAATTCCTAATCCAACAATAGTGAGCGGTTGTTTCGTTGCTAATGTTAAGGAGGTCGCGATGATCCTCGAGCTCATGATCTACAATTTTTATTGGGTACACGAGGTTCTTATCTGTCAGACCAAAAACGTTGATTGAAATATTATTGGCACGTTTGAATTTGGGGATATATTTCTGCTGGACTGGGTACGCGATACAGTCCTAATTGTAGCCCATACGGTATGCTCGCGTGGTATATTGGGAAACTCTTTGAGGATTCCTTTCGATATTCTTTGCCTTCATGGCATACTTGAAGCAGTACTGGTCTTTATTTTTCACGTTAATCACTGCTTTTGTATTTTTTTATTTTTGCCCGCAATGCAATGAACGTAGAACCTCGCAGAGGATTGTATTTGTTTATCCGTGATTCCATACCAATAACTTCGGCTAGTGTCCTACCGCACCCCTGCGCTTGAAATTGAGATTTTTCCCTTATCAGTTTGGAAAATGCTTCCTCTACAATTTCCTGCATGTTATCCCTGTACAACACTACGATTTTCCGTCTTCATAGAAGCTTTTATTTCCTCTCTCTCACCTTTGTGAAATTTACAAATTAACTCATTAAAATTGATTGCATTATTAATCAATACTTGTTCTCGTAATTTTTCAATTGCCTGAATTGTAATTTCGTTTAGAAACGAAATTACATCTTTACTCTCCTCCCGCTCTAAAGTAATGCAAAGCGTTTTTAGCCGGGACACGATTGCCGATTCAATCTAATTAAAAACCCCTTCCTAATTGATTCGAAACATTTATCTTGTGTTCAACGGTGTTCTCATGGGGCATTGCTTCGTCTAGGCTATAATAAACGAAACAATAACTACAAAAACATCTTTTTAGCGTATGTAATGTTTCCTTCATCATATTATGTTTCCATATCATGTATGGATTCATTCTCGAACACGATTTTCTCGTAATTGATGGTTAATCCCTGTTCCAAATCATCTATGAAAGTGTATCGTCCAGAATTGAAATTTACGAGAATTTCTTGGACAGATGGCATGATTTAAAGGTTTTTGAGCCGTTGCTGAAATTAAAAATGATAGGGATGAAAAATATACATTTTCACCTCATTGCATTAAGTGCAGGATTTAAAGGCAGAAGAAACCTCGTAACGAATATCATGCACTCCATACCCCCGTTCGAACAGAAACTCGTATTCTTCTGCAATAGTAAATTCCTAAATGTGATTAAACGTAGTGCGAGGTATTGAATTGGATAAATGGTACAAGATTATGTCAACATTACTCTGCATACAATGTCTAAATGAGATACCCGGTGATTGTCCCTTCCCCGTCTTAACGAATGCGCTTTGAACAATATGTTTTGATAGCTTTATTAATGATAATTTATATAGTGAATTTACGTTAGACATTGCTGTATATGTGTTACTACTACTGCTTAGTTAACAAACTGTATGCATTCCTATTGATAAAATCAATTATATATGAATTTCTTCAAGGTATTATATATGCCCTAAGAAGAAAATGAATGCTATTAATTGATATGTACTTACTCCTGACGCCAATGAATGTAGCTGATGATTCGGGAGGTGAACTCGGTTCGTAATAGCTCCCTTAGTAGCTCTGAAGAAAATTGAAACTTAACTCTCAGATGTGGAGTTTTATAGAAATAAAAACTATATTTCTCAGCGGAACACTCGGACTGCTAGGTTTTCCTACGATTTGCCGGTTATCTTTATTTTCAGTCGATTAACGGACAAAGACCATCCGTATGACGCGCATGCGCACTTCATCAATCAAGTAGAGATATTTCTTATGATTCGCTCTTACTTTGGAAATCAGTCTTTCTCCAACCGTCGGTATGAACGCATCGGAGAACTTGATGTCGTCCTCGGCGCCAGTAGTTGGTCAGCTCTCGACCAAAACCACGCTAAGCGAGACCTTTCACTTGTTCTTCCCCTCATCCCCCTAAAATGTGTATCTTTCGAGGTGGGTTCTTATAAGGGCCATTTGCAGCGATGGTTGTGGAATTTCGGAACGCCAAGTTGATGTGGATTTGAATTGATGATGATACGAATTTGAATGGTAGTTTTATCGTAAAAATTAACACATTTATTGCTAAAATATTTTTTATGTTTTAGAAAGCATAGACATCTTCGAAACTACGTCCTGCCAAAAAATTGACGAGGATCTTTTTTACGTAAACTTATGCTCTTTCGATTAATGCCGTTAATTTGTTATTATCGTTATTATTTAACGAGATAATTGATGAAATCTATAAATTGCCCCATATAAAGGGGGAATGTTAAGCAAGGGGCTAAGGTGTAACTCTGAAGTAAAATTGTCTCCTTTTCCACGTGGAACCGTTCATTTTTCTCTACCACCGATAGTTCTCGAGATATGAGGTGATGGCCTTGGATCATGATTGTTTCTGCGTGGGTTGGGTTGACGCGATGCAATTGGATTGCATGTGAAGGATTAAAGTCCCATCTTTTACGTGACGTCATTCGTTTTTCTCTGCGACCGATACTTCTTGAGATATCGGGGTTTGAGTTTCAAGGACAAAACTGCGCCAGGACATACATTTTCCCCCTACTCGCATCATTGTCCTGACATTCCACGTTCCTATTCTAACTAATTTGGTCGTCTTATCCTGCGTTTCTGTCCTGCAGCTGCCGGTTTTCCCTTGCAAGGGTTTCGTGGGATGACGACCGCGGAAGCCTTGCCTCCCCCGCTGCCGGGCGCGACACACGGCCGATTTTGTCGAGCCCCGTAGTTGCCAGGACTCAAAATCTCTGTATTGTCCATCATTTTTTATCTTGGGAATGGTAATTGAGGTGGTTTCCCGTTGCCTTCCTCAATAGTGTTTTTAACGTGACACCATTACTTACTGGCCGCCCCACTGGGGTCAGACGCCATTGCGGCCGCCTCACTGAGGAACAGACGCTGCGTGGACTACCTGTCGTCTGGCTCCTAACCTTCGACCTATCTGGCATGGGTGACCCTACCAGGAGCAATAATTATTACTCCCGCCAGCACAGCTCTAGGGATCATTGGAACACACAAGCCCTTCCACCAGGTCCAGGTTGTAGTCCGGGGAATATATATATTCGCAGCCCGTTCTACCTGAAGGGGGAGCGGAAGGCAGGCGCCCCCATTCGCTGATTGAAATGACGCCCCCAAGAGGCTTGGGACGTATATATAGTATATATATATATATATATAGTTATCATATATAAACACAGTAATCAACCAGGGCCGGTTTAGGAGGTGTTGGTAGAGATCACCCAGTACTAAGCCCTATACGGCGTGTGAAATTCACACATCAGGGTAGGGGGGCCAGTTCCTTTCCCTGTGCTGGTATGGTTTCCCAGGAAGACCTGGTACCCGAAAAATCACGTAGCTGACAAAATCACGTCTTTTTTTTCTTTCCGCCGAAATTAGCCAGACTGTGACAAGTATTTAATGTGAAGCCGTGTTCCTTTCGAAGGCGCTTTTTGCACCCACTAGCATGCATCGATTGCTATGGTGAATGTATGAGAGTTTGTCGGACATGTTGACCGAAGTCCAATGGCGCCTCACCGTTCATCGGTCGGGGATTACTAAGTTTGATGTGACACTATATTAGTGCGTCTTCCACGCCGTGCGTCGGACTTCCGTCGGTGAACGGAACTTTTCATAACGGTTACAAGTCACCGGACTATGGCGGGTTTAAGGAGCAGCATAGTTTATTAATAGAAGTCGCGTGTATGTGGTTGACGGATTGCAATATGGCGTCGTAAGAACACACGTGCAATAATCTTACCTCGTCCGATGTTTACACCTGGAGGAAAGAACTTGACGACGCAAAAAATCCGTAATTATTTGGTGAAGTTGTTGGATGTTTACTCTAGGCTTTGGATAAAATACGTTTGACATGTAGTTCACAGACGTCGTCCTTACATAATGGTCAATTTGTACTGATTGGATGACATTTCTTTTCGCAGTCTTTGCTCATTTCCTTGATTATCCATCCCTTCCTCCCTCATAAGCGTGCTTCCTTTCCTCTTCCCACTCCCTAGTCTAATTTCAAAGCTGGGACATAAGAACTAATTGCAGATGCCCGCTTTGCATCGCTCAATTTTTTCCCTGGCTCTCTACGATAGGTCGTTTAACATGGGGTTTATAACTATCATAAATCCCTCTTACGTTTCGGTATGTTGTGTTCATTATAAGAATATCTTCGATAATTGAATCGGTAAAGGAAAAATCAAATTAGTGTTAAAATTACCGCAGTAATAGGCACAAAGGTTGGTTTGATAGGAAAAGGGTGGAGATCACCCGGTACTAATCCCAAAGGCGTGTGAAATTTTCGCATTCTCGGGGTGATAAGGGAGGGTAGTTCCTTTTCTTCTGCCACCTGCGCTTTCCAGGAAGATCTGGCACACAGCTTCCGTTTAATCGATGGTCCACAGAGACGCCACCCGGAATCGAACCCGGGCCCTCCGGCCAGTAGCCCGGCGCTCTTCCCTTCCTATTACCATGTCCCTAAATTGTTAATGCAGTGGTATCATTAGTGATGGCAAGTGTACAGTCGACGTGACTGATTTCCCCCGCTCTGGGGGCCGGTTCAGCGTCGGCATTTGGTGGCCGATTAGTAGCTACATACTTGATTAGTTGGCTCCTGGAGGAATTTTGCCGGAGCGAAGTTTGAAGGACACAATTAATGCTCCGCGCAGCAGTAAACTTAAATCGGTGGCCAATGAATCCGGGGGGCCAAACCAACACCACCCCCCGTCCACCCCACCCTTCGCAGTCTCCTAGTCGGGAGGGTGGGAGACCCCCCTCTTCGGAATGGAGCGTTATTGGCGGGATCGAACGGGGCTTATAAAATGAAATGAAAAAAATGAATAATCGCCGCTTCCCTGGCGCTCCCCCCCCCTGGGGTGGAGGGGATTTCGTTCCACATCCTCTTTGCTGCGCGCCATTTGATGTCAGTCGGGGGCATTGTTGCGCACGTTGGGGGGGGGGGTAGGAGAGGCCGCGTGGCCCACTTCTCCAGTCGAGAACCCAAGGATGCACGTAGTATATATTCGAGTCGCCCCCTCTCCGCCCCCCCCCGTACATCCCCTTCAGTTCAGGGCTGGAAAGACATTTTTTATGATCGGTTAATCGTATAAACATCACCGCCGCCCTCTCCGGCCAATCAGAGGCCGTGCAGCCGGCCGGTTCCCGAAAGCGGTGAACATCCACACATGCCCAGCGACGCGTAAGCACTTGCTTTCACGGCTGAGGAGAACTCGCTCTCCGTCGCCAGAATTCGCTCCCGAAATGGCGTTGTCAATCTTGCATTAAGAAATACTGAATTATCATGAAATCCAGCATGAATGGAAGCGTCCTGCCTTATTCAAACAAATCAAGAACATAATGTAATAAATAGATCTCATCATTTTCCTCGTTTGAATTGCCAATAAATCGTGACCATGTGGTAAGTTCCTGTATTCATCCCAATGGTGACGCCCTGTGCTATCCTTTATGCTATTTCCAAGTTTTCTAGTTAATGCTGATCTCCCCTGATGTCTCGAGCTGATTATCAAAGTAGATGTCAATTGAGCGTCATGTCCTTGTCTATTCTGAGCGCATTTCATCAGCACCCGGCGGTCATTAATGCCTGCACTAATTTGAACCCGTGGAGACAACATGCAGCCCATTAGTTATTAAGGAGGATACCAATTTCTATTCGAACGTATTATGTGATGGATATTATGACTGCCCATTTAAAAATTTACCTAAACTATCTAAGCCATATTTTCCTCAGAATTGTGGCCCATCCTGTATGTCCCATAGGCCTACCCGTGTTCCGATTGCCTCGGCAGCTCATCGCGTTGGTGACGTGTCATCCAGCGATCTTTTCATGCATTCCAGTCGCTCTAAAGAATGGACGAGCGACAAATATTAGCGTCTTCCAGCGTGACGCTTATATCCAGGGGGAATTTCTGGTTAGTCTGCATTGGTTCATAGAGCATAACAAGAGTCATCATTTTGTTTCACCGGGAAGGAGTTTCGTGGCAAATAAAATGGATGAGTCAGTTCGAAGTACGACGGCGTGCTTTATATTTGAAGTAATTCGAAGGAGTGTTATGCCAAAGAATAAATTCGTTTGTTCGCATGATAAATAGAAGTTTACCGATCCGCAAATAATCTTTTCCCCAATCTCTAAACACTACTCACCTGACTTTCTCGTGAGAAAGTATGTCGTACGCGTAATTTGGGATCGAATTGTTTACTCGTACAGAGATCCCGCCAGTTGCGAAGTGCGTGCTGTGATTCGAATTTTGAATGTGCGAAAGGGTCGTCAACTGCAACAGCATCAATGCATCGGGAGTGGTGCCTAGTAAATGGGCCTACAGCGACGAGTGAAGGGAAGGTTAGACAGCGATGGCGTCCAGACTCCAAAAATGACCACGAGTGGACCAGGAACTGCGATCGGGTCCACGATTGACGATTAGTGCCCTCGCCGATGAATATCCCCTTGCTGGACGCACCACGACGTACTTACACCATTGTCACGGGAGAGCGCGGAAATCACGAATTGTGTGCGTGGTTGGTACTGGAACATCTTAAAAGAGAAGCGCAAAGAGCCAATAATGTTTGATCACCCACCACCGTCCATTGCCGACCATCGTTCGACCGTTTCTTCTTCTTGCGCTCGTATTTAACAGCTGAGGCGAATTACTAACTTAATTGAAACATGGCAGTTTGTCCACCATTGTTTAGTTTTTCCATTGCCTACGTGTGCAATGTGCCACGTACCATAGCATGGATTTTAATGATGGAAACAAGGTTTACATGTACATTTAGACGATAGACATTTGTTGGCCGCACAACCAATCCGGACGGAACGCCTGACAATGGAATGGAAAGAGAGGTAACCGCTGGCGGAATAGCAGTGTGGAAATTGAACAAACAAAATGACTTGGTTGCTTTATAGTCGAGAGTAATGGCGTGACTGCGCATACGCGGTCTTTGACATCGCCAGTCGGGTGGGAGATGTGGGCTGACGGTGTTATCTTTCTGGAGCGGCATCATTGAAGAATTATGCCACACAACCGTATGGCATACAGTTACGCATTGTGGCAATGCCGCCGCGTCCGGCCCTCCCGAGAGCCTCCGCCAAGAGAGGGGGAGCACCTTTCACTCTTTCCTTCCCGGGATCTCCGCGCCCACCCCACTCCGAGGGCGACCTCATCAAGGCCGATTCCCTCCCCCGCCGACTCTTTCCCTCTCCTTCGGATTCCTCCAACCTGCGCCTCCTCTCCTTTCCTGCCGACGAGCCTCCAGCTCCCCTCCTCCAAGTTCCTCACCTTTCGCCCCACGCAACCCAGTGCAGCAGTTGCTATAAGGCGACGGATTGCCGATGTCACTGGCGCCGTTAGCGAGTGTTGGTCGGGCGGCTCAACAGGGTCAGGACTTACGTGGAAGATTAGAAACTCGGCGTCGGCATCAAGCCACTCTGTTAGCCATTGACGCCAAGTGAGCGCCTAGTTTTAAGACCCCATCCGACGGACGGCGTTCTCTGCTCGAAGTGCTCTCCACGCAGCGATCCAATTAAGGATGACGGTGAAACATCCTGCTTCAGCCGGGACTCGAGCCTGGGGTCTCGGGGTTGGAAGCCGACGCATCAACCCAACATGTTCGAATTTATCGTCTCGCGAACGGGAAAATGTCTCCTTCACTCGAGCGCGTTTGGCAATTATTTAAGCCAAAGCGGTCTGTTCACTAGCTACCGAAGAGGTATCGTGATTTTTTATGATGGAAAGATGCAAAATGTGCATCATTTAGAAATAACTGTTGGCACGTATCACGTGAACTTAAATCACGTGTTATACATACTATATATGTTTCGTAGGTATATGTATTCGGTGCGTATGCATTTAGACGTATAGCAAGGCGCATGCGTGTGGCAAGTGGTGCTAGGCCACCACATGGCGCACGCATTGTCCTTCCTGCTGCTGTAGTCTCGAGCTGTGCCAGGAGAGTTGATTCCTCACATGTATCGGTCATGTGCTCACTTTCATTCAGTTCATCCATGCGGTCCAGGCCTTATTTGATTCCATCTCCCTTAATACCCTTCCTATCTCATCGTCGAGTAATCCAAGACCAAAGTTATCTTCATCTGCGTCATGTTCTTTTTCTGTCCGCAATTGCTGTAATTGTACGATGTATGCATGGGTGGTATGGTTTTTGTAATTTTAGGCTAGGCTAAGAAATTTAGGAGTGTAAAGTTTGTGCCCATTCAAATACCTTCCTTGAAGCAGTAGGCTACCAAATAATAACGATTTTGCATTGGTTTCTTCTATTGATTTGATCCGGGCTCGTATTAGACTAGCACGTCAAGTAAGAGGCATTTATGAGGAGGTGTTCATTATTTTCTTTTATGAAACGTCAGAAAAATTTAATTGTTACCATGTTCAATGTTTAATTTAAAATTGTAATTGCAATTATTTGCAAAGCGTTGGCTGAATTGATGGATGAATGCAAAGCGATGACCACGGTGATCTCTTGTCCGTGGTTCGATGGAAAACCGGAAGGGTTATTTCAAACATCCGACCATTTGCTAATATTGGTGACTTATAAATCACCAAATGTGTTTTCACGTTTGAAATCGGCAATGCTAATTTTTGAATTGCGTTTCCAATTTTGAGGTCGTTTTGTTAAAAACATAAATTTCGAAGAAATCTGTGTTAATCCCACCACGGCCATGCAATCAGAGGCGACATTTCTACATCCTCACTCTTGGATGCCTTTTTGGAAATTGGCGAGAACATGATTTCGCTATTGGCTGGGGTGGCAGAGTCGTTATAATACGCTTCCAAGTCAGTCCAGCATTTCCGAAATAGAGAGTGATCAAGTCTACCTAATCATTGCAATAATCCGTCTTGTTTCAAAGTTTTGCGTATTCAGGGGAGAAAATCCTATTGTTGTTCATATTTCGCTAAATTTAGTGTGAAACAGGGTCCGTCCCAAAATATTAGTGGAATAAATCGGGGGAAAAATTTATTGTATGACAAAGTACAGATTGCTAAAACTGTTCAAAGCAGAAACACCCATGTGCATCAACACGCCGATGTCAGCACCCCCTGCCATGCTTCTGCAACGCTTCCTGGAAGGGGTCGACGGGGGTATCTCGTTCAGGCACCTCAACATGGTCCCTTTGCCATAATCCAGTGGTCCAAAATGGTACTCGAAGGGGTTGTATTTGAGGCCCATGTCTCGTCACCAGCAACCACCATTTATGAAACATTCGGGTGCCTTTCACAGTGGTCCGTTTTGATTGCGCAAGGAAAATATAGTATATCTACAAATACCTCAAATGTTCCCTTCCAGTCCGGGAAAGAATGAGATAAGACGACGCAGTGATGATGCATTGATGGAGAACTTTAATCCAATTGATTCCTTTTATGAGTGTCAAATTTTCCATCAATATTAATAGGGAAAAGTTTTTATGATTATTTTTTTATCATTTTTATTTATTTATTATTTTTGTTCTATTTAGTAATATTTATTATTTTAATTTTTTTATATGCTTAAAATATTTAATTTTTGTTTTTTAATATTTATTTTTTTAATATTTAATTTTTTAATATTTAATTATTTTTAATTAATTTTTTTCAATTTTTAATATTGTTATTTTAAATTTTTTTAAATATATTTTTTATATTTTTTCACATTTAATTGAATAATTGCTTTAAATGTCTCAAAGACGACTTTGATGAAGTTGAGCCTACTCGTTTCCTCATTGGCTGGACGTCTCCGCACGGTTTTTTATCGTTTAAATGTTTAGCCGTCGCTAAAATGTATGTGAAATATGTATTTTTAAGCTTTATTCTTTCTTTTTCTAATTCTAATTATTTAACTGAGTGACAGCACTCCAAACCATCGTTTCATTTGCGTACTTGTAGCAATGGCATTAATGTCGGCAGCAATGTTGCGCCCTTTCATTCTTCGAATCGCGAGCAGGACGCGATTTCCGGAGTGGAAGTCGATTTCATTAAAAAAGACATGAAAACATTTAATTGACGCTTTCTAGAAATGATCCATGCATCTCAAAGTTTACACCCATTAATATTTGTTTATTTTTTTCCAAAAATGAGATAAATGCAAAACACAATCCGTGGATTCGTGTGACAACGGCTGTGGATGACGTCATATGACGTTGCCGAGTGCCGTACCGTTTGGAATAAGGGACGTCTCTCCACGGAAGATGGTTCTTCTTCCCCACGGTTTCGCCTTCGCATTACACGTCAAATAAGAAGCGTTTTCCTTGAATAGTCCGCGTTCTCCATTATGTAACATTTCTTCGCGTCGTGGTCGGAGCACTTTATGACTTGTTTTATGATCAATAGCGCGTCGCGTGGCTGAGTTAGTCATGCGATGGAAGAGTCTCGAATGGCCCCATAAATGTCCGCTCGAACGCCATCTCTCAGATAAAATAGTAACCACTCACTTATTCTACCTTGCGTATTACCACATCGACTCGCGTCGTGCGATTGTTTTTGGGGTCTTCGAGAGAATCCTGGACTGTTCTGGCCTGCTGGAGCACGATTCGGACGACCTCTCACTCTCATTTCTAGTGCTCGCTACGCCGGGAATATTTCTCCTCTCTCGTGCCTTACGAATAAAAGGAAATACGACGGGGTTTCCTTGAAAATCTAAGGATTTTTGTGGCAACCGAAACTATTCTCTGTTCATTTGTATGGAAAATTTCAACTATGGAATATTTCAAAATGCATTTGGAGAAATGCATGTATCCCTTTTATTCGATCAAGGAGAAAGGGGGTTGACGGCAGCAACTTTCTCCCTTTGCGAATATGTGAATTCTGAATCTCGCTCTTTGGTATTTATTTGATAATTTCTCGTCACTTCATTTTTGTCTTCTCAACCTTAAGCTCCATTTAGGTTGCCACGGGAAAAATTATACATATAGTGGCTCCATAGATCAATTTGGTAACTTCGGCCTTTTTTAGCGGAATTATTAAAATGGTTAGTAAATATCTCCTTATGAGATTGCCCGCGTTCTCCATTTGAGAAAGGCCCGAAAGGCTTTCAAGGTCCACCTATTAAGCCGATCGCATTCGAGCAAATGCCTCTTCAATTGTCCCTTTTCTCAGCAAACCGTGGAGAAATCAGATAAATACATTTAATTTATTATGCAGGTAATTCAATAAAATTATGTCCAAATGTATGCCCAAAATAATCGATACTCCGCTGAACTACTGACCGGAAGGTCCGGGTTCGATTCCTCCTTTGTGCACTCCCAGTCCAAGCTGTGTGATTTTCCGGGTACCAGATCTTCCAGGGTATAAGGGACTGCCCCCCTCCCCTCCCGCCCTGCTGGGTACCGGGGTGAGCCTCGTCCTCACCAAAGATGCCCACGTTTGGGTTGATAACTGTGTTCTAGTGAATATGGTGCATAGTAATGGAAGGAACAGATGGCACCCCCTGAGGGGGATTCAGAAAGACATTCATTGTATAGTTAAACAATTTCAATCGGTATTTTTTTCAGCAATACTCTCATCAGTTCACTGTGCCCTGGTGTTTATTGGAGGCTTCGTCATTATGCCCTCTAAGCAATTATGCAAATGGATTCAAAGGGCGGGGGGCGATATGAAGGATATGCATGGATTGATTGGTTCGGGTTGCAAGAACAAACTATCGGTCTAATTAATAATTCCACCTTGAGTTATGGAACTGGTTTCACTTGGCAAGGAGGTCGGTCCTTGATTCGCTCTAATGCAGGCATGCATCACGAGGTACAATTTAGAAAACGTCGGCCAAGTCACTGACTCTGTCATTGAATTCGTTACTCCAGCAGCAGCACCCTTGCCACTTGGTACTACTCTTGTGCATTGGACTGCTTCGGTGGATAGAGTCCTGGCTCCCCACCCCCAGGGATCGAGGTTCGTATTCCGACGATGATTTTTCAGAGACATTCCTTAATTAGGATGGTAAGCACTTCAAGTCGAAGTGCTCGGTCCGCCGAAGGTGGAGCGAGTTCTAGACAGGTTAAATTATGTCTGTGTGTCTTTGTTGCTTTTAGAGTATAATTAGGTGGTTTGGGAATGGCATCGGCTGTCGGGGGCCTTCCCCCAATTGCTAATGCTTGCTGTTCTAATAATCTCTATTATTAATTTTCTTCGTGCTCCTCTACCCTCCTGCCACACGCCCTTGCGGGGTATTATGGATCCGTACGTACAAGGTTGCATTAAAAGTATTGGGAATAGTATTTTCCTGACGTGACTGTACGTCGCAGCGCGCTAACGCCGCGCAGGCTCGGTGGTGGGTGGTATGACCTTCGACGAGCGCCAATCGCCTGTGAGCGTTCGTTCAGGCTTGATCTTGTTTTTAGTGGACCCTTCTCGAGTGACTAGGCGAAAGTATAATATTCAGCGAACGACAGAACGCGATCAAATGTGTTGGACTTGGGGAAATTGGGCACGTAGACTTTGGGCATGGTTCGTCAAGTGTTAAAAGAATGAAAACATGTCAAAAAGTGCAGATTTTAAGTGGTGCAAGGTCTCCAAAGATGGCCTAAGAGATTGTGGAGAAGGAGCCCCGCGTTGGACGACCGTCGACGTCCAACGTGTGCGTGAAGTGCTGAATTCAGACCGTCGGTTAAGTGTGGGCATGGTCACAGATATTGTATTGGCATTGATAGGATGACAGTTCACACCCTATTATCACTGAAAATTTGGCAATGCCGAACTCTTCCTCCGGAAGGTCTTCGGACGGACGGCCAAAAGAGCAGAGTCGAGTGTCTGCTTACGCAGACCATACCGCAACGGTATCGTGACGATTCCCCATAGCCCTTACCCTCCCAGCTTGGCACCAGCAGACTACTTCCTATTCCTTATAAAAGTGAAATCCTCCCTCAAAGAAGAGACCCTAAGAGCCGTCAAAGAAGCTTGCACGCGTACCCTCAAGGACCTTCCTCCTACCAGGGGGACTCAGAATCGAGGAGAAGCCGCAAGGGCAAAAGGGCTTGTCGACGCTCTCAAGGGAAGGAGTACTTTGAAGAATTTTGAAAGGCATTGTAGCACTATTTGAAGTAAATCTATTGTTCGGAATAATTTTCACGATACTTTTTATAAAATCATTTTTAAGTACACAGAAGGTAAGGGCAGGTGGCTCTAATTCCATCTGTTGCGTTTTCTGCACGCGTTCTCTTCTTTCCCGTCTGAGAATCGTGACTATTCCTTTTGTTTTGGGCGTCCTTCGACCGTGAGGATGACATTCCCTCTCTCAAGATGTTAACCCATCGTTCGACCGGTATTCGTTAAGGGTCTTCGCCGTTCCGTTCCCTCAACCGCATACCCTCCCTGCGTATTTCACATTCCTTCGAAGGGCACTGGCGCCCGTTTTCACTGCAAGTACTCCTCGGGCGCGCGGAAAGATAGAGACATGAGTTTCAGCACCCCTCCACCCGCGCGGTGTCAGCTGCGTCATACGTATCCACTGCACCAACCCACTTGCTTCCGCCTGCCTCCGCCAGGTTTATCACCAATGCATCAATACTGTGAGGAAAGGCACCATACATTTGTTCAGTATTTGAAAAAAGAACATTTCGACAAAATCCACATGTCACCAGCAAAATGGCCGAATTAATTATCTTCCGAGAGATTTAAATCAGTCTCAGACGGATAACTTATCAAATAACGCAATTCCAACTCCTTTCATTATGGTCGCAAAATTAAACGCTTTGAAGTTTTGTTTTTGTGCAAATGGCATCGTCTATAGTAGGTCACAACTGCGGATTCGTTTTAGAATGCGGATTTTCGTCTCCGCGGCTAGAGATCCGCCGTGATATTCTAGAGAGGATGAGGCTTTCGAAAGAGCATAGAAACTAACCCATTGGCTTAATTGCTCAAAGTGGGGTTGGATATTCAATGGCTCCTTCACGGAAGGCCAGGTGTTTTTTTTGTTCAGATGAGAGTCAACCTTTTAATTAGTGACAAGTAGCTTCCGAGAGTTGCAGTCGTACAGAGAGAGGTGTCTCTTACCCCTCACATTGACTGGCGCTCTCCAGGGAGGAGACTCGGCCGAATGAGGAGGCCTTGATTGAGCGGCTGGGCGAATGGCGAGACAGTGCCCCTCCCCCACGAGGGAGGCCAGAAATAATAACGAGAGACCATCGCGGTGCTTCGATTGGGATGCTACGGGGTGGAATGAAGTGTAATTATTGTCGTTGAGAGTCATTTCCTGAGAAATCTATGTTTTCCTTGGGTGTTGTATTTAAAGATTGCTTTATCTTTTCCGGTTATATTCCCAAAAGAATCAATAGCCACTCAATTGTATTTCAGAATTGAGTCCATTCAGAAAGCCAAAATGATAGTTAAAATACATTAAATTTCTTTGAAAAATCACGAGGGATGAGTGTGAGGATTACGGAAGAATGTGGTTGGGATGCACCATTGATGGAGGCAAAGGTTGGGAAAGAAGCGAAAGCTCCAATCATTCACTCATTTAATAGACCGGGGGGGGGTCGAATTATAAATGCCTGTGTGTGTCTATATATATATATATATATATATATATATATATATATATATTTATTTATTTATTTATTTATTTATATTTATTTATTTATAATAAGGTAATCTACCGGTTAAGGTAGGTTTTTGGATGGACACAGATACTAAATAGATATCTTGTGCTTCCTAACAAAATATAAAATCCAGTATCCTACTCTACATCAGACCCCACTTCATCTCTGAGTACTTTTTTCCTCCCTTAATCCCGTCTAACATCCCTATCCTGTTCCTTCCCTTTCCTCGTTTGCCTAACATTATCCTCTCTGTTACAGTCTTCAACATCCCACTGCCGGTCAACACCCCCTTCATCCACTTTTCCTGCCTCCACAGGATTTCTCCCAACAAACCCCTCCCTTCGCCCACCATACCAAATACTTCCTCATTTGTTTTCTTCTCTGTCCATTTCACCTTCTCCATTCTTCTCCAAACCCACATTTCAAAAGCCTCCAGTCTACGTCTATCCTCCTGCTTCAATGACCACGTTTCCGCGCCGTACATAGCTACGCTCCATATTAAAGTTTTTACGAGTCTTTCCTTAATATCCTTACTCAACGTCCCTGTCATCAATTCCCTCCTCCTTGTGAAAGCCTCTTTGCCTCCTAGCGCAATTCTTCTCCTTAGGTCCCTACTACTTTGACCGTGTTGGTCCAAAACACTTCCGAGATACATAAACTGTTCTACCTGCTCTATTTTTGCCCTCCTATTTTAATTTTTCGCTCAGCCTTTTTCTGTCTAGAAAATGGCATAACCTTTGTTTTATTTATATTGATTCTCATCCCATAATTGTCGCACTGAATTTCCAATTCATTCAGCAATGCTTGCGGCCCCTTGGCTGCCTGACAAACTAAAGCTTGGTCATCAAAAAACCTAACTGATTTTACGAATTCCCCGCCCACCTTCATTCCTACCTCTAGTTATTCCCATGCCTCTTTGATCATTTCCTCTACATACAGGTTGAACAGCAAGGGTGATAATGGGCAACCCTGCCTTACACCTCTTCCTAACACTGCCCATCCGGACTCCCAGTTCCGCACTCGCACCTGTGCAGTCTGAGACATGTACAGGTTGCGGATTAGCCTCCTTTCCCTCCAATCTATTCCTATTTTCTTCAATGTACTCATTATTTTTTCCCAATTTACAGTATCAAACGCTTTTTCGAAATCTACGAAACAGGCAAATACCTCCTGGTTGTGTTCTATATTCCTCTCGATTAATAATCTCATTACTGCAATGGCATCACGCGTACCTCTCCCCTTCCTAAACCCAAACTGATCATCCCCTAAGTAATCATTTGCCCTACTCACTATCCTTTTGTTTATGATCCTGTGAACAACTTCAGCTGCATGGGATATCAAACTTATTGTCCTATAATCCTCACATGATGTAGCCTTTACCTTTTTCGGAATAGGAACTAAAACTGATCTCACGAAGTCTTCCGGCCAGATTGCTTCCTCATAAATACTACGGATCAACCCATATAGCCTCTTCCTCCCACATTTTCCCTCTCACTGTCGACCCCTTTAACTTATCATGCAACGACTTCACCACCCAAGCTTTATCCCACCTTTCAGTAAATTAAAATTTTCCCCGGTCCATGCTAGGTTCTCGTTGTTATTGTTCTGCTGTTATTGTCTTTTGTCCTCTTTTATGTTTGTTATATTTTTCACTGTAAAATGGCGCTACTGCTGTATGTGAACAATGTTTTAAAATAAATAAATAAATAATCCCTAAAAACTGGGCGGGGAATTCGTAAAATCAGTTAGGTTTGCTGATGACCAAGCTTTAGTTTGTCAGTCAGCCAAGGGGTTGCAAGCATTGCTGAGTGAATTGGAATTTCAGTGCGACAGGTATTGGATGAGAATCAATATTAATAAAACAAAGGTTATGCGATTTTCTAGACAGAAAAAGGCTTAGCTAAACATTAAAATAGGAGGGCAAAAACTAGAGCAGGTAGAGCAGTTTACGTATCTCGGTAGTGTTTTGGACGAACGCGGTCAAAATAGTTGGGACGTGAGGAGAAGGATTGCGCTAGGCAAAGAGGCTTTCACAAGGAGGAGGGAGTTGATGACAGGGATGCTGAGTAAGGATCTTAAGAAAAGACTCGTAAAAACTTTGATATGGAGCGTAGCTATGTGCGGCGCGGAAACATGGTCATTGAAGCAGGAGGATAGACGTAGACTGGAGGCTTTTGAAATGTGGGTTTGGAGAAGAATAGAGAAGGTGAAATGGACGGAGAAGAAAACAAATGAGGAAGTACTTGGTATGGTGGGCGAAGGGAGGGGTTTGTTGGGAGAAATCCTGTGGAGGCAGGAAAAGTGGATGAAGGGGGTTTTGACTGGCAGTGGGATGTTGAAGACTGTAATTGAGGGGAGAATGTTAGGTAAAAGAGGAAAGGGAAGGAACAGGATAGGGATGTTGGACGGGATGAAGGGAGGAAGAATGTAGTCAGATATGAAGAGGGACCTGATGTAGAGTAGGATGTTGTGTTTTTCTAGGGGTCACAAATTATTTAATTAGTAATTATGTCCATCAAAAATCCAACCTTAACCGGTAGATTACTTAATAATAATAATATACACTATTAGGCTTACCTGGGAATCGAACCTGAGCCCTCCGGTCTTAGTTGAACGCTCTACCCTTGGACTACCGCGACCCGCACACACACATACACACATAAATATATACATATGCATATATATTTCTAAAGAAAAGGGATAGGAACACATATAGAAGACGAACCCAGGAGATGTGGGGAAGGAGGAATCGAGCAGAAGTGCATAAATATCTTCTTGACCGGTATTCGAACCTAGGATCTTTGACTTGCCGGGCCTATATTTATATTTGTGTGTCGGTGGGTGTTATGTTTGTGAAGCTGCAAGTGTATGTTTGGTTTACATGCTTTTGGGAAGGAATAGGGTGAAGTAATGATGGAAGTGAATGTGGTCGATCGACTGAAGGGGGTTGGAGGAAGAGAAGAGCCTCCATGAAAGAGAGTGGAAGCAGTGAACAAAGAGAGGCATAGCGGTGGCGGGTCCTCCGGGGTGGGATGGAATGGCTCCTGGTGAGGAGGCTCTTCGCCGCCGCTGGGCGTCTGGTTCTCATGCGGACCCCATTCCAAGCACATGCGGCGATGACTGCGCTTTTCTTCTGTGTGCACGACGCACTTCTAATGCTGTGCCATTTCAGAAAATGTGGAACTAGAAAGTATGTTCTACCTTCATTCGGAAAGAAATCTTTTTAAGAAGAAATCACACGGGTTCCTAGGAATCGCAGAGACGTGCCCTGCATTCCCCCCGTCTCTCACTCCCCCATCTCTACGTCCAGCGCGCGCGCTCTCCTGCCCCACGCATAGGGCAAGGTAACGCCTGTGTGTGCATATATATATATATATATATATATATATATATATATATATATATATATATATATATGACACCCTTGTATACTTTTAAAAGATCGGGAAGTTAATATCTCAGCGGATTCGCGAGTCCTCACCTCTATATTGGTGGCGCAATCGGGTAGGGTTCTAGGATTGTTAGGGAGGAACACTGGCCGAAGGAAAGTTTGTGGGAATTGGCGTGTGAAGGCATAGGAAGAGAGGAGAGTGAGGCAGAATTGCAGGAGTAGCGGTGATGGACGGAAGGGGACGAATGGGCCTTCCGGAACGCGCTAGCGGAATTCAAAAGAAAAAAATTAGGTGAACAGTTAAACGATAACCCAAAGATGTTTTGGTCCTACGTCAGAGAAGTGCAGGGAAAAAAGTCCACCGTAAACTTTGTGAACAACGAAAAAAGGGATAAAGTAACAAGTAGTTTAGATAAAGCCAACATATTAAACTCATTCTTCCACAGTGTTTTCAACAAATGCTCCCAGAATATACCAGAGAACCTTCCGAAAACATTTCTGCAGCCAATGCATGCAATCGACTTATCCACCCGCGGAATAGAGTTACTCCTTAAAAACATCGACCCAAACAAATCTCCCGGACCTGATGAGATACCGGCTCGCGTGTATAAAGAACTGTCATCTGAAATTGCCCCTTATCTTAATATAATATTTAAGAAATCATTAGCAGAAGAAAGCGTGCCAAGCAGCTGGAAGATAGCTTCTGTGACACCCATATTTAAAAATGGAGACCGGGAGGACCCCAGTATTAATAGTCCAATATCGCTCACCTCCATCTCCTGTAAGATTCTTGAGCACATCATTGTTAGTTCAATAATGAGGTACCTCGATAGCCAAGATTTATTGATTATAACCAACACGGGTTCCGTAAAGGTAGATCCTGCGAAACTCAACTCGCACTCTTTGTTCATGATATAATGCATTCCGGTGAAAGTAGTATTCCAGTTGATGCGATATTTCTAGATTTTAAAAAACCTTTGGATAAAGTCCCTCATTGCAAGTTACTCGCTAAGTTGGAAACTTATGGAATACACGGGAGTGTTATATGTTGGATTAGACAATTTTAAAAAAGTCGTGTTCAAATAGTCGTCCTGGACGGTGTATCATCCGATGCTGTTAAGGTCACGGCGGGTGTACCACAGGGAAGTGTCATAGGCCCCCTCTTGTTTCTTATTTACATAAATGACCTCAGCGCTGTAGTTAATAGCAGGCTCCGTCTTTTTGCTAACGATGCGGTGATTTATGGGGACATTCGAAGTCGCGATGACAGAGTCACGTTAGCTAACGACCTACATGCAATCCAGACTTGGTGCGATACATGGCAATTGGAATTAAATTTGAAAAAATGCGTAGTAATACATTTTTGGGAAAAGAGTAACACCCCCCCCCCATTTAGTTACAAAGTGAAGCAAACAGAAATCGCGGGGGTAGATTCCTTTAAATACTTGGGTGTAACAATTACTCACGATCTTTCCTGGGGAAAGCACATACGGGAAATATGCGGTCGTGCTAATAAAAAATTGGGATTTGTAAAAAGAGTGCTGGGTAAATGTGACGAAAAAGTGAAGGAACGATGTTTTCTTGCCCTAGTCAGGCCCCATCTAGAGTATGCTGCCAGTATATGGGATCCTCAAGAGATAAATTTGATTTCGGAATTGGCATGAGTTCAGCGGAGGGGGCTAGATTTGTCAAAAATTGTTATGACCAACGCAGTAGCGAAACTACTTTGCTAGAAAATTTAGGCTGGGATTCCCTTACACAGCGGCGTTTACAATATAGTTTAAACTTATTAAAAACATTTAAAGATGGGTCCTTTTCCGATGACATCAAGAACATAATACGAACCCCAGCGTATTACGGGCGGAGGGATCACGAATGTAAGATTAGAGAGATTGACTGCAAGACAGACAGATTTAAATGGTCATTTTTTTCAAGAACAATAAGAGACCAGAATTCTTGTAATCGAAATCCCCCAGGAGCCGGCTCGACATAATAAGTATTAACCTACAAGGTAGTGACTGCGCACAAGTATATTTATATATTTTTTTGCAGGTTCCCCCCACCTCTCCCCATCCATTTGAAAACCCTAACCCCCTCATCATCTACCCTTTCCTCCTGGTGCTGCACCCCCTGCCACACACCTTTTTGGTGGCTTGCAGGGTATTGATGTAGATGTAGAATGGAAGGGGATGGACGGAAGGGGGTAATGCCTTCGCCTACGTAAAATGAAGTCATCCACTAGTCATCATAATGTGGCACCAACCTATTGAAAGTATTTCTTAGTCGCACGGTTCCCCTAAATTCTATTACCTATTGCTTTGCGCGCGAGTGTTTTCTTTTTTGCCTCGAATGATTTCTCTCTTCAGTTCATCATGAACGTGTGTACCCTGCCTTGCCGCCTGGAAAGTCTTTTCTCTTCTCCAATGCGGAGACTCGGTGTTCGTTTTTCGATAGCGGTAATGTTTTGTCCACGCTCCGTATTTTTCAGAAGAGCACTTTTTCAGCGCCCTTTGGATCCTCGAGGCGAGGCGGAGTGGAGTGGGGTGGACCTGAGGAAGCGATTGAGGGCCAACGAGAGGGATAGTTATGCGTAATGGAGATGATAATACTTGTCCAAATGCCTGCCTTCAAACCCGTAGGATGGAGTTCTTCCATTGGGAATCGAGAGTGGGGAAGGGATTGCTCCGCCCTTATCAATACCCTGACTTAATTTGTGGATTTCGCACGAGGGCTCAGTTCGATGCGGGCTTCGTCCTCGCCAATATAGGCAATATAATCCGGCTCTGGTTTCGCCGTCTTTCCCAGATTACCCCCTCCCCAAGTGCCTTTCCATCGGCTCTCGCCCTGTCTTCGCGAACAATTAGTGGCGGGCAGAAAAAGGAGTTTTACATCCTTGTTATTCCTCCCAAAGACGAGCTTTGAATTATTCATGGTGAATTCCTGCGGCTGCCATTCTCGGTGCTTGCCTGGCGTGTCCACCGTGTTCGACGGAGTCTTTGACTTCCAGGCGACTACTTTCCAAAGATCGGCCGTTTCTCTCTCTCGCAGTGAATCCCGTTCCACTCCTTCCTTCTCCATCCGGGAATCCTGTATCTTTTGACGGCTATCCAAGCGGGTTCACGACCGCGTCTCGGTTGGAAGTTATTATTTTCAATGAGAAATTATTTGTGGTTGAACATGCCTTGTGAGTAGTGTCCTCGGGTTTGAATGTTTCGACTCACCTCGACCGAATCTATCAATTAATCAGGCTATGACTGAGTATAAAGTTAATTCATAAGGTAAAAAAACTTATTAGCTTAACTAAATTAAGTACTCGGCTGTACATCGAGGGATCTGGGTTCGTAACTCGGTCTTGGCAAATGATTTTATCGCTTTGGAAATTGTTGCATTGTAAAAACATAATAATTGTTCGAGTGAGTCTTAATCCATTGGTACATTTTTCCGTTGACTTTTTAATGGTGGTGCCTTTGCTCGAATGAAAAAGCTCGGCGGAAAACTTGAAGCGTTAAAGACGTGACTGGCCACGCGGAAGGTGATGCGATGAAGGGGAAGCGAATACTCTGGGGTTGCGCTGGGTGACGAAAAGGCTTCAACGAGGAACTACTTTCGTGCTATTTGGAGTAAAAGAGCGAACACTCGTTTTATTCATTGAAAAACGTTCAAACGGTTTAGGAATTGGTTTTGGTAGGAATAAAAATATTTTCGCTCATTTAATTTTACATTAACTTCAGAGTCAACTGATTTAGAGATTAATGTTTTTTTTATGTTTAAATTACGGGTAAGTTACAGTTAAGGGCTGAATAATTTGACAAAATAATGTAATCGGATTTTAATTTTGATCCCACTTGGTTAACGTATCATGTTAACTGTGTTGACTTTGACCGCCAACTTCCCCGTCCTCTCTCTGCTAATTACGCTGCGTGTATCCGTTCGCCCATTCGGTTCTTCTTGTGCGACCTAACCATCGAAGCACATTTATTTCGTCCATTAGGGTTTTTCCGCACTTGTCCCCCGTAATACGTGTAATTACGTCGCATCTAAGCCACAGTCTCCTCACGTGGTCCACCCAGCCTCACCCCATCTCTCTCGGAGCGGCTCCTCTGATTGGCCCATTGCTTTTGGTGGACGTTCGCTCCCATTACACTGGTTGGCTGGCTGGCTTACGCGCGTCGCCATTTAATCGCTCCTATTGTTTTTTTAAGCGTGCGATTTGGAACCTGGCTCCAAATGAAGCAATGACTTTTCGACCGATTGGTCTCGATTGATTTTGTAGCCGATTGCTTTCGCATTTCGACTGAACTGAGAGCTCTGCTCATCGGGGCAACTTTCGAGAGGGAGTGTTTTTTGGCGAGGGCGCGAACGGGTCGCAAACTCAATGGAATGGAGGCCCAGCGTGGAATGTTATCGCGTAACACTCGAAATAATCGTTCGTCCGATCGGCTCAGTGTGATCACGGTTCAGACGGTGTGATCGCGTGTCCCGGATACCTTCCGAGGCAATAAGTAATCCCCTTTCCCACGCCGTCCAGTGCTGCCCCCCTCCCTCGGCGATGCCGAATCGAGATAACGCCACCCGCGGACGAGGCTCGCAGTCACAAAAGAAGCCCCCGAGGGAGATTAAAATAAGATAATGCAAGGCGATGAGCCTTATAACTCCCTCTCGATGACCTCGAACATTCATTGTGCGCGGGACGAATCGAAATGAACTTCCGAACGTCTCCTATTTCGAATGGAGACGGAAGGGCGATCTTTCGGATTATCGAGGAAAGATTAGAAAGCCAAGCCGATGTGCGAATCGTTCTTTTTCCATAATCTCCCCCGTCGACGTGGAATAAATCTCGAGGTGCCGATTTCTAACCAATGTGGAGCAGTATCGAGTAATGTCACGGGTGAAAATATCAGCAAATCGAATAATGTCGACCGTTAGAAGGACCACGATTTTCGGTCAGACGTGGATTCGATCGATGTACTAGGCCTCATCATTAATGGCCGTTTGAAATCCCCCTGGTGGCGATCGATATGGCGACTGCATCGATATTGCATCTATTTGTATCCGTGGATATTCGCACGGCCGCGAACGGGGAGGCTGCGTGGTCCCCGCTCTCGATCGCCCTCCAGGGAGGATGCAATCGCCGACGACGACCGCATTCCGCCAAAATCGAAGGAATAATAAAAGGGGTCAAGAGTCTCGGGAGCAGGCAGGAAACCAGTACGTATGGCGGGCAGTTTCTTGAGATGAACGTGGCGATAAAGTTGCTCGGCTGGTTCCCTTCCTTTATCCGCCCATTGATCTCGAGCGCAATGCAATGCGTTCGTTAATCTTGGTGTTCGCCGCACTGGATATGCGTACACGCGTTCTCGAAAATCGGGAAAGCCTCGGAAACCGTGAATGTGCCCTGGTGCGATGGGGAAACTTAGCGGAACTCCTTCGTGGTGCGGGGGAAATAAAATCGCTCTCCTACACATGTAAATTTTCAGCAATAAATGTATATTCCGTCTTTGAGTAGCATAAAGCCTGAGAAACCGCGTGGATTCTTACCTGATTAGAAACCCAGAGGAATGTTCTGAAATAATCGTTTTTTAATCATATTTAACCTAGATAAGTCCCCCGACAGCTCTTTTGAGTTTTGTGCGAAACACTACAAAAGGCGTTGTTCTTCGCGACCCTCCATTGTAAGGCTTTTATTATTGATTGTGGTGGCCTTGAACCTTGGCATGAAATTGCGTAGGTTTTCAAGGGCCCAAATATTTTGTTCCCAAAAAGTGCATCGTTTTTCCTTTTCATGATGGTGCTTGTATGTTTGTGAGTCGTAGGCTACCATATGTTGCATTCTTTCCCTCGACGCTCTCCTGTTGCCAGAAGGCCCTTTCGAGTGAATTTAAAGGCTTCCCGCTGAGAATTGATGAAAATGATAAAATGATATTCGATCGACATGAACTGATTCCCTGCCGTCGCCAGTTTTGGCATGCTTTCGAGTTCGCCATGTTGCTGAAGCATTGCGTCGGCTCTGTTTGTTCGAATTTGGTTCCGATTTCCAGGAATTCCATCTCCCTCCGAAGGGTGGACCGCTTTCAATAATCTATGACCGCGACGTTGGTAGTATTCTTCGCGCATGGAGCAGCAGGATTTCGCGCGTTGGTCGCCCGATATCGCAGTGAGACGACCCATCGCTCCTCGTCATTTCTGACAACAGCAGTCAATAACTACGTGTTAGCTGGACCATAAACTTTTCTTTAAGAGCAATAAAGCACGCCCGTGCTGTGTTCTTCAAATCCGTTTGGTACACTTCCCGTGCGTGTGTGAGTAGTACTTCCAGTAACCTCTCCGGGTCCGTATGCATTACGTATCCATATCACGAGGGCCACGGCTGCTCCGATGCATCATTTGCCCTAATCCGTCAACTCTTGAACATTTACCTTGGCTCTGGATGCTCCACCTTAAACCTTAGATGTCGGTAATTTAAGATTTTGCGACGGTCGTGGTGATTTGACCGAATTACTCTTCAGGTCATTGTGTGTACATTATTGTTTTGCCAGCGGGCGATTTTGGTGCAGGGGCGGCATTGGGCAAGGGGCAAGGGGGGGCGATGCGTGGAGTGGTGGCGGGGAAGGTTTGCTCTCAAGGAAAGGAATAGAAACCCACCCACCCTCTCCCCCTCCGCCTTTTCCCCTTTTCCGCACCGAACGGAGGGCGGGGGGGGGGGGGGCAGTTGTTCGAAGAAAACGAATGCATGGAAATCGCAGCTTTCCCCCGATCCAGCGAGTTTCCCTGCCAACGTCCCTCCAGCTGGAGGAGATTCCCCCGTTTGACGGTGAGGGCACGACCCAAGGGGAGTTCCCCCCTTCCTCCCAAAAAACCCTTCACCCCCACCGCGGCGGCGTCCCTTCAACTGCGAGGAGTAGTTCTTCCTCCCCTCTCTCTCCCTCTACCCCGCTCTCTCGCCTCGGACAGGAAACGCTCCTTTCCTGCGGCCCTGGGGTCTCCCTCACCGGCGACGTTTCCGTCCACAAGGAGATAGAACTCGTCGTGGCTTATCGGCTGAATCAAACGATATCGATAATATCATTCGATATCGACTGATAAGGGGAGGCGACCGAGAGCTGAGGTCATTTGCGCCATTAGGGGCGGATGGCAAAGGAGGTGGAAGGGCGGAGAGAAACCCGGCGTCGGCATCAGCCCACTCTAATAACGCAAGTTCACACGCAGTACAACGTCCACCCCGACGGAAGCCACGTGAAGTGCCCTCCACAAAGCACCTCAAGTAGGGATCGGGGGGATACCACCGAAGGAGATGTAAGATGACCTCATGACCTCAAACCTATGGAGTCGAATTTCCATGGAAAGCCTTCCCCCCGGTTTCGAGAAATGTTTACGTGCATAAATGTATTTGCGATTCTTTTTCGTATTAGAGTACACATGTCTCATTATTAATGGGTTATTTTCTGAAGAAATAATTAACAATGACCACGAGGCCGACAATGGCGTTGATTCGATGTGTAACTTTGTCGTGTGGAGCTTTGCAGCCGTCCGTCCCTTCCTCCATTTTGCTTCCATTCCGAGTGTGCTCGGCGTCGACCTTTTCGTCGTTCGGAGAAGGAAGAGCAGCGGCGTTCGGAGGAGACGGACGTGTTCGGGAATGAGTGAGCGTCGCACGTGGGGATGGAAAAACACATGGCGGGAGGGAAGGAGGGGGAGAGTGTGTGTGGTTGGATGAGTGCGTCCCGGCGACGAAGAGGACGGGAGAGTGATGGGCGCGGCGCTATGACACAAGAGGGCTTGTCGGTTGGAAGCGACGCTAAAAAACGCCGTAGGGTTGGGGCGGTGGGTCGGAGTTCAATCCTGAGAGCACGGCGGGGGGATGTGATGGGTTGGATGAAACAACGGGTGCCTCCCTTCCTGTTCTATTTGCGCGCCAAACGACCCCTGCTGCGTGGGTCAAAGGTCATCTCATAGACACTCAGCTATATCGAGGACACTCGGGTTTGTGGGTAGACCGCACACCTATCTACTTTTTACGGTCAATCTGAAATGCCAGAGGTTTCCGCGTTCAAAACTGACGATTGCATGCCGATGCTTTTGTAAATAATGCATTGCATATTCCGCCTTACTGTTCTGCGATCAACAGTCCAAAGTTTGACGGGACGTGACTGTCCGCCTTCAGTCCTTCTTACATAGAATTCATGTCGAAATTTTTCTTGCCTTTTCCATTTATCATGTTATGTTTCATGTATGCTCAGGGTGCCTAGCGTCAGGGAAATCCGGCAAGTCCCGGAATATGCCGCGGTCTGGAACATTCAGGGAAAGTCAGGGATTTTTGCGGGACTTTAGGGATATACGAGATCTGTCCCTAAAGTAGTATGACTAATTTTTTCCTGTATAGACGAACGGACGGGCGGCGGTTCTATGGCTGGGCTCGAGGGAGGGGAGTCTCAGGAAAGCTGGAGGTTGGTGGCAGTCGGCTCCCAGCCTTTGCGCAGTGAGGATTGTCCGTTTGCGAAACCTCTCCAACGCGACCTCGTTACGCTCCGTCATAAACCGGTTGTTGGAACAGCGCTGCGCCATCAAATTTTGCGTGAAACTGGGCGAACCCGGGAGAGAGACTCATGACATCCTCAAGGCATCTTATGGTGATAACGCCATGGGTAGATCGGGTGTTTTTGAGTGGGACAATTTATTTCGGGAGGGCAAAGAAGATGTCGAAGACGCCGAACGTTCAGGACGCCCTTCGACCTCAAAAAGTGACGAAAACCTTGCAAGAGTGGAGGCTTTGCTGGGCAGGAACCGCAGAGTGAGTGTTCGCATGGTTTCTGATGATCTTGGAATCCTTAAAAGTGATGTTCATCAACTTGTGACCGAAATCGTGGGCATGAGAATGGTTTGTTCGAAGTTGGTGCCGCGAGTGCTCTCGAACGAACGAAAGGAAACTCGCACGCGGATCTGCCAAGAGTTTCTCGACCTTGCCTCGGCCACCCTTGAGCCCTAGCGTCGCCCCACCCGACTTCTTTCTCTTCCCCCGACTCATATTCGTTCGGAAAAGACGTCACCACGGCTCGATGGAAGCATTACAATAGGTCGTGACGAGGGATCTTAGCAGCATTCCGGGCGCCGTCTTCCGGAAGGTGTAAGAGGCGTGGGCAACCCGCTGGCAGTGGTGTACGGACGCAAAAGGTTGCTACTTCGAAGACATTTGATTTGGCAATGAATATGTTGAATTGACTCAGTTCTACTTCTTCTACGACAGACCTTGTATTTACAGCAATCAATGCGTGGTTTGGTTTGATAGGGGAGGATAGGGCTCTCATCTCTCACTTAACTCTGTCCGGCGTGTGAAATTCGCATACTATCAGGGTAATGAGGGGGGACCCAATTCTCACCCTGCCCCGCCTTTGGTTTCCCGGGATGGGTTGCTCACCGAAAAATCGCTAAACTTGGGTGGAGCTCCGTGAGTGTTATAGCAGCAAGCTTTTTGTGCAGATAGATTTAAAATAATTGTTTGGAGATACATTTCAAAACATTTTGGCCATTTTGAACGAAAAACTTGAGATGCGTGTGCAAAAGCATAGGATATGAAAAAATAATTGTGAATAAAGTGAATAAATATTATATTTAAAAATACCGGACAAATCCTAAGTGGTCACGGGGAGTGTGAGGGTTATAAAAGTAAAATAGGGATCGCTGAATCAGGCTTGTGTGCTGAGTGCCTAAAAGAGGACACAATTAAACACCGAGTGAGCGAGTGTGTAATATACGAAGCATGGAGGGTAAGGTTACAGCTGGAGATGACAGAGGCAAGCGACTTGTGGAACAAACTCATTTTGTTTTGTCTGAGACATTGCAAGCACAAGGAGCTAGCCGAGATCGTTAGGCCAGCCAATAAACCTGGCGGGAGGCGGCGGAGGGTGGAGACCGGAGGGAGACAGCGGATGGCAGTGAATGGAGGGAGGCAGCGGAGGGCGGCGACCGGAGGGAGACAGCGGAGGGCCGTGATTTGAGGGAGTGCGGTGTTTGGAGATAGGCAGCGGATGGCGGTGACTGGAGGGAGTTCAAGGAGGGAGATGACAACAGGAAAACTGAAGCACAAAGAGACATTTGAAAAAAAAAAAAAACTGTTATGAAAAAAGGGGAAAAACCACAGGGTGTCCCCTATGTACGAGTATTAAATTAAAATAATTAATTAATTATGCAAGTCTTGGTGACGGTTTTTAATGCCAAAAAGATTGTGATTTGAATTGGTTGAACACTTCCTTGCTATTTCTGAGGACTTCTTCTTCTTCCGAGTCTTCCTCGTTCGCATTTCCTTCGGCGACTGCGGGCCATCGCGTCTCTAAGTGCCCACGAGATGAGATCCCTTTTTAAGCCTCATTTCATTTTCACGGTTAGTAAAATTATTATTAATATCAGCAGTAGTCTAACCACTATGGTTAGGTTTTTGATGGACCCTAAGGCTAAACAGTACAGTACTTCTAATCCCTGAATGACAGGGCACAAAATATCCTTTAATCCCTTGCTGCGTATCACAATAAATCCAACTTGAGATCCGCATACTTTCCACCTCCCTTCAATTCCACCCTCCCTTGCATCCCTCGGCCTCTCTTTCCCAGAATCCTACTCTATATCACCGCCTTTGGCCATAGAATATAAACCCGTAATGTTATGGATACTCCCAGGAAAATGTTTGCTCTTTACGTTAATTTTCTTTAGTCTAATATTTTTCAGACATTTGATACGCACTCTTTTCAACTATCTATATGTTGGTGAACGGAATATATCCGGTGGGCTAAATGTATTATTCATTTATAGTTGTCGAAATATCGTGGAAAAACGCCGAAAGAGCGATGTGTCAACTTGCGTTGGCCGTCCACGCCCGGGCGCCTCTTTGCGCACGAGGGGCAGCCTGCCCCTCTTGTTTCAAGCGCCGAATTGATTGCATTATCGCAAACGCCTCGCGCCCCTTGCATTCTCCGAAGATGCTGCAACCCCGGGCAACCTAACGCTACCCGTTCGGTGCCTCTCGCGGGGGTCCTCGAAGGAAGCCCTTTTTTCATTTGGCCTTCCGAGAGACGACACGTGACGTTGGCGGCGGCGGAAGTGGGAACGGCGAGGGAAGAAGTTCCGAGAATGAAACGAAGATGGAGCAGGAGCGGGTTACAAAAAGGACTCTCTTCCGTAATGGCAGGAGGATAAAAAATAGTCTGTGGGAACTGAAGTCGGGATCAAATGCGTAATTCTGTGACACATACTTCGGCCCCGCCGCTTACGCCCTCAAATCGTGGGGCGAAGCATTCGCGTTCATGTAGTTAGTTCCTCTTTCGAAATATTTCGCTTTCTTTCTTGCATTGATCTTCAAACATCGCGCGCGATCGTCTTATTGTCGTTCATTTCGTTTCGAGCGCGGAAACTTTCCTGCCCTCGACGGGCTCTAAAACTCTTTGTTCTACTCGCTGGTTTTTATTTGACCTGACTTCCGATTGGCTGGCCGTGGGAACCCATAATGAAGCACCCTCGACACGGATCCCTGTGTGCGAATGGAGAACTCATTGGGAGAAGTCCGCCAATCATACGCCTTCTCGATTTACCTATCACTTCCAACCATGAAAAAGTAGTTTCCCAAGGTTAAATTGTTGCACCTGGCATCTCATCAGATGACTTATTTATGTACAGGTTGCGTTCCAAAAGTAATGCTATTAAATTACCCGCGCCACTCCTATTGGTCGGAGTGGGATCAAACCACCAGATGGGGAGGGGACGTTAAGCTTTGCCGCGAAATTGGTCTCAGTGCTCTCCAAGCTGTGGAAGTAGCAGGATGTCAGTTATTGAAAACCTCTGCGCGCCGACCGTGTCACGAAAGACTAACCGAGTGGAAATTTCAAGTGAACTTTTGCAACGTATTGAAAATGAACCTGATTATTTGGATAACGTCCTTACTGGTGATGAAAACTGAGTGTTTTAATGCGGTTCGGAAACAAAACGCCAAAGCTCTGAGTGGCACACCGACCAGTCCCCTGAACCCAAAAAAGGCAAGAATGATCAAATGAAAGGTGAACAATGATCATTGTCTTTTTCGACAGTGGAACAGGAGTGGTCCATGTGGAGTTTCTTCCTCAAGGACGGACAGTTAACGCAGCCTACTCCGTGGATGTGCTGGGTCATCAGGACGAGAAAAGACATCTTCGCTACCTGGCAACTCAATCACGACAACTCGCTTCGAGTCCACGAGTTCCTGGGCAAAAACCAAGTACCAACGTTACCCCACCCCCCTATAGTCCGGACGTCGCCCCAGCAGACGTCTTTTTGTTCCCTCGGGTTGAGGCAGCCCGGGAAGGAACCCGTTTTTCGTCCATAGAAGAGATCGAACCCGCCATGACGAAGACCTTGCGAGAGGTCCCCGAAGACGCCTTCCAGGGCGCGTACCGGTCATGACAGAGTTGCCTGGAAAAAATGTGTAGAGACCCAAGGACAGTACTTTGAAGAATTTTAAGTGTTTGTGCAATAAAGTACTTTTAAAAAATAATTTCATTACTTTCGGAACTTACCATGTAGTTAAAACATTCAATACCCCAAAGTTTAAGCAAACCTTTACTTGTAAACTTAACTTGATTCTTATAAATGATTATAATTAAAGTAATTCCGCTGCATCACTTCCACGGAGCAATATTAAATGTTTAATGACGTTTGAAGAAAAAATTGAAGTTTTTAATTCTTTTCTAATTCAATTGCTCGAATCATTCACTCCTGGAAGAGCACTGAGCCACCTGCACCATGGCCGGCACCAGAGGTAAGAAAACTCATGGCTGCACGCGATACCGTTTCCCGCGCTCTCAAGAGATCAAAAAAATAACCGTATTTGATAGATATAAGTAACCTAGATATAAAGCTGAGCAGGAGATAAGGAATGCAAAAATAAGATATTTTTACTCACCTACTAGGAAAAGGGAACAGCCAAATAACCTCGAGTAAGTTTAAATCTGTCGGAAAAGGTAAAAACAAAGGTGTACCTCTACCCTCTTTGCATATTGTATAAAGTCGCTTGACATATTGAATAATATATTCACCTTGCTGCCCGTGGATACTTCGACATAAACCAATACTCTGAAAGCACTCCGCGGTAAACAAAATAATCAATGTGCCACCAACTCTTTCAATTTGCCCCGGTAACACAATGAAAAGTTTGCAACTGATTACGAAAAATTAGACCCACAGCACAAGGGTCGGCTGGAATTCCTGTTCTGCTTCTGTATATATTAAATCCTCTCATACTTCCATGCATCACATATATTTTCAACTTCTCGCTATCTCAGGAAACATTTCCTTTTTTATGAAAAAATCATTTATTCGACCAATCCCAAAAGAAATAAAAAAACACAACTCCAGATTACCGACCTATTAGTTTCCTATCTCTCTCATTCAAAGCGCTAGAGAAACATGTTCATGAACAAATAACAGATTCTATGTCTCGTATGTATTCCCATCTAGCTTCCGCAAGGCTCATAGCACTTCTACAGCTTCGGTCACAATAACTGATGACCTTCGACGAGCTATGGATAAAAAGATGGTCACAATTTTTGTCATACTTGACTTTAGCAATGCATTTGATTCCATTGACAAAGATGCACTGCTCGCCGAATTAAATTGCCTTGGATTAGCAAGAACCGCCGCTAGATGGATTCCCTCCTACCTCTCAGGTCGCCGACAAAGAGTGGTGGTTGGTGACACTTACTCCGACATGGCTAGATATAACGCGCGGTGTTCCACAGGGCTCAATCCTGGGGCCAATACTATTCTCGTCGTACATTAATGCCATTTCTTCATCTCTTCAATACTCAAAATATCTCCTGTATGAAGACGACCTCCAGGTATATCAAAGTACCAAAATCAATAACCTTCCTCTCGCTATAAAACATACTAATTCTGACTTCAATAGCATAACAAGATGGAGCACGCAAAACTTCGTTAGCCTAAATTCACATAAAAGGCAAGCTATACTGATTGGATATCCTAAACTGCTAAAATCTATTGCTGAATTTCAACCACCCAACTTGAATCTTCAAGGCACACTCATTCCATTTATGAATGTTGCTACAAATCTAGGTCTCCTTGTAGATGGATATTTCTCATGGTCTTCACAAAATTTCAAAACATGTAGAACTGCCAATCAATCCCTTCACCCCCTTAGGAAATATAAGTAAGTTATGCCCATCACATTAAAAGCACATAGTTTCTTCTCTCTCTCTGATTATTGTGACAGCGTAACAACAACTCTCTAACGAGCTGTCGGTAAAACTACGAAGGGCATTTAATTCATGTTTACGCTTCATTTGCGATTTGAAAATTGCAGATCACATTGCAGAATATTTCTAAAAACTCAACTGGCTATTTCTGGATTCTCGCAGGAAACTCCGCATACATGCTTTCCTTACTCTACCAAATACTAAATTATAAAACCCCTCGGCATTTTACCAATGACTTCACTAGCCTTGATAGAATATATAAACTAAGTACCAGAGGTGATCATAAACTCGTTATCCCTCATCGCAGATCAGCTACATACAACCAGTCACTTGCAGTTACAGCGGTATGTCGTCATTGGAGTGAGCTATCATCCATTATAACTAATGCACCATTCCTCCCATCAGTCAAGGGCGCACTTTATAAATCACTGATTTCTCGGCAAACCAACCGGTGTAAAAATAGAGCTGTAAAGATACTTAGAGATCCTTCCTTTTTCTTTCGCAGGAGCATCATGCTTTGCATTGACGTTTGTAAACAGAGACAGGAATATTGTTTTACAAGTATTATTTGCATGTATTGGTATGTGTAAATATAGTATTTGTGTGTATTGTATGTGTGTATGTTGTATATATTGTGTTATAGTTATTGATTAACTAGGCAACTGGTGCACTTTGTTGCTCTATGTTGGTCATAAGATATTATATGTATTTATTTTATTGCTATTCATTTATAATTTGTTAGAGATATCTGTAAGTTTAATATTGTAGATGTGTGACGAGGGGTTAGATGATAGAAGAGACTCCATAGTCGCGATCTCGCCCCAAAATAAAGGCGACTATCCATCTATCTCTCTCAGGCCTTCATTTCCTCCTTTCTTCTCCCCGCACCCGCGTCTCGAAAGACCATCTCCTCATCAACGACTTATTTTCCGAGCCGTGGAACTCTTCGCTCCATTTGAATGTTTTCAGAAATCTTTTCTTCAAATTCATACCAACTAAAGGCGTTTTTTCGTCATCCCGGTCAAGGTGAACGATTTATACTCTTCGCCATTTATTAATGTTAAAATCAGGCTTGCTGATGACCAAGCCTTATTTTTTCAGTCAGTCAAGGGCTTGCAAGCATTATTGAATGAATTGGAAATTTAGTTCGATAGATATGGGATGGGAATCGGTGTAAATAAAACAAAAGTAATGTGGTTTTCCAGAGAGGGAAAATTTTCAATATTAAAATAGGGGTTCTAAGCATGAGAGGGTGGAACAATTGACCTTTCTCGCAGGTCTTCTGGACCAAATTAGTCAATGAACACAAAAGAATTGTCGCTGTACCGTTTGGTAGCTTGCGTCCGTCGAAAGCCTACATTTATCCGTACGGCTGAAACTGGGTTTAATTTGTATGTTAGATCTTTTTATGCGCATGGGTAGTTTCTTCGTAGGGTTGGCGTCTGTGAGCACGTGATTTTGCAAATACTAAGTGCAACAAATGATGTTGGGTATTGATAATATTGATTATGAATGTATTGAGCAACATCAACCAGACCAAAATGTTCACAAAACAGACACATACGTGAAGTACGCAATTTCAAAACCGCCCCATAACTGTGATGCGTGTCGAGGCGAAATTCCAACGCTTTAGTCTTTAACGTCGTGGATTGACCGATGGCGCCCCCCCCCCTTTCGCAGTGAGAAGGCGTGCTAATACCGGGTTCGATTCCGAGTGCGTGTTCGGGCATGCCGGAAATAGAGGCAACCCTCGGCTGTCCTTGCACTCGCTGTAATCCGGGTTTTACCGAACGCTCTCCGTGAACTTCGGGTCACACTCTCCAATCTCCACCCCCCTCCGTCGTGGTGCCTCGCGAATGTGCGTTTCCGTGGGTCTTCTCGGGTTCTGCGCCTCTCGAGTTGTCTCTGGGGAGGCGGCGTGGGAATTGCTTTTCTCTCTGTTAAAACGGATTTCGATGAAAATTTGGAAGGTCTTGTTTTCTTGAACTTCCTTGAATTCGGTGCCGTTTTCCTCCCAAGGAATTTATGTGAAATAATGGCCTGGGAGGCTCTCAACCTTTGAAATAAAGAATTCATTGTGTCCCTCCGCCAATGCTCCCTTTAGCGATTAACCAAATGGAAAGTACTATTTCTTTAATCACCAAAGCGAAAAGAATTTCATTGTTGTCTACTAGGATACACGTCAAAAGGATCGAAATAATTCATTGTAGATGATTATAAAGCTATTTTCTTGGGAACTCTTTTATTTCTGAATTTTCGTGAGTTGTTTCTCCACGGAATCATACCGCACGAACTGGGTCCCTGACCGTCTAAATATGTGATTCAAGTAACCGTGGCCTATATTCGTGAATCCATCAGTGGGTTCATTTGAAGCCCAATGCTGCACCGAATCCGTCTTGAGCCTCCCAAAAGGTGTGAAGCAAGGCATTTAATTTGGTGCGGTGGCTCTGAATGGATTCGAGACGTGGTTTGTGAGCCACGAGTGTCCGATGGATAGCAGTGAGACTGTTTTGGTGAAACGCGTTGAAGAATTCATATTAATCTCAACGAACTATTTCTCAGCCCGACGCATCGCCCGCCTCCCTTGGTCCCTCCTTCCTCTTCCGCCGGTCTCCCTCCTCTCAACACAAACACACAGATGTCTTCCCTTCATCCCCTTGCCTCTCTCAGCGTGTGCAACTTCCCTGCCTCGTATCCCAGCGAGCCTCTCTCCCCACTCAGCGCGCCCAATAAATCCTTCTTCCATTATTTCACCCCCGACTTCTTGCCTCACTGCGGGAGTGTGTACATAGTTGTGTTTCGTGGCGTATAACTGCAAACGTCCCAAGACTTTTGGGGGCGTCATTTCAATCAGCGAATGGGGGCGCCTGCCTCCCGCACCCCCTTCAGGTAGAATGGGCTGCGAATATATATATATATATATATATATATATATATATATAAAGATATATATATATATTATATATATATATATATTCCCCGGACTACAACCTTGACGTGGTGGAAGGGATTGTGCGTTCCGCTGACCCCTAGAGCTGTGCTGGCGGGAGTAATAATAATTGCTCCTGGTAGGGTCACCCATGCAAGATAGGTCGAAGGTTAGGAGCCCAACGAAAGGTAGTCCACGCAGCGTCTTTTCCTCAGTGAGGCAGCTGCATTGGCGTCTGACCCCAGTTGGGCTGCCAATAAGTGATGGTGTCACGTTAAAAACACTATTGAGGAAGGCAACGGGAAACCACCAAAATGATCATTCCCAAGATAAAAAATGATGGGCAATATAGAGATTTTGAGTCCTGGCAACTACGGGGCTCGGCCCAATCGGCCGTGTGTCGTGCCCGGCGGCGGAGGAGGCAAGGCTTCCGCGGTCGTCATCCCACGACACCCCTGCCAGGGAAAACCGGCAGCAGCAGGACGGAAGACGCAGGAGAAGAAGACCAAATTAGTTAGAATAGGAAATTGGAATGTTAGAACAATGATGAGGACAGGGAAACTGGAGGATATTAAGCGAGAGATGGGAAGGGGAAAAATAGATATTTTAGGTCTCTTCGAGGGGAGATGGCAGGATAGCGGGGTTTACTGGAGTGATCAGTATAGAATAATTTGCAGCGGCGGGGACGAGAGACAACGAGGGGTTGCCATAGTATTAAATAAAGAGGTAGGAAGAAGGGTAGTCAATATAGAACAGGTAACGTATAGAATATTACTAGGAGAGATAAAAGCAGAACCGACGAACTTGGTTATTATTCAGGTATACATGCCACCGAGCAACCATAAGGAAGAAGAGGTCGATTGGATATACGATCAGTTAGAGGACATAATCGCGTGTGTTCCCGCCGGGAAACATTTGATAGTGATGCGGGATTGGAATGCGACAATAGGCGAAGGAAGATATGGTGATGCGGTGTGGGACTACGGTTTAGGCACGAGGAATGACCGCGGGGAGAAAGCAGTTGAGTTCTGCAGGAGACACGGGTTAGTCATCACCAACACTTGGTTTAGACACCACAAAAGACGCAGGTATACATGGAAAATGCCTGGTGACTCAGAAAGGTATCAGCTAGATTATATCCTGGTTAGACCAACGTTTAGGAACAGTGTAATAAATTCGCACAGCTTCCCGGGAGCGGATGCCCACTCTGACCACAATTTAGTTGTTATGAAATGTAGCGTCCGTTTAAAAAAGATAAGGCCTGGGCGGCGAGTTAGAAAATGGAATGTAGAAGCATTAAACGGTTTGAAAAGGAAGGAATACAAGCAGGCGGTAGAGGAAATCATGGAGGATGGTAAAGAGTTAAGTACTATCGAAGAAAAATGGGAAAGTATCAAGAAAGGGTTATCTAAAGCCGCAAAGCACACTAATGGAACCGTTAACGCTAAAAGGACCAGAAAACCATGGATCACGGATGAGATGATTACAAAGATGGTAGAGCGGAGAAAATGGAAGAAAGTAAATACAGAGTTAGGCGAAATGAATCACAAAGAATTAAACAGTAAATTGAGGCGGGCAACAAATAAAGTAAAAGAAGCGTGGTGGAAGACGCAGTGCTAGGATAGGGAAAGTGTGCAGAGGAAGGATGAAATCGGTGCGCTGTACACAAAAGTTAAGTCTTTATCGTGGAGTAAGAAAGGAAGAGCTATGCTAACAGTCAGAGATATGGCCGGTAAGGTAATAGTTGACACAGGAAAGATCCAAGAGAGATGGAAGGAGTATATAGAAGAACTCTAAGGTAAAGAATTTAGCCCAACAAAGTTAGACATTGAAAAACAATATGACGTAGAGGAAGATAGCTTAGGTCCAGTCATACTCGACGATGAGATAGAAAGGGCATAAAGAGATATGAAATGCCGTGAGGGTGGATAACATTCCTACGGAACTACTGAAATGTTTATGAAATTGGGGGAGGAAGAAGCTATATGGGCTGATTCGTAGTATGTATGAGGAAGGAATCTTGCCGGAAGACTTTGTGAGACGAATTTTAGTTCCTATTCCGAAAAAAGTAAAGGCTACATCATGTGAGGATTATAGGACAATAAGTTTGATACCCCACGCAGCTAAAGTTGTCCTCAGGATGATAAACAAAAAGATGGAGAGTAGGGCAAAAGATTGTATAGGGGAAGATCAGTTTGGGTTTAGGAAGGGGAGAGGTACGCGTCATACCATTGCAGCAATGAGATTATTAATCGAGGAGAATAAAGAATATTAACCAGGAGGTTTTTGCCTGTTTCGTAGATTTCGAAAAAGCGTTTGATACTGTGAATTGGGGGAAAATAACTAGTATATTGAAGAAAATAGGAATAGATTGGAGGGACTGAAAGCTAATCCGCAACCTGTACATGTCTCAGACTGCACAGGTGCGAGTGCGGAACGGGGAGTCAGGATGGGCAGTGTTAGGAAGAGGTGTAAGGCAGGGTTGCCCATTATCACCCTTGCTGTTCAACCTGTATGTAGAGGAAATGATCAAAGAGGCATGGGAATAACTAGAGGTAGGAATGAAGGTGGGCGGGGAATTCGTAAAATCAGTTAGGTTTTTTGATGACCAAGCTTTAGTTTGTCAGTCAGCCAAGGGATTGCAAGCATTGCTTAGGGAATTGGAAATTCAGTGCGACAGGTATGGGATGAGAATTAATATTAATAAAACAAAGGTTATGCGGTTTTCTAGAAAGAAAAAGGCTTAGCTAGACATTAAAATAGGAGGGCAAAAACTGGAGCAGGTAGAACAGTTTACGTATCTCGGTATTGTTTTGGACCAACACGATCAAAGTATTAGAGACGTGAGGAGAAGGATTGCGCTAGGCATAGAGGCTTTCACCAGGAGGAGGGAGTTGATGACAGGGACATTGAGTAAGTATGTTAAGAAAAGACTCGTAAAAACTTTGATATGGAGCGTAGCTATGTACGGCGCGGAAACATGGTCATTGAAGTAGGAGGATAGACGTAGACTGGATGCTTTTGAAATGTGGGTGTGGAGAAGAATGCAGAGGGTGAAATGGACAGAGAAGAAAACAAATGAGGATGTGCTTGGTATAGTGGGCGAAGGGAGTTGTTTGTTGGGAGAAATCCTACGGAGACAGGAAAAGTGGATGAAGGGGGTGTTGACCGGTGGTGGGACCTAAAAGACGGTAATAGAATGGGGAATGTTAGACAAACGAGGAAAGGGAAGGGAAAGGATATGGATGTTGGACGGGATGAAGGGAGGAAGAATGTAGTCAGAGATGAAGAGGGACCTGATGTAGAGTAGATACTGGATTTTGTATTTTGTTAGGAATAATAAAATATTTATTAAGTATCCATGTCCATCCAAAAACCTACCTTAACCGGTTGATTAGCTGATAGTAATATATATATATATATATATATATATATATATATATATATATAAAATATCTTCGAAATGGAACGCTCATCGGCGACACACAAATATATAAAAACACAGATGTAGATTTTTAGAATATAGAGACACAAAGAAAGGACACTCACAATTTGTTATTTTACGTTTCGACAGCACGGCTGTCGTCTTCAGAATCAAAAGGCACCAGGATATTAATCACAAATATATATATATATATATATATATATATATATATATATATATATATATATATATATATATATATATTTGTGATTAATATCCTGGTGCCTTTTGATTTTTGATCGGAATCGATTCTCGGTTCGATTTATCTTACCTATTATTTTAATCGATCGTTGATAGTCATTGAACGGCGTTTGGCTGATAGCGAAGTGCCAATACTAATTTGAGTTAATATTTGTCAATGAGCATATATATTCTAGTCCAGTAGGTCATGGAGTCATCTTCAGACGGTAATGGCAACTCGTTTTTCTGTTGAAATCTGTGGCTGAGTTTTTGGCACTAATCGCAATTAGTGGCGATCGTGGTGCGACTTTCATGTACATAGAATGCCTTTGCTTGTTATGCAGATATGATCACGTTTTTCGGCATCGTTGTCGCTTTTTTTTGTCGGAGACGCGCAGTGCTGCACTCCTTTTCTTGGGAGCTCGTGGACGTACCGCCCACTTATGCGCTCAAATGGATGCAGAAATATGTCGAGTCACTGCTGGATTAGAAATAAGGTGACCGATTCAAAATCGTCCCTTCCTTTAATGTCATGAGTATTTCCAAATTGCGGATGGCGCATGAATGACGACGGTGCAGGGAGTCGCTTCGATGCTTCCAGAACGGTTGGGGGCCCAAACGTGAGGCACTCCGTATGGCATGGCAGCATTTTTTATTGGCGAATGTTTTTCCTTCTTTTGGAGGGATTTAATAGTGCGTATGCAGGTCAAAGGCGATCATAGCTATTTCTGCTTTCCTTTAGTTACGTGAATTATGTGTGAAATGGAGTGAGTGGTATGAAGGTCCGAAAAATACAAATTTCGGAATTTTTTATCTCTGAAAAGTATTTATGCAACTTCACTCGTTCATTGGACGGAGTTCGAGTCGTCCTTGTGCAAATCTCGTGCAAATTACACGCAAGCAATTGCGTTGAAGGAAGTGAGGGTTTGAGAAAAGAAGTACGAATGGCCTTGGGGGGGCACGGTGTGCGGGGATTTGACCGGAGAACTCTCTTAGAAGTATAGATACGGAGTGCAATTGCAATGCATGGAGATGCGAAGGAATTGAGGGGAGGATGGAATAAATAAGTAGAAGGGAGTAGATTTCCCAAATATACTTGAAATCAGGCTCAATGCAACAATTTCAGAGTGTAAAAATCATTCGCCTTGACTGGGACTCGAACCCAGATCCCTCAATATCCGGTCGAGTGCTTTAGCCACTTAAGCTACCGAGGCGTCCTCTTAAACTCTGAAATTTAAGTTCTTTAATTTAAACTCTTAAATAATGGTTCGAGTCCCAGTCAAGGCGAATGATTTTTACACTCTGAAATTGTTGCATTGAAATGCACATTAGCGGATGACTCCGTTAAAAGTTACTGTTGCGGCATCTCCCGCAGTTTCTTTGGAATGAAATCAGGCTGTTTTTATAAATGGCCTACCTCGACTTACAGGAGAAATGCGAAAAGAATAGCATGGAGATTAATCGAGTTTAAACGAAAGCAATGTAGAGATTCTCAGGAGGTTTTCGCCGTCGAATTTTCGCAATTTGAAGCGTGGGCAGGTGGCAAGTGCTCATCGGCAAACTCTGCATGTGAAAATGACAAGTACTTGTCAGCTGACCAGTGGCTTTCGGAAATGAAGATGGCTGTTATGTGCATACACGTGCTCTCTTGCCCGTCGCGGAATTGCCCAAGGATTGTGGCCTAAAGGGAGAACTCAACTTCTCGCCCTCCAGTGAGTCTGCCACGAACCAATTTCTATATCCATTGACCCGACGTCTGCCAACATTGAACATTGCAGTGTCTCACTGACAATTCGAAAACGATTTTCATGTCTGCTCATTATCGCAAATGGCATTGCGGTGACATCCCTCCTCATGTTTCTTCATCAAAACTTAGGGATTAGTAATGCTGTTAGAGAGGTTTTACCCATCATGAATGACAAGGTGCAGGGCTTAACTCTTTGAGCACAAGTCACCGATGTAACAACACGAGCATTATGAACGAGTTTGCTCGCGTTCGATCTCCGAACGAGTCTCCGCCAACGTATCGTTATCCAAATAAACACCAATCCTATTCCAAGTGCAACATAAAATGCAAAAAAAAATATTTTGGAAGCCAAATACTTGAAAATAATTAGAGCTATCTCATAAGTGATTCATACTCCCTTGTGTTTACAATTTCGATTAATTGACTTTAACTGCTGCGTTCAGAACGGCTCCTGGTATAAATACAGACTGAAATCACGGGCTTGGCCTGTTACTCCTAATGATATTGTGAAATTTAGCACACAAATAACATTGAGAGAATAAGCTGGATGTTATGCTATCCTGAAGTTCACTCAGGGCGGATGACAGACATAGTTTCTGTGATGGCGCCTGTTTCCTCGCGAGCGTGGCGCCTCCCGTCTCCCGAGAGTAGCACGCTGTTTTTGAAAATCCTTGCGCCTATATTTTGCGACACCATGTCGACATTTTCCTTGAACCAGCTGAAAGCCAATGATTATCTTTGATCTGTCGATTTTTTTTAAGGTAATCTACCGGTTAAGTTAGGTTTTGGATGGATACAACTACCAAACAAATATTTTATTACTCCTAACAAAACACAAAATCCATCATCCTACTCTATATCATGTCCCTCTTCATCTCTTGAGTACTTTCTTCCTCCCTTCATCCCGTCCAACATCCCTATCCTGTTCCTTCCCTTTCCTCGTTTGCCCAACATTCTACCATCTATCACAGTCTTTAACATCCCACTGCCGGTCAACACCCCCTTCATCCACTTTTCCTGCCTCCATAGGATTTCTCCCAACGAACCCCTCTCTTCGCCCACCATACCAAGTACTTCCTCGTTTGTTTTCTTCTTTGTCCATTTCACCTTCTCCATTCTTCTCCACAACCACATTTCAAAAGCCTCCAATATACGTCTATCCTCCTGCTTCAATGACCACGTTTCCGCACCGTACATAGCTACGCTCCATATCAAAGTTTTTACGAGTCTTTTCTTAACATACTTACTCAAAGTCCCTGTCATCAACTCCCTCCTCCTTGTGAAAGCCTCTTTGCCTAGCGCAATTCTTCTCCTTACGTCCCTAGTACTTTGACCGTGTTGGTCCAAAACACTACCGAGATACGTAAACTGCTCTACCTGCTCTATTTTTGCCCTCCCATTTTAATGTCTAGCTAAGCCTTTTTCTGTCTAGAAAATGGCATAACCTTTGTTTTATTAATATTGATTCTCATCCCATACCTGTCGCACTGAATTTCCAATTCACTCAGCAGTGCTTGCAACCCCTTGGCTGACTGACAAACTAAAGCATGGTCATCAGCAAACCTATCTGATTTTACGAATTCCCCGCCCACTTTCATTCCTACCTCCAGTTCTTCCCATTCCTCTTTAATCATTTCCTCTGCATACAGGTTGAACAGCAACGGTGATAATGAGCAACTCTGCCTTACACCTCTTCCTAACACTGCCCATCCTGACTCCCCGTTTCCCACCCGCACCTGAGCAGTCTGAGACATGTACAGGTTGCGGATTAGCCTCCTTTCCCTCCAATCTATTCCTATTTTCTGCAATATGCTCAATTTCTGCAATTTACTGTGATATAGTTTTTCCCAATTCACTCTATCAAACGCTTTTTCGAAATCTACGAAACAGGCAAATACCTCCTGGTTGTGTTCTATACTCCTCTCGATTAATAATCGCATTACTGCAATGGCATCACGCGTACCTCTCCCCTTCCTAAACCAACACTGATCATCCCCTAAGTAATCATTTGCCCTACTCTCTATCCTTTTTTTTATAATCCTGAGAACAACTTTAGCTGCGTGGGGTATCAAACTTATTGTCCAGTAGTCCTCACATGATGTAGCCTTTACCTTTTTCGGAATAGGAAATAAAACTGATCTCACAAAGTCTTCCGGCCAAATTCCTTTTCCATGAATACTACGAATCAGCCCATATAGCCTCTTCCTCCCACATTTTCCTAAGCATTTTAAAAGTTCCACGGGAATGTTATCCACCCCCACGGCCTTATTTAGTGTCATCTCCCTTAATGTCTTTTCTATCTCTTCGTCGAGTATGACTGGACCTAAGCTATCTTCCTCTACGTCATATTGTTTTTCAATGTCTAACTTTGTTGGGCTAAATTCTTTACCATAGAGTTCTTCTATATACTCCTTCCATCTCTCTTGGATCTTTCCTGTGTCAACTATTACCTTACCCGCCATATCTCTGACTGTTAGCATAGCTCTTCCTTTCTTACTTCCCGATAATGATTTAACTTTGCTGTACAGCGCACCGATTTCACCCTTCCTCTGCAGACTTTCCATATCCTCGCACTGCTTCTTCCACCATCCTTCTTTTGCTTTATTTGTTGCCCGCCTCAATTTATTGTTCAATTCTTTGTACTTCATTTTGCCTAATTCTGTATTTATATTCTACCATTTTCGCCGCTCATCCATCTTTGTAATCATCTCATCCGTGATCCATGGTTTCCTAGTCCTTTTAGCGTTAACGGTTACAATAGTTTCTTTTGCGGCTTTAGACAACCCTTTCTTGAAAATTTCCCATTTTTCTTCGATAGTGCTTTTACCATCCTCCATGATTTTCTCTGCCGCATGTTTGTATTCCTTCCTTTTCAAACCATTCAATGCTTCTACATTCCATTTTCTAACTCGCCGCCCCTGCCTTATCTTTTTGAATCGTATCCCCGCGGTCATTCCTCGTGCCTAAACCGTAGTCCCCCACCTCATCACCATCTCTTCCTTCGCCTACTGTCGCATTCCAATCCCCCATCACTATCAAATGTTTCCCTGCAGGAACACACGCGATCATGTCCTCTAACTGATCGTATATCTTATCTACCTCTTCCTTCTTATGGTTGCTCGGTGGCATGTATACCTGAATAATAACAAAGTTCGTCGGTTCTGCTTTTATCTCCACTAGTAGTATTCTATCCGTTACCTGCTCTATGTTGACTACGCTTTTTCCTACCTCTTCATTTAATACTATGGCAACCCCTCGTTGGCTCTCGTCCCCACCGCTGTATATTATTCTTTACTTATCACTCTAGTAATCCCCGCTATCTTTCCATCTCACCTCGCATAGGCCTAAAATATCTATATATCCCCTTTCCATCTCTCGCTTAACATTCTCCAATTTCCCTGTCCTCATCATTGTCCTAACATTCCACGTTCCTATTCTAACTAATTTGGTCTTCTTCTCCTGCGTCTTCTGTCCTGCTGCTGCTGGTTTTCCCTTGCAAGGGCTTCGTGGGATGACGACCGCAGAAGCCTTGCCTCCTCCGCTGTCGGGCACGACACACGGCCGATAGAGCCGAACCCCGTAGTTGTCAGGACTCAAAATCTCTGTATTGTCCATCATTTAAATCTTGGGAATGATAATTGAGGTGGTTTCCCGTTGCCTTCCTCAATAGTGTTTTTAACGTGACACCATCACTTACTGGACGCCCCACTGGGGTCAGACGCCATTGCAGCCGCCTCACTGAGGAAAAGACGTTGCGTGGACTACCTTTCATCTGGCTCCTAACCTTCGACCTATCTTGCATGGGTGACCCTACCAGGAGCAATTATTATTACTCCCGCCAGCGCCGCTCTAGGGGTCATCGGAACGCACAATCCCTTCCACCACGTCAAGGTTGTAGTCCGGGGAGGGGATCTGTCGATGTGGTCGTTGTTTTCGATAAGGCGATATGGACAAGTATAAGGATCAAGTCCTCTTCCCGGTCTTCACCGTGGCAGCATCTCCCGTGAGTGATGGTCCACCGATTCCTCTTCCCTTTTGTGTCACTCGGCGCGATGTCATTTCCATTTTAAAACAGTCATTATTTCATCCGAGTGCATTTGCCAGGCACTGTACTAACATTTCAAATGAAGGAACTTGGTCACTCCGCGAGCCTCTTATCATCGCAATACTGCGAGTTGCGTTAACCCACGTTTCCCTTACACAAGGCTTTTCGAAATTAATACATGGAATTACCAATATTGTTTGCAGAATGACCAATCAACGCGCAGAATTAATTTTCTCCAGATATATCTCTTACCTCATGGTAATAATCACTCAAAAACTATACCCTCTCGTATAAGGTCATAGTGTTTAGGTCGTAGTATATTTTATATAGACTGCGTAGAACATCAAGTGTGGAAACATGACAAATATTGGACATGGTATACTGACCCTATCGGTTACATTGACGCTATCGCCCATATTAAGGATAATTTTTGATCCGCTGCGTATCGCTTACTTTTAATAATCGATGCATAGCTAATCTAAGTGATGAATAAATCGATCGATGTATTTGTGGATGTACCGTCACGTTCCTAAGCCATGAGCGTGCGTATAGGTAGTCTACGTATCGGGTCAATTTGGCGTGGAGGGTGAACGAAGGGAAGTGATGGCCGTGGAGAGGGAAGGATTCTGGTAGGAGAAGGTATTCCGAGGAGACGGGTGGAGTGGAGACTCCAAGGGGCGATCGGAGAATGGGGCGATCGGAGAATGGGGCGGATGTTGGCAAAGCGAGGCCAAAGTGGAGGAAAAGAACGGGCGTGAATGAATGAAGGGAATGAGTGCGGAATGAAAGAAAGTTTCGCTGTGGGGACGTCGCCTCTTGGGTCGCGTCGGGCGAGCACTTAAACGCATAGCGGTGAGAGGGGTCGAGTGTGCCCATCGAAAAGTCAGTATCTTGCTTGTGTGTCAATATCTGGAGCAATGGAGCTCGTAATTACTAGTTCGTATTGTTATTTATAATTAATTTTATTACTCGTGTAATAATTCATGATAGCGCTTCATTTAATTGTGATCGTAATTTTATTCGCAGACGTTAATGCAGTAAATTCTCTTTTTTGTCGTAGAGGATATCCTGCGTATAAGCCACACACGCGCCCAGCACTCTTGCGATCGCTCATTATTGAACAGTCTAGGGATTTTTAGTGTATTCTCTGTCCTCTAGTTTTTAGAAGTACACTATTTTGAAGTGCCGGGATCCTTGGAAAACCCACGCTAACCCACTAGGCTACTGCTGATGAATGAAAGTAATTAGGTAATTATCATCAGTACATTCGCAAGGAAAAATTATAGCTACATTGACATTGGCGGTCACTATCGTCGCAATGCGGCTTGAGATACTGCTTTCGTGTCGTCGTCATTCACAGTCGTTTCGCAGGGTGGAACTAAAAGGGCGGTTTCAAAGGGGTGGGCATCCTCCCGCGCGGAGGGTGGGATTGGAGAAGGGGAGGATTAGTTCCAATCTCCCCGCCGATGCTGGTGTCGTGTCGCTTGTGAAATTCCCGAGGACGCGTCACCTTCCGGGCGGTCCCCCCTCCTCCCCCACCCGCGTCGAAGCGAAAGCGCCTGTTAGCGATTCTGTTCCGCACCACATTCGTGACTTCCGTGACGGAGGTACGACATCCGTCGGACCCGCTGGACCGCTCCGTTGGGTCCGCGCCGACTAAACGCAAATTTGTTCCCTTCCAGCGATTCTCCCCCGGAGCGACTTTTTAGCCCATCGCAGTCACTGCCACTCGACTCTGAGATTGGTCGACCGTCAATGTCAATTTTTTTCCTCCACTTCTTAAATTGACCATCGTGCGTGTCGAAGATAACATTAGACGATAGACATCCATTTTCTACCGGCTAAGGTAGGTTTTGGATGGGCACATTCTGTATACTCTTTCCTAAACAAAAACACGACTTGAAATCGGGCACTGCCATGATAAGCTCTTCGATTCCCAATACTTCCTTCCAACCCCTCCCGTTATCCCGTCCAACATCCCTATCCTGTTCCTATCCCTTCCTCGTTTGCCTAACATTCTCCCCTTTATTACAGTCTGCAACCTTTGCCAACCAATACGCCCTTCATCCATCTTTCCTGTCTCTTATTGATATCTCCCAGCAAACCCCTCTCTTCGCCCACCATGCCTAGTACTTCCTACATGTACATAGGCGAATGCATTACCCCCTTATCCATTCGAATGAATAATCGCCGGTACTTCTGCAATTCCGCCTCACTCTCTTCTCTTCCTATCCCTTCACACGCCAATTCCCACAACCTTCCATTCGACCAGTGTTTAACCCTTAACATCCTAGAATCCCTACCTGATTCAGCCACCAACATAGAGGTGAGAACTCGTGAATCTGCCTACATGTTAGCTTTCCGTTCTTTCAAAATTCCCACCCTTAACCGCCATCTTTAATTTCCCTCCCAGCATTCCCTCCACAACTTCCCTCCCCGCCCATACCCCTATCCACTCTCCAGCATATTTTCAGTCTCTCTTGAAGAAGGCCTCTGAGACGGCCGAAACCTCGAACAATTTACCGTGTGACTGTGTCCTATTCTTTCGATTTGTGTTTTATTGTGTCAGACCATTATTGTGCCGCTCGTGTGAGTTTTTCCGTACAATCGTAATATGTATATATATATATAAATGTATATAATTATATATATATATATATATATATATATATATATATATATATATATACATATATATATATATATATACATACAGGGTCACACCCAAAAGTGATAGGACTGATTTTTTTACAAGACTTTTATTGACGATATACTTACATCGACTTAATAATCTTCAAAGTATGCTCCTTGAGCTGCTACACACTTGGTATAACGTTGATCCCATTCCCCGTACGCCCGCTGGAAATTTTCTTTGGGGTACTTCTGAAGTCTACGTGGGTGAGCCGCACGATCGAAAAAAGGCTGAAAGAACATCAGATGCATCTCAGACTGGAGCAACTGGAGAAATCAGCAGTGGCGGGCCATTGCTTTAACACGGACCATAAGATAAGGTGGGAGGGGACCAAAATTATATGCCGATCCAACAGACACTGGGACCAGCTCACTAAGGAGGCCATCGAGATCCGCCTCCAAAAGCATAATTTCAACAGGGACTCGGGCTTTTACCTGAGCAACACCTGGAAACCGATCCTCTGAGTACTGGGTGAAACCAGGAACGACGGGCGGCCAATGGGAAGGCGCCCTAATACGAACCAATCAAATGACACCTAATCGGAGGAAAACCATATACTACCTTGAACAAAAAGTTCCCGGAATAACCACCGTGTGGCGCTCCCATCGTTCCGATTTGAGTTCTGTTTTTTTGTTAAATTGGTACATCTGTTGTTGATATTCCCTTTAAATCTTAGTGTCATAACTTGACATTTGCAAAAGTTACGTAGCCAAGAGTACATCTATCTCTGTGTGTGTTGGCGATTTTTTACAATTGCAGAAATGGATTTAAATTTGCAACAACGAACTTGTATTAAATTTTGCGTAAAAAACGGATTTAGTGGCGCACGGACGTTGGAAATGTTGGAAAAGTGTTTCGGCAACGATTCTCTAAAAAAAACGGTCGTTTACCAGTGGCACGAGCGGTTCAGAAGTGGTCGTGAGTCAATCGAAGATGATGAACGCAGTGGCAGACCATCGACATCGAAAGTCGGTGAAAAAATTGATAAAGTAATAGAAATGTTGGTCAATAACCGCAAATTAACCATCAGAGAAATAGCGGAGGACTTGAACATTGCCTATGGATCCGCCCAAGACATTGTGGTTAATGATTTGGGTTTCCGTCGTGTAGCAGCAAAGTTGGTGTCAAAAGACCTCAATTTCATGCAAAAAAGAGACCGTGTTGACGTCGCAAAAGACATGATTTGCGAGGCTGAATCCGATCCCACATTCATCAAAAGGATCATTACTGGAGACGAGACGTGGGTTTATGAGTACGACACGCAATCCAGACATCAGGCAAGTGAATGGCGTTCACCAAATGAGCCGAGACCAAAAAAACCACGTCGTTTTCAGTCAAAAAACAAGGCAATGCTGACGGTTTTCATGGATTACAACGGTGTAGTGCATCATGAATTTTTGCCAGAAGGCCAGACAGTAAACAAAGAGTATTATTTGGGCGTTATGAGACGTTTGCGTGAAGCAATTCGCCGAAAGAGACCAGAAATGTGGGCAGAAAACTCGTGGATTTTGCACCATGATAACGCACCGTCGCACAGTGCTATCATTATTCGTAATTTTTTGACGAAAAATGCAACAAATACCATCCAACAGCCACCGAATTCACCTGATTTGGCTCCCTGTGACTTCTTTCTGTTCAATCGAGTTAAAAAACCATTACGGGGAACGCGTTTTAGCAGCCGAGAGGAAGTAATGGAAAAATCGCAAGAAGCACTGATGGACATACCGAAAACCGACCGTAACTTTTGCAAATGTCAAGTTATGACACTAAGATTTAAAGGGAATATCAACAACAGATGTACCAATTTAACAAAAAAAACAGAACTCAAATCGGAACGATGGGAGCGCCACACGGTGGTTATTCCGGGAACTTTTTGATCAAGGTAGTATGTATATATACGGGAAAAAATAGGCAAACGCCAAGTGACAAGTGATATGATAAAGTGAAATACTGCTCCGACTAGACATTTAAAGAAACTCTTATTGCCACTCTCACGTGAAAAAACATTTATCGTTAATCTGTTGTGTTACCTTTATACTACTGTTATCTATTTAACTGTTAATTATCCATGTTTCTGTTACTACTTCTGTTGTTACCTATCCTTCCAAACTCTCTTCTCCGGTGGTCTGGCGGAGGTTTTACGGGTTTCCCTCCACCCGCGGGTGAATGCCAGGGCTATACCGCTCCCGCTGAAAGCATTTAAAATAAGGTTATTCCGGAAACGCTACCCTCTATGTAGACTGCCCTATTCTGTTGTTTCCACCCCAAAGAGGAGCTGATCCTAAAACGGGGTTTCCGTATTGTTGTTGTTACGTTTCACTATATATTTTATATTCACTCTTCTACGCTGATTCTTCACGGAAATAAAACCTTTAAACTGAACTGAACTGAGGCAAATGCCATTCAGAAGCCCTCAACACGATGACCGAGTCAGACATCGAAACATCGGCCAATATGGACGATATAACGCGTCGCAGGACCCGAGAGGAATTTACGCCACCAATATAGAGGTTAGAACTCGTGAATCCGCCTACATATTTGCTTTCCGTTCTTACATAATTCCCACCCTTTACCGCCATTATCAATTTCCCTCCCAGCATTCCCTCAAGACCTCCCCCCCGCCCATACCCCTTTCCCTTCTCCATCATATTTTTAGTCTTACTTGAATAAGGCCTCTGAGAGGGCCGAAACCTCGAACAATTTACCGTGTCAGTGTCCTTTCAAATGTTGCTATTCTATTCGATTTATGTTATATTTTGTCAGCCCGTTATATATGTATATATTATGTATATATATTATATATATATATATATATATATATATATATATATATATATATATATATATATATATATATATATATATAATGCGTCGCGGTAGCCATGGGGTAGAGCGTTGCACTACTGAGCGGAGGGGCCCGGGTTCGATTCCCGGGCAAGGCACTCTGGGCACCTGCAGCTCCACCCAAGAAAAAGTGATTTTTCGGGTACCAGGTCATCCTGGGAAACCATAACCGGCACAGGGAAAGGAACTGGCCCTCCTACCCTGATGTGTGAATTTCACACGCCATCAGGCTTAGTACTGGGTGAACTCACTTTGCACTTTAAAAATTATTGAGGAAGGCAATGGGAAACCACCTCAATTACCATTCCCAAGATTTAAATGATGGACAATACAGAGATTTTGAGTCCTGGCAACTACGGGGCTCGGCCCAATCGGCCGTGGGTCGTGCCCGGCAGCGGGGGAGGCAAGGCTTCCGCGGTCGTCATCCCACGAAACCCTTGCAAGGGAAAACCGGCAGCAGCAGGACAGAAGACGCGGGAGAAGAAGACCAAATTAGTTAAAACAGGAGCGTCGAATGTTAGGACAATGATGAGGACAGGGATATTGGAGAATGTTAAGCGAGAGATGGGAAGGGGAAAAATAGATAGTTTAGGTCTATGCGAGGTGAGATTGAAGGATAGCGGGGTTTACTGGAGAGATCAGTCTAGATAAATATGCAACGGCGGGGACGAGAGCCAACAAGGGGTTGCCATATTATTAAATGTAGAGGTAGGAAGAAACGTAGTCAACATAGAGCAGGTAACGGATAGATTATTACTAGTAGAGATAAAAGTAGAACCGGCGAACTTGGTTATTATTCAGGAATACATGCAACCGAGCAACCGTAAGGAAGAACATGTCGATAGGATATACGATCAGTTAGAGGACATAATCGCGTGTGCTTCCGAAGGGAAACATTTTACAATGATGGGGGATTGGAATGCGACGGTAGGCGAAGGAAGAGATGGTGATGAGGTGGGGGACTACGGTTTAGGCACGAGGAATGACCGCGGGGAGAAAGCAGTTGAGTTCTGCAGGAGACAGGGGCTAGTCATCAACAACATTTGGTTTAGATTACACAAAAGATGCAGGTATGCATGGAAAATGCCAGGTGACTCAGAAACGTATCAGCCAGATTATATCCTGGTTAGGCACAGCTTTAGGAACAGTGTGATAAATTGGCACAGCTTCCCGGGAGCGGATGCGGACTCTGGCCACAATTTAGATGTTATGAAAAGTAGCATCCGTTTCAAAAATATAACGCAGGGGTAGCGAGTTATAAGTAATTGGAATGTAGAAGTATTATGTGGTTTGAAAAGGAAAGAAATCAAACCGGCGGTAGAGGAAATCATGCAGTATGGTAAACGGCAAAGTACTATCGAAGAAAAATGAGAAAGTATCAAGAAAGGGTTATCCAAAGCCGCATAAGAAACTATTGTAACCGTTAACGCTAAAAGGACTAGGAAACCATGGATCACGGATGAGATGATTACAAAGATGGATGAGCGGCGAAAATGGTAGAATATAAATACAGAATTAGGCAAAATGAAGTACAAAGAATTGAACAATAAATTGAGGCGGGCAACAAACAAAGCAAAAGAAGGATGGTGGAAGAAGCAGTGCGAGGATATGGAAAGTCTGCAGAGGAAGGGTGAAATTGGTGCACTGTGCAGCAAAGTTAAATCTTTATCGGGAAGTAAGAAAGGGAGAACTATGCTAACAGTTAGAGATTAGGGGGGTAAGGTAATAGTGGCCGCAGGAAAGATCCAAGAGAGATGGAAGGACCATATGGAAGAACTATATGGTAAAGAACTTCGACAAACAAAGTTAGACATTGAAAAAGAATATGACGTAGAGGAAGATAGCTTAGGTCCAGGCATACTGACGATGAGATATAAAGGGTAATAAGGGGGATGAAACTAAATAAGGCCGTGGGGGTAGATAACATTCCCGCGGAACTTTTAAAATGCTTAGGAAAATGTGGGAGGAAGAGGCTATATGGGCTGATTCGTAGTATTCATGAAAAAGGAATTTGGCCGGAAGACTTTGTGAGATCAGTTTTATTTCCTATTCCGAAAAAGGTAAAGGCTACATCATGTGAGGACTACAGGACAATTAGTTTGATATCCCACCTAGCTAAAGTAGTTCTCAGGATCATAAGCAAAAGGATAGAGAGTAGGGAAAATGATTACTTAGGGGATGATCAGTTTGGGTTTAGGAAGGGGAGAGGTACGCGTGATGCCATTGCAGTAATGAGATTATTTATCGAGAGGAATATAGAACACAACCAGGAGGTATTTGCCTGTTTCGTAGATTTCGAAAAAGCGTTTGATAGAGTGAATTGGGCAAAACTAATGAGTATATTGCAGAAAATAGGAATAGATTGGAGAGATAGGAGGCTAATCCGCAACCTGTACATGTCTCAGACTGCTCAGGTGCGAGTGGGGAACGGGGAGTCCAGATGGGCAGTTTAAGGAAGAGGTGTAAGGCAGGGTTGCCCAATATCACCGTTGTAATTCAACCTGTATGCAGAGGAAATGATTAAAGAGGAATGGGAAGAACTGGAGGTAGGAATGAAAGTGGGCGGGGAATTCGTAAAATCAGATAGGTTCGCTGATGACCAAGCTTTAGTATGTCAGTCAGCCTAGGGGTTGCAAACGTTGCTTAGTGAATTGGAAATTCAGTGCGACAGTTATGGGATGGGAATCAATATAAATAAAAGAAAGGTTATGCAATTTTCTAGAAACAAAAAGGCTAAGCGAAACATTAAAATAGGAGGGATTAAAATAGGATATATATGTATATATATATATATATATATATATTTATTTATATATTTATATATGCGTATATGTACTCACATACATACCCAGAGACTCGGGATTCCTGGTAAATCAAATGAACCCGAACTACACTTAGACTTGTTGGATCGTCACCTAAACCCTTCCACACATTATTGCGACATCTCCTCCCCACAGTATTGTGCCATCTCCTCCGTGAATTTTGTATGCATCCATGTAGTATTTATTTCTTTTATAAATCGTATTTTTCCTCAATTTAAAGGGAAACGCAGTGGAATGGCAATCGTTAGTTGTTAACGCTATTTAATCAATTTGCAATGAAGACGGCGACCTACAATTTTGGATGTGAACAGCTTTTTCTTCGTCTGGCAAAATTAGTCTTGTGTTTTCCCTTTGCCCAAATGTCCCGGGAAGGAACCAAATAGATATTGGTGGGAGAAAATACTTCTGTTTCACTTCCATTTTATTACCTGAAATCAATTTTCTTATTTCAACATCAGTCTTGAAATAAAGTTTGAGAAAATAAGTTAAGCTTTGTAAAAGTTATATTTATTGCTTTGGGATCGGAAGTGAATACATTTACAATATAATCGGAAATTTCGTTGAAATCATGTTGTCAAGTAAACTTTTCGAGTGTTGAACTATTTCAAATTTATTGAACGAAATTAATCACATGATTTTTCTTAAACCATGCTGTGAAGAAAAAATATTATTTGTAAAAAGTGTCATGACAACCGATGGAGTTAACACTACCACAAGGGAAGGAAGTATAATGATACAAAGGGTAATTTGCCGATTGTGTTTTTAAATTTGTCATCTACTAAGTGTAATGAGAAAAATGTTGGACCAAGTTTAACACGCCATTAGGAGGTGAATGAAGCTCTAGGAATGCGAATGAATAAAGGTGAAAACGGATAAATTTGCGGCTTTCTCTCCAAACAAAAGGCAGTTGCGGATGGCTGAAACTCTAATTAGTTACGTATGCGCAGTAATTGGCTTCCCTCCGGAAGCGCAACGGTTCCTCATTGCTCAAAGTATTCATTAATTAATTTCATTTAAAAACTAACCTATATAACTTGTCGGCCATATCGCAATGTGTGCAGAAATATTCATCCATATGCAGGGTTTGTATAAAAAGTATCGGCAACAATTTTCCCCCGCCGTGACTGTACGTCACAGAGTGTTCACACCGCGCATAGTCGCTTGTTAGAGTTCTGATCTGCAACACGCGACAGTCGCCTACGAGCCTTCGTTCAGGCTGGATCGTGTTTCGGGTGGACCCCTGTCGAGTGGATCGGTGCAAGCGCAAAATGCAGCGAATGATTGAACGGCGGTAAGCCAACAAAGACTGTGTTAGAATGGAATAGAACATCGGGTACGGAGATATTGGGCATGTTTCATCAAGTGTTAAAAGTATGTCACTAGGCACGTCACAAACTGCAATTTTTAAGGGGCACGAGGTATTAGCGGCTACGAGGATGTAGCCGAGCGGTATTCTGGCACGCGCCACATGGCTTGTGTGGCTCAGGAAGAATACATGCGGAGTGGTGTGATAATAGGTGACCACAAGCTTGACCTTGTCATTCCAACCCCAGTCTGAAGGGGGGCGCGGTAGGGCTAGAGCGTAGGGTGGGCAGCTAAATTGTGGTCAGAGTACACATCCGCTCCCGGAAAACTGTGCAAATTTCTCACTCTTTTCCTAAACCTGTGTCTATCTAGGATATAATCTAGCTGATACCTTTCTGAGTCACCTGGCAGAACTCAACTGCTTTCTCCCCGCGGTCATGCCTCGTGCCTTAACCGAAGTCCCCCACCTCATCACTATCTCTTACTTCGCCTGCCGTCGCATTCCAATCCCCCATCACTATCAAATGTTTCCCTGCAGGAACACACGCGATTATGTCCTCTAACTGATCGTATATCCTATCGACCTCTTCTATGGTTGCTCGGTGGCATGTATACCAAAATAACAACTAAGGTCGTCGGTTCTGCTTTTATATGTACTAGTAATATTCAAGGGTTACCTGTTCTATGTTGAATACACTTCTTCCTACCTATTCATAGAATACTATGGACCCCTCGTTGGCGCTCGTCCCCGCCGCTGTGTATTATTCTATTTTTATCAATCCAGTACTCCCCACTGTCCTTCCATCCCACCTTAAATCATCCCACGCAGAAGCCCTTGCATCAGGCCAAGGTTGTCGTCCGGGGAGGAAATATATCTTATTAGGTAATCTACCGGTTAAGGTAGGTTTTTGGATGTACAAAATTACAAATTCAACAATTTGTGACCCCCAGGTAACCCATCGTCCTACTCTAAATTAGGTCCCTCTTCATCTCTGAGTACTTTCTTTCTCCCTTCATGCCGTCCAACATCCCTATTCTCTTCCTTCCCTTTCCTCGTTTTCTTAACATTCTCCCCTCTATTTAAGTCTTCAACAACACACTGCCAGTCAACACCCCCTTCATCCACTTTTCCTGCCTCCAAAGGATTTCTGCCAACAAGCCACTCTCTTCGCCCACCATACCAAGTACTTCCTCATTTGTTTTTTTCTCGCCTCCAGTCTACGTCTATCCTCCTGCTTCAATGACCACGTTTCCGAGCCGTACATAGCTACGCTCCATATCAAAGTTTTTACGAGTCTTTTCTTAACATCCTTACTCAACGTCCCTGTCATCAACTTCCTCCACTGACTCCCAACTCCTTCCTCTAGCTGACTTGGCAGACGAGAGCTTAGTCTGAAGCGAACCTATCTGATTTTACGAATTCCCCGCCCACTTTCATTCCTACCTCCAGTTCTTCCCATTCCTCTTTAATCATTTCCTCTGCATACAGGTTGAACAGCAACGGTGATAATGAGCAACTCTGCCTTACACCTCTTCCTAACACTGCCCATCCTGACTCCCCGTTTCCCACCCGCACCTGAGCAGTCTGAGACATGTACAGGTTGCGGATTAGCCTCCTTTCCCTCCAATCTGTTCCTGTTTTCTTCAATATAGTCTAGTGTTTCCCAATTCAGTCTATCAAATACCTTTTCGAAATCTACGTAACATGCAAATACATTCTTTTTTGCATACAACCAGGAGGTATTTGCCTGCGTTATAGATTAAGGAAAAGCGTTTGACAGAGTGAACTGGGACAACTATTGAGTATATTGAAGGAAATACGAATAGATTGGAGAGATTGGAGGCTAATCCGCAACATTTACATGTCTCAGACTGCTCAGGTGCGGGTGGAGAACGGGGAGTCGGGATGGGCAATGTTAGGGAGAGGTGTAAGGCAGGGTTGCCCATTATCACCATTGATATTCAACCTCTATGTAGCCAAATGTTGAAAGAGGCATGGCAAGACCTGGAGGTAGGAATGAAAGTCGACGGAAAATAATAATAATAATTATATATATATATATATATATATATATATATATATATATATATATATATATATATATATATATATAATTAGGTAATCCACCGGTTAAGATGGACATAATTACTAATTAAATAATTTGTGACCCCTAGCAAAACACAACATCCTACTCTATGTCAGGTCCCTCTTCATCTCTTAGTACTTGGTCTTTTCTTAACATCCTTACTCAACGTCCCTGTTATTAACTCTCTCCTCCTTATGAAAGCCTCTTTGCCTAGCGCAATTCTTCTCCTTACGTCCCTACTACTTTGACCGTGTTGGTCCAAGACACTTCCGATATACGTAAACTATTCTACCTGCTCTAGTTTTTCCCTTCCTATTTTAATGTTTCGCTTAGCCTTTTTCTTTCTAGAAAATCGCATAACATTTGTTTTATTAATACTGATTCTCATCCCATACCTGCCGCACTGAATTTCCAATTCACTCAGCAACACTTGCAACCCCTTGGCTGACTGACAAACTAAAGCTTCGTCTTCAGCAAACCAAATTGATTATACGAATTCCCCGCCCACTTACATTCCTACCTCCAGTTCTTCCCATGCCTCTTTAATCAATTGGAGGGATATATATATATATATATATATATATATATATATCCCTCCCCGGACTACAATCTTGACGTGGTGGAAGGGCATGTGCGTTCCGATGACCCCTAGAGCTGTGCTGGCGGGAGTAATAATAATTGCTCCTGGTAAGGTCTCCCATGCCAGATAGGTCGAACATTAGGAGCCAGACGAAAGGTAGTCCACCGCCATCTTTGATTTACCTCCCAGCATTCCCCCCACAACTCCCCTCCCTGCCCATGCACCTTTCACCTGTCCAGCACACTTTCAGTCTCACTTGAAGAAGGCCAATGAGAGGGCCGAAAGCTCGAACAACTTACCCTGTGAGTGTCCTTTTAAATATTGCTATTCTATTCTATTTTTGTTGTATTGGTGTCAGCCTATAAATAATTGTATGTGTATGTGTATATTTATATATATATATATATATATATATATATAATTGGCTGAAACAATATATCACAAAGAGAATAGAATAGCAACATTTAATATGACACTCTCACGGTAAATTGTTCGAGCTTTCGGCCCTCTCAGAGGCCTTCTTCAAGAGAGACTGAAAATATGCTATTGCAGAGGAGAGGGGAAAGAGCTATGGGCGTGGAGGGGAGGTGTGGAGGGAATGCTGGGAGGGAAATTAAATATGGCGGTTTAGGGTGGGAATTTTAAAGGAACGGAAGGATAGTATGTAGGCGGATTCACGAGTTCTCACCTCTATGTTGGTGGCTGAATCAGGTAGGGATTCTAGGATGCTTAGAGCAAAACACTGGTCGAATGAAAGGTTGTGGGAATTGGCGTGTGAAGGGATAGGAAGAGAAGAGAGTGAGGCAGAATTGCAGGAGTACCGGTGATTATTCATTCGGATGGATAAGGGGGTAATGCATTCACCTATGTAAAAGGAAGTGCAATGCTTGCATGATAAAAGATAAATAATATTTTTTGAGAGGCAATTAGCGTGGGAACGAGGTGAGGGGGCTATGAGGGGATGTAGGGGTGGGGAGTAGGCATAATAAGAAGACAGGTTTTACATTGGAGGCGGTTTCAAGTAGGGGAAATATTAGGAAATTTGTCACGGGTGCGCCAATATATATATATATATATATATATATATATATATATATATATATATATATATAGATTTATGTATATATGTATAGATTTTTATATATATATATATATATATATATATACATATATATACATATATATACATATATATACATATATATATATATATATATATATATATATATATATACACACATATATAACTACAAACACAGTATTCAACCCGAAGGTCGGTTTGGTAGAATTCTCCCAGTACTAAACCCGACGGCATGTGAAATTCACACATCAGGGTAGGGGAGTCAATTCCTTTCCCTCTGCCGGTTATGGTTTCCCAGGAAGATCTGGTACCCGAAAAATCACATAGCTTGGGTGGAGCTGCTGGTGCCCAGAGCTTATTACTCGGGAATCGAACGCGGTACCCTCCGGTCTTTAGTCCAACGCTCTACCTCCATGACTACCGCGACCCATGTATATAAAGATATATATATATTTACATATATATATATACATATATATATATATATATTTACATATATATATATTTACATATATATACATATATATATATTTACATATATATACATATATATATTTACATATATATATATATATTTACATATATATATATATATATATATATTTATAAATATATTTATATATGTGGGTATATATTTATGTATATACAGGGTTCGTCCGGAAAATAAGTGTACTGAGCTCAGGAAAAAAAAAGTATTACACTTTTACATATCTTAAGCTAATATTCCTCAAAATAGGACCCTTGTGAGTCGATACACTGAATCCTTAGGCTTCCGCGCCGTATATCTGATGAATCCATGCTGGTTTCTGGGAATTACCGTCGCGTAGTTTAGTTGGTTGACAATTGTTCCGTCCCCAGTCCTGGAGGCATCTTCAGGTCGAAGTGATGTGCGTTCACTACCAGTCATTGGCACCCTCGATGTTTGAGGGCATGTTAAAACCGTACCGGTGAGAAAGACTCACCCTTACCGGTCAATTTACAAGAGTATTTAAAATGGCATTTGAGAAACGTTTTTGCCGCTGTATATAGGAGATGCTGGCTGGCCGGGAGCTCTCTGATTGGCTCTTTCTTGACGGCGAGTGGGAATCACCCTTTTCCAAGTGGAGGTCAGGGTGTAGCCGTCCTCACGGTTGAAATTGTATGGATTTTTTTATTATTTCCACCGCTTCTCTGATGAGTCGCGGAAAATATCGCCATTCTCTTGCCAGCACTCTAGTCTGGTCGAACTTTATAGAGTGTCCAGGTTCCGACCACGCATGTTCAGCAATGTTTCTTATCTGTGGCTCTTTGGTGCTCCTTGGTCCTGCATCTGATGGACCTTCCTGTTTGACCGATATATGACTACCCACACGTGCACTTTATCTCATATACACCTTCGTGCATGAGATCGGGGATTTTGTCCTTTGGCTTAGATATTATGTCGCTGATTTTTCTGGCTGTGGAGAACCTAGTGGTTATGTTATGCTTCCGTAGTAGCTTGCTTATCTTCTCAGCCGTTCCGGCGACATAGGGGATGGTAGCATATGCCGCTGGTTTTTCTTTTTCAGGTTTCTCCTCGCTCTGTTCCTTGGCCAGAATCCCCTCTTTCGTCAACTCCATTTCCTTTATGACGGTCCTTTTTCGGACCATGTGTTCTGGGTATCCATTTTTCCCCAGCGCAGAAACGAGGTATCTCTTTTCTGATGGGAGTGATTCGGCGTCGGACATGGCGTAGGTGCGATGAACTAGTGTATTTACTAGCGAGCTCTTATGGGCGGGATGGTGGTGTGATCGCGCATCCAAATACCGGTTGGTGTGGGTTTTCTTGCGGTATACCGCATGGCCAAGGCTGCAATCCGGTTTTTTGGTCACTAACACATCTAAGAAAGGGAGAAAACCATTCTGCTCAGTTTCCATGGTAAATTGTACGGCAGGATGTTGCTGATTTAGGTGTTTCAGGAACAGCTCTAATTCTTCTTTCCCGTGTGGCCTGGTGACAAAGGTATCATCGACATAGCGGATCCAAAGAGATGGTTTCTTCGGATAGGTCTCTATTGCCATCTTCTCAAAATTCTCCATGAATTCTCCAACAGTTGTCAACCAACTAAACTACGCGACGGTAATTCCCGGAAACCAGCATGGATTCATCAGTCGATACACTTGTTCCAGCGGCGTTCCCATTCCTGGAACGCTCCCGCGAAGGCCTCATCGGGAACCTCTCGAAGACACGTCGTCACGGCCTCTTTGACGGCGTCCAAAGTCCCGCATCGCGTTCCTTTCAAACTCCTCTTTATCTTCGGGAACAGAAAGAAGTCCGGTGGTGCCAAGTCCGGGCTGTAGGGCGGGTGCGGCAGCGTTGCCACGCCGTGCTTGGCCAAGAAGTCCGACACGACAAGCGCGGTGTGAGACGGCGCATTGTCGTGATGCAGCCGCCAGATGTTTTTGATCGCTGGCCGGATGCGGGCGACTCGTTTTCGAAGCCTGTCGAACACTTGGACGTAAAATGCAGCATTTAAAGTTTGTCGTTCAGGTACAAATTCGTAGTGGACGACTCCCCTTTTGTCAAAAAAGACAATGAGCATCGCCTTGATCCGAGATTTGCTCATGCGAGCTTTCTTTTGACGGGGTGATGATGGGGTGTGCCACTCCGCACTTTGTCTCTTCGACTCCGGGTCGTACTCAAAGATCCACGTCTCGTCACCCGAAACAACGTTCTCTAAAAAATGTGGATCATTTTTGCAGTGATCCGCAAGTTGTGTCGCGATTTCCAAACGATTGAGTCTTTGATCATCACTGAGCACTATCGGCACCAACTTTGCACAAATTTTTCGCATCTCTAATTGCTCCATAATAATCTCGTGCACTATTGTTTTTGGCACATTACACTGCTCTGCTATCATCCGAACACTAAGACGACGATCAGAGTTCAGTACATCGCGAACTTTTCGCACATTTTCGTAGGTGAGTGTCGTTGATGGGCGTCCAGGCCGTGGTTCGTCGTCGACCTCTTCTCTGCCCTCCACGAACATCTTGTGCCACCGAAAGATCATGTTTCTGGACATGGCTGACTCCCCGTAAGCCTGGTTAATCATACCGACAGTTTCGGTAGACGATTTCCCAAGCTTTACCGCAAATTTGATGAAATAACGCTGCTCCAAAAACTTCGGCATCGCGTTCCGTGACGTGGGTCGAGCGTGGAGGTTCGCGTTAACAGAGCTCCTCACTACACCACAGCTCAGAGCCGACTGCCTTTTTCAGCGTCGCTTGCCAACATACCCCCCTCCAATCGCAGCCCGTCAGAGCGGTGCTGGGCGCGCCTGGAGCGGCGGGAAAAAAATCAGTACACTTATTTTCCGGACGAACCCTGCATATATACTCACATACCCACGAGGGTGGTCTGGTCTGAAATGTATTCGACCTAACAAAGCTAGAAGACATTTTTTCTTAAATTTTCTTGGGCAGAAACTTTTCACACTCCTCGTGTGCATGTACACACATGCACACACACCCTCGTCTATAGAACAAATTGGGGAAATCATCTTTGAATCCGAAGTCATGATTCGTCTTTAGGAACGCAGGAGTGCGAATGGTGGCTTACCTCAGAGATTCTCTTAATCAAATTAGCGTCTGATTGCTAAAAGCGTCTCCCGCTACGTGGGCACTTCACCCCACTGGCACCGCAGAAGTGGACTTGCTCTCCTTGAAGAATGAGGGATCTGGTGCCTCTCCCAGGGAAAAACAGTTATCAAACTAACAATCCAGAATTCTATGGAATGTAACGCACATTAATGAAAACACGCGGTTCGACAACACCCTCCGCAGGATTTCAGAGAGAGACAATTGGTACTGGAAAAACGCAATTGCGCCCATCATATGTGATCACGAGAAATAAAAATATCGCTGTAGAAACGACTACGAAAGAAAACACGCTTCGGTCGAGTAAGCAATGCAAGCAATGTATTGATTAATAATGAATTGAAAAGGGCTGCACACGCAAACCAAGATGAAGGTGCGAACGAATTAATAATCGAAACACAAGGAGAGGATTTAAATTACACGTACAAGGTGCCTGCAATATATTACACACTGACACAGTTTCTATTTTATGCACTACAATGTGGGCAATAATTCAGGCGTGTGTGTTAATGGTAGTATGGAATATGGGAATCGACATGAACTACTAAATTAATTTCTGTGATATTTTGAATACACACATACCTAGCAAAAATATCACATTAAATTGATTTTGCACTTCATGTGGACAACATTTTCAATATTGTCTATTGAATGCAACATCCACAGCCATTGCCCATACCCACAAAACCACAGCATTTTGATTACATATATAGCTGGTAGAAAGATAGCGGGGTAGTACAAGAGCGTTGGATTACTGACCGGGGGGGCAGGTTCGATTCCCGGGAAGTCTATGGGGACCCTCAATTTCATCCAAGTTCATTTGATATTTCGAATACCAGGTCTTCCTGGGAAACACCATGGGACACACAGGGAATAAGGTGCTTCCCCCATAATATAACTTCCACCCAGTTGGACCTTGTAAGGTGAGTTTTGCCGATAGGTGCGTTCTACCTTCACCTATCAAACCGGCTTCGGGTTGATGGCTGTGGTTTTTACACCTAGTAGAGACAACCTACAAATTTGATGACGACTGAAGTCTTATTGCTGCAAAATATGATGATATGATGTACCGAAAATATGAAGAATATTGTCGAATTGCGATAAGGATGGTATGGCCGAAACACGACATGTTCGAAATAGCCGACGATATTTCAGAATCCATGTGCATGAGCGCAATGGACGATGTGTTAACACTGCTGGATTATTAATTGGTAGTCTGCCGTTAGAGGTCGGTTGAGGATGAACACGCGTCACGCGATAAACTACACCTCGCCTCACCTAATGCAACCTCACATCGGACGTAATATTAAGCCCCTCCTCGATTCCGCATGCTTCTTTCCTTCCAACATCCCTATCATGTTCCTGCCCTTTCCTCGTTTGCCTGACATTCTCCCCTATACTACAGTCTTCAGCATCCCGCTGCCGGTCATGACCCCCTTCATTAATCATTTCCTCTGCGTAGAGGTTGAACAGCAACGGTGACAATGGACCACCCTGCCTTACACCTCTCCCTAACACTGCCCATCCAGACAGCCCGTTCCCCACTTGCACCTGAGCAGCCTGAGACATGTACAGGTTGCGGATTAGCCTCCTTTTCTTCCAATCTATTCCTATTTTTTTCCATGGACATCTACATATGTAGTTTTGACGCTCCGACGGCACGACCGTCGTCATCAGAATAGTATCTGATGACGACGGTCGTGCCGTCGAAACGTCAAAACTACATATGTGAGTGTCCTTTCTTTGTGTTTCTATATTTTTAAAAATGTATGTGTGTATATAAATAAATAAAGATATATATATATATATATATATATATATATATATATATATATATATATATATTTATATATTTATATATATACATACACACACACACACTTTCAAACATGAAAACCCGCCAAATAGTGAACACAAATTCATTCACATGGATTTTCATATTATGTTGCATGATTGCTTTCCCTACCATCCTTTCCTCATGTGCCGTCGTCAATTTCTGCTTTGGTTGGTTAAACATCTCCCCGATGCCATCTCATGGCCAAAGAATCGGTGCACTCGGTTGCATAGTCCCCCCAAGCAGATTTAAATGTTAATTACCTTTCCTCGAAAGCTCAAGTGGTTAATACCATCGACCTCGCAAGTTGAAGATCCGTGGTTCGAGTCCCGGTTGAGGAATTATCTTTGCACTCGTGATCTACTCGATGCCGCCTTTCCCGCCATTCCTGTGTTCGTCTTTTATTCGGTCTCGTACTGCTAAGTCTATTTTGAACGATGCCCCATCAAAATAGATGAGGAGAGGAACTCTGAGTGGAAGGTGGATTGCGCCAGCTCTGGGGAATTTATTTTTATATTACGTAGCCAAACTTTAATTGTTATTCGTAAGGCATCTCTATGTTCATGGTCACCATCCAGAGTCACACATTTATTTCTCCGGGCGTGTCTTGACCTTCCCAAGGCCGACTGTGAAGAAGTCACAAGATGGCGTCGGAAAACATTGTTTCGCCTTTGAATGACGTCATTGTTTTTTTGAGTTCTGGGAATGAGGAAAAGTCACTCTTGGAGTGAGTTCGGGAGAATAGGGCGGATGTGGCGACATTTCAAACCCACATCGCTTTCATTTGCCGGTTGCGCCGTGTTTGCTTCTGAAAATAAAAGTCTCTAGTCGTGGACCCCAGCGTGCTGACGCCTTTGCCATGTGCAGTTCTTCGTCAGTAATGTTCCACTCCACACTGTTGTACTAACTAAGATAAGTCCCATTCGTGATAATTCGGATGATTGAGCTTCGATGTACTATAAGGATCAAGTCCTCTCCCTCCCTCTCTTCACCGTGGCAGCATCTCCATCTGAGTGATGGTCCACCGCTTCCTCTTCCCTTTTGTGTCACTCGGCGCGATGTCATTTCCATTCTAAAACAGTCATTATTTCATCCGAGTGCATTTGCCGGGCACTGTACCAACATTTCAAATGAAGGAACTTGATCGCGCTGAGAGCCTCTTTATCTTCTCCACACTGCAGACATTTTCAAAGTGTAAAAATCCTTCCCCTTGATATCCGGCTGATGATCCGTCGATGTCCGGCTGAGTTCTTAGCCAGTTTGACTACCAAGGCGTTCTCTAACTCTTTGAAATTTGATGAATCGCGAATGATGCTTAGACTTTGGAAATTTCTGCATTTCAATGCATATCAGCGGATCACTCCGATAAAAGTTACTGTCGCGGCATCTCCCGCAGTTCGTAGAATTTCTCCATCTCCATGCTTCAATCTACGGCTTCCTGAAACAAAAATAATCAACTTTAACAACTGCGGTTGACATCATTCTGTACATAATAATCAATGAAATAGAATAGAATAAATTCAATCTAGTTGCCTCGGTTATTAACAATTACTAAAACACGATACCCCAGCGCAGTGCAGATGCTCATGGGAATTCGGTTGCCTGAGGTGTCTTGTCTCCAGCCTCTCTCTCATTCCTGAACCAGCGCCATGCCTAAGGGCTGATAATAAGGTGGTGAAGGAGTTGCCTCAATCACACCTTTCCTTTTTTTATTGCGGAAGCAAATACAAAGAAATAGCGTACAATAAAATAGCATGATATGTTGATGGGGTTCCTGCTCTCGCTTAATCCTCCTTCAGTGTTCTAATTTGATTAACATCAATTGCACAACATGAGAAAAAGAAATATCAAACAAGATGACATATTAGCATTAAATTACAGAAGTAATGAAGAACCCAAATTTAGTACAATTAAAAATAATAATTATAAATGAGAATTAAAAATTAAAAATAATATGAGAAATGAATGTATTATTTTATGATAACACTTCAGTTTACAGAGTCATTCAAGATTTTTTTTGATCGTACCCTAGGCAAAATAGTACACGTTAGCTTAAAATAGCAATTACATACAATTTTATTTACACAATAAACGAGCAATACAATTACTAGTTTTATCAAGATTTTATTGTACCAACTTCAAATGTCACTAAAATTATCAAATTTCATTTCACCATTTTAAATAATTGGTCGTTGTTATGCTTAAGGCAAAATACGTAGCACAATCTCACGCATCTCGGTTTTCTTATAAGTGTGCCAAATTTCATGTCTGGGTATTTCATAGTGTGGGCACTCCTCTATTCTATGCTTAGCGGTGTCTTCTGTTAGGCAGGTACTACATAGGTTAGTCCTTGATTTTCCTATTTTATTGATGTAGTGTCCAAAATTTCCATGGCCTGATAGGAGTTGCGGCGCTTTATTAGTTAGCTTGAATTTTATATTTAGCCTTTCAATGACGTCTGGGAATATCTCTTTAGTGTGAATACCCTTATCGGAATTCAGCCAGTCTCTATTCCAATGACGAATCGTTTGTTCCCTGAGTATTTTTTGTAATAATTTTTTGCTTAGGGCGTGATTGTGTTCGATTTCGGAGTTGAAGTATTTGGTGCTTTGGCCCGATTTGACTTCGATTATGCTAATTCTCTCCATAACCTCGTATTTTAGAGGTGGTTGTCCGGTACTTAAACATAGTGCGTCCGTGCTGATTGTCGAGTAACCTTTGCTAAGAGGCAGGGTCTTTGTGCTTCTCTAAGTTTTCTTTCAATGCTGCTGTAGTTAACTTTATGACCCCAAATGGAGCAGCCGTAAGTAACAATGGGTATTGCTACAGCTTTGTTTATCAATTGAAGGGAGTCCGTTCCAAAATTAGTTTTGCAATACCTACGGGCAGCTTGAAAATATTTTCTGGTTTTGCTGGCTATGAAATTAATGTGGGCCTGATAAGTTAATTTTTCGTCTAAAACGATGCCCAAATACTTAAAAGATGGTGTGCGTCGGATATTGCTGTTGTAGATTTTAACAGTGGGGTTCCTAGACATTTTATTTCCGAAGACCATGTGTTCTGTCGTGTTAATTGAAATTACCAATTTATTAACTATTGCCCATTGTTCTATTTGTCCAATACAACTTTTTGTCAGCTGCTCCATTTTAGCTCTTGAGTCGGCTTCAATAGACAAAGCCATATCATCGGCAAAAGCTATTAATCTACATCCTATGGGGAATTCTTTCCTTAAGATCTGGTTAGTAATAAGGTTCCACATTAACGGACCCAAAACAGATCCTTGTGGGTAGCCCCTGGTGAGGATTTTCTTTGTTGGAATTGTTTTCGTTTTGTACACGACCTATCTATTTGTAAAGTAACTTGAAAAGAGTCTAGTTAGGTTCGAAGGAAGTTTTAGTGTTTTCAGCTCCTGAAGGACAGAAGGCCACCAAACAGAGTCAAATGCACCTTTTATGTCAATGAAAACCACTAATGTAAATTTACTTTGATTATTTAAGTTATTTAAGAGGGCCTTGATTGCGTCTGATGTACTTCGGTTTTTCCTGAAGTCATATTGATTAGGATAATATAGCGTGTCCTCGCGAATTATTTGTATTCTCTCTTTAATTAATCTTTCAAATATTTTCCAAAGTCAGGGAGGAGAGTGATAGGACGAAAAGAGCTGGAATCTGCATGTTTTTTTTTTCTTTTGATTTTAAAATTGCATAAAGGTCTCTGATTTCCAAGTGTCGGGGAAGTTTGATAGCAGCAGACAGTCGTTGTAAATATTTGCTAGAAAACTTGTTATGTTGGTAACAAGTTTTTTGATAACAAGGCCGTTGATTTGGTCATGTCCAGGCGCTTTTTTCGGTTTAATCTGACCAATTGCATGGAGAACTTCTTCTTCCATGGATGGATCACGTTTTTCAGACTCTGGGATTATTTTAGATTCCTTCCTGTTTTGCAATCTGCAGACCCTATTCATCCTACCACGACCATTTAGCAGCTTACTCTCCGGCCCGTTCCCAAGAAATCGTCCCCGACGCCGCCCCCAGCCACCGGCCGTGCCACAACCACCGGGACCTCCGTCTCCAGGCCCTCCGGAACTCCTGGGAGGGGAGAACGCCATGCTCTTTGAAGCCTTTGACTGGCATGACCCCAATGACCCCGTCGTCCACCCGCCTCCGCCCTGGGAGAAGGCGAGGCAGATATAGAGAGAGTACTTGCGCCTCAACCATTGTGATGGTTGAGGCGCAAATACTTCTTCAATCTGTCCTGCCAATTGTGGTCGCATTCTCATGCGGAACTGCGAAATGCGACACCGTAGTATTTGAGAATTGGGTGATTTCGTGCGCACGATTCGGGACGGAATGAAACCGCGCATGCGCACTTGCCTCGCGGAAATAATTAATTAATCGTCCCAGGAGGTGGTGCTGGGCTTGACTTCGCTCTCGACTCTCTCTTCAAGAGCGCACGCACGCACGTCTCATTCGACCGTCTCCCATTCGATCGATCCCCATGGTGACCGTTTGCCGCCCAAACGAAGCAACTGCCGCGTAGCAGTATTCGCGACGCGTGCCGCGAGTGGAGGAATGATCGTTCTCGCTATGTGGGAGATCTCTTCCGTCCCTTGTTGGGGGAAACCATTCCGTCCCACACCCCCTCCCCACCAACATCCATCGCCCCCGATCGAACAGTTGTTTTTTTTCATTAGACAAATGTCAGCAGCCCGGCGACATTCCTTGTCCGCGTGGTGCATGTACAGCGCGACGTTTATTGGCCCTTGATAGTTGAGGTTGGAGTTGATCTCCAAGGGAAGTTAAGACCACGGATTCCAAGGGTATTTCCCCGGGTCAAGTTCCTTTCGACCTACGTGCGTGCCCCCGTACCCTCGGCACGCACTTCCATTTCCTAAATTTCTTTGAGTAAATCTTCTCCCCAAGAAGATCTAGTTTGTGGCGGCCAAATTCAGCTTGAATGGACACGTTCATTTGCCATCGTATTTCGAACGCCCCATTCGAAAATGCCTTGCATGATTAGGGATACCATTGAAAGGAATGAACTCACGGTCGGACACGCACAGCGGAATGCACCATTGGAATGGCGGTGCATGATGATCGTCTGTGTCGTTTATTTATTTATTTCTTCTTTCATAGCACCATGCGAGCCGCCCTTAGGGCGCGTGGCAGGGGGTTATTAATCACCAGATTACCCTTGACCCAAAATGCCTTTCCCTTCCAGCGCGGTCCTACTGAAGTTATTTTGTTCTGATATCTTATCGTTCGTGGGAAAAATGAAATCTTAAATCTATCCGTTCTTTCCTTAATCGTGGGTGCGTTCTTTGCTCATATAAGGAAACCTTCGAAATAAACATATTTTTGCTGATTGTTACTCCAGGCGAATCATATCTCAATTTTATGATAAACGTGGAACCAGAAACCAATTGCTTTGTATTGAGCAGTATGGCGAAGTGGTCACTCCCGTTTTAATTCTACATCGACTAACTTATGTAGTTTTAATGTATGAAACAATAAAGTTGATTCGTGAGGTCTCGATTTCTCGTGTGCTGCCATTTTGCTTACGGTGGTCAAAGTAGTAACTATTCTCTTCGAGGATTCTTGGACAATGTGGGCAAAGCCCGCCCCTTAATGACTGCAGGTTTTGAGTTGGAACCCGCGTTCTTTTTAGGTACAAGATGTGCCGCACGATTTATCTTGTCGACGCTTCGTTGTAACATGTAAAAGAAGCTTAACAGACGCGAAATAACATCTCGCCTTAAAATTTTCTCGAGAAATGGTATACTTTTTCTTCATTGAATGACATAATAAGTCCACGCCAGCGATTAACTCACCGTCAGTGGGGTGAAATGTCAGTATGGGGAAGGATATGCCACTAATGGACAGTTGAACAGCAATAGCAGGGAGCAGTTCACTATGTTGCTCGAGTGGCGCATACGTTCTTCGGTTGGAATGAGCGATAGTTGCCCCCGCCATTACGGATAAGACGAGAAGCGGCGGAAACGCGTTGATGGCGCGACCGAGTAGCGATGGAACCAAACTTGGGAGGGGCAGACCGACCAATGAGTAAGGGCGTGGAAGATGAAAGACGCGCTCACGTGGGTGGACAGGGCAAAAGGCACGGCAGGATGAACGGCCCCTGAGGCGCGGCTTCTTAATCGCAGGAAAGGAGTATAAGGGCAATGGGTTGCGTGGTGGGAGTTGATGGATTGAAGGCCCGAGCGTGGACATCTTAGAAGGAGTAAACGAAGGAAAAGAGGCAGGCGGAATTAAGAGTGCGGACTGCCAACCAATGCTGTGGAGCTATGAATCGGGTTGCAAGGTACTTCTTAAAATTGAGACATCGGAATGCTGTTATTATCAATGGCGACATGTCCCGTGGCCCGCTTCCCCCCCCTTTCACGCAGCAATAAGTGCGGTCGAAGTGGAGGTCGTGCGCGTCTAATTGTCGTGTGTCGCGATGGACGCCGGTGGCCAAAATGGCCGTTGCAACTCGAGGAGGAGACGATGTCGCAACGCGGTCATCCGAGCGGCGGCTCCTGGGATCTGATTTGGATCTCCGTCGATCGCCCCTCTGATACGGACGGGCCTATCACCCTCGCCCCCGGCAGATGTTCTTATAAATGAAGGTCCTCTTGCTAAAGCCCTCTTTTCTCCCAACTCTCACACACACGCACGCCCTCTCTCGCTGATCGCACGCGGTGACCTTCGCGGCATGCCTGCCCTCCCTCCCCCTCGGTTCCCGCCCAACCCTCCTTCGACGCCTCCTCCAATTCAGGCAATCACGACTGTATGGCACTGAATACTGACTGTGCATTTTTTTCCCTGACCATTAGAGTGAAATGTTGTTGGGTCACTAACAATCCAGCGAAGGTATTTCACAGCGAATACATTCAGAAAATGTTAACATGTCGAATGCAATCGTATTGCCGTAATGACACCAGCTGGAGCCACCATCGCTCACGCCAGCAGAGCTCTAAGGGTCATCGGAGAGCACAAGCCCTTCCACCACGTCAACGCGCTATAGGGAGGGTAAAACCTTAAAAAGAGTGAACGACTGCAGTTTCATTTTGAAAAGCTAACTGAAAAAATCTGTCAAAATATACAAAAGTTTCTTTGAAATAAATTTCCGAGAACTGGGATAGTCGAACGTTGCATGAAATTTTACAAAGAGCGCACCGTATCCCTTTGCTGCTGCCACATGGTGGTCCCAAAGCGGACTAGGGATTCGCGAGTGCTGCTGCACATGCTCTATTTGAGGGCTTCCCTCCGCATTCAAATGTACGTCCATCGTGTCACTCCACCCCGCGGTCCCGCCTGCGGGGAGGAGTGACACGATATATATATATATATATATATATATATATATATATATATATATATATATATATATCCATATCCTCTCTAGAGAGAGAGAGAGAGAGAGGAAGGAATCTGGCCGGAAGAGTTTGTTCGAATTTTCGATGGTTCAAGCCACCTTTCTCATGGCAGAGATGGACAGTTCTCTTCTGTCCTGAGTTTCTTTTTTTGTGTCCATCTGTCATTGTCCACTAGAGCTAACTTCATATTATTATTAGATAATCTACCGGTTAAGGTAGGTTTTTGGATGGACACAGCTCCTAATAAATATTTGGTGACTCCTAGCAAAACATAACATCCTACTATACAGCAGGCCCCTCTTCATCTCTGAGTACTTTCTTCTTCCCTTCATCCCGTCCAACATCCCTATCCTGTACCTTCCCTTACCTCGTTTGCCCAAAATTCTCCCCTCTATCAAGGTCTTCAACATCCCACTGCCGGTCAATACGCCCCTCATCCATTTTTCCTGCCTTCATAGGATTTCTCCCACCATACCAAATACTTACTCATTTGTTTTCGTCTCTGTCCATTTCACCTTCTCCATTCTTCTCCACACCCACATTTCAAAAGCCTCCAATCTATGTCTATCCTCCTGCTTCAATGACCACGTTTCCGCACCGTACATAGCTACGCTCCATATCAAAGTTTTTACGAGTCTTTTCTTAATATCCTTACTCAGCATCCCTATCATCAACTCCATCCTCTTGTGAAAGCCTCTTGGCCTAGCGCAATCCTTCTCCTCACGTCCCTAATACTTTGACCGTGTTGGTCCAAAACACTACCGAGATACGTAAACTGTTCTACCTGCTCTAGTTTTTTACCTCCTATTTTAATGTTTAGCTTAGCCTTTTTCTTTCTAGAAAACCGCATAACCTTTGTTTTATTGATATTGATTCTCATCCCATACCTGTAGCACTGAATTTCCAATTCGCTTAGCAATGCCTGAAACACCTTGGCTGACTGACAAACTAAAGATTGGTCATCAGCAAACCTAACTGATTATAAGAATTCCCCGCCCACTTTCACTCCTACTTCCAATTCTTTCCATGCCTCTTTAATTATTTCCTCTGCATACAGGTTGAACAGCAACGGTGATAATGGGCAACCCTGCCTTACACCCCATCCTAACACCGCGGTAGTCCAGTGGGTAGAGCGTTGGACTGCTGACCGGAGGATCCCGGGTTCGATTCCCGGGCAAGGCACTCTGTGCACCTGCAGCTCCACCCAAGCTAAAGTGATTTTTCGGATACCAGATCTTCCTGGGAAACCATAACCGGCACAGGGAAAGGAACCGGCCCCCCTACCCTGATGTGTGAATTTCACACGCCGTATAGGGCTTAGTTCTGGGTGATCTCTACCAACACCTCCTAAACCGGCCCTGGTTGATTACTGTGTTTATATATGATCACTATATATATATATATATATATATATATATATATATATATATATATATATATAATGGGCTGAAACAATATATCACAAAGAGAATAGAATAGCAACATTTAATATGACACTCTCACGGTAAATTGTTCGAGCTTTCGGCCCTCTCAGAGGCCTTCTTCAAGAGAGACTGAAAATATGCTATTGCAGAGGAGAGGGGAAAGAGCTATGGGCGTGGAGGGGAGGTGTGGAGGGAATGCTGGGAGGGAAATTAAATATGGCGGTTTAGGGTGGGAATTTTAAAGGAACGGAAGGATAGTATGTAGGCGGATTCACGAGTTCTCACCTCTATGTTGGTGGCTGAATCAGGTAGGGATTCTAGGATGCTTAGAGCAAAACACTGGTCGAATGAAAGGTTGTGGGAATTGGCGTGTGAAGGGATAGGAAGAGAAGAGAGTGAGGCAGAATTGCAGGAGTACCGGTGATTATTCATTCGGATGGATAAGGGGGTAATGCATTCACCTATGTAAAAGGAAGTGCAATGCTTGCATGATAAAAGATAAATAATATTTTTTGAGAGGCAATTAGCGTGGGAACGAGGTGAGGGGGCTATGAGGGGATGTAGGGAGAGGGGAGTAGGCATAATAAGAGGACAGGTTTTACGTCGGGGGCGGTTGCAAGTTGGGGAAATATTGGGAAATTTGTCACGGGGGGGCGCCAAAGGGTTGGTGGATCTCAGAAGGTTTTTGAGATTGGCGGGTCGTCTGTATGCGATAGATGGGCATTGGGGTAGTAAGGATGAGGTCGCGTCATTGTCATGTAAAATTGGAAACAGTTCTTTAAGGAGGGTTTTCAGTCTGTGTGATCCGGGGTAATAGGTGGTGCAAAGGTTGAGTCCTGCGTCAGATGTGGGCTTGTTATTGTGTGGTGTGTTTGGTCGGGTGGAACGGTGGATTTTATTTCGTAGTAACTTTTCTGGGTAACCGCGTTTGAGGAGTGCAAGGTGTAGATTGGCAAGGTATTTGTTGAGAGTGGCTGTGGTGTTGCAAATTCGGTGTCCTCGGATAGAGAGAGAGTTAGGAATCGAGCGTTTCGTGTGTTGAGGATGACAGCTTGTGTGGTGTAGGTATTGCTGATGGTTAGTGGCTTTGATGTGTACTGAAGTAGTGAATTTGTTGTTTTGAAGTGAGATGTCTGTGTCAAGAAAGGTGATGGTGGAGTCTGAAATGGAAGAGGTGAATTTAACAGTGAAAGATGAATTTAAGGCGGATAAGAAATTGTTGAGAGAATCAGAGGCATGTGTCCAGAGAATAAAAATATCGTCTATGTAGCGGACCCTGAAAATAGGTTGAAAGGGTTGCTGTGACAGGAAAGTCTCTTCGAGATGGCTCATGAAGAGATTGGCGTATGATGGTGCCATCCTCGTTCCCATCGCTGTGCCTTTTGTCTGTAGGTAAAAACAATTTTGGAAAGTGAATGCATTTTTGGATAGGACGAAAGTGGCAAGATTGAGGAGAAATTCCGTTGAGGGGCGCTGGGGTAGGGGACGTAGAGAGAGATACTGCCGGAGGGAGGATAAACCTTCTGCATGGGGAATAGAAGTGTAAAGTGAGGTAACGTCGATGGTGGCCATAAGTAGGTTGGGTGTGGAGGGAATAGAGACGGAATTTAGACGGTCGAGGAAGTGGTACGTGTCTTTCGTGAAGGAGGGCAAGGAGAGTACAAGTGGTTGTAGGTGGTGGTCAAGGAATGCGGAGATTCTTTCGGTGGGAGAATTGTAACTGGAAACTATAGGACGACAGGGGATGTTGGGTTTGTGTATTTTTGGGAGGAGATAAAACTGGGGTGTTCTGGGGTTTGGGGGTGAAAGTAGGGATATGTCTTGGGAGGTGACGCTATCTTCTGGTCCGGAGTGGAGGAGAAAAGACCGAATTTCGGTTTGGAAAGTTTGTGTTGGGTTTTTGGTTAGAGTGGTATAGGTGGATGTATCGTTCAGGTGAGCGAGGGCTTTGGAAATATAATCATTGGTGTTTAGAATTACAACAGAGGAGCCTTTATCGGCGGAGGTAACAACGATGTTAGGATTGGACTGTAGGGTTTTTAGGGCATGACGTTCGTTCATGGAGAGGTTATTTTTCGGTCTGAGATGTTTTCTGAAGGATTGATTGGAAACTTTTTCGATAAGGAGACGTATAAAAATTTCGACAGGATGGTTACTAGGAAGGGGTTTTGGCTCATGAGTTGAAGCCGGGCGGAATTTGTCAAGTGCGGGATTGGTTTTTAAGTTACTGAAAGGTTTACTTTGTGATTTCCAGAAGGCGCGCCATCGAAGGTTTCGGCAGAAATTGAGAGTATCAGTGAGTATGTTTATGTGGTTTATTTTTGGTGTAGGGGAGAAGGATAGGCCTTTACTAAGAACGGATATTTCATTCACTGCTGGTGTTTGAAAGGTTTACAATGTCATGGGCATTGTCGGAGGGAGGGGGGGTGTTGGGATTGTTCGGTGGTGGTTGGCGTTTTGGAAAAACCGGAGGGCCTTTGGGAGGAGGGGGGAGGTTGTAAATGCTGCGGAGGTCAGGCTTATGTTGAATGAGTGGGGGTGGTTGAGGAGGAGGTGGCGGGAAAGGATGAGAGTGTGGAATTTTGAGACTTCTAGAAAGAAGATTTTCTAGAAAGAAAAAGGCTAAGCTAAACATTAAAATAGGAGGTAAAAAACTAGAGCAGGTAGAACAGTTTACGTATCTCGGTAGTGTTTTGGACCAACACGGTCAAAGTATTAGGGACGTGAGGAGAAGGATTGCGCTAGGCCAAGAGGCTTTCACAAGAGGATGGAGTTGATGATAGGGATGCTGAGTAAGGATATTAAGAAAAGACTCGTAAAAACTTTGATATGGAGCGTAGCTATGTACGGTGCGGAAACGTGGTCATTGAAGCAGGAGGATAGACATAGATTGGAGGCTTTTGAAATGTGGGTGTGGAGAAGAATGGAGAAGGTGAAATGGACAGAGACGAAAACAAATGAGTAAGTATTTGGTATGGTGGGAGAAATCCTATGAAGGCAGGAAAAATGGATGAGGGGCGTATTGACCGGCAGTGGGATGTTGAAGACCTTGATAGAGGGGAGAATTTTGGGCAAACGAGGTAAGGGAAGGTACAGGATAGGGATGTTGGACGGGATGAAGGGAAGAAGAAAGTACTCAGAGATGAAGAGGGGCCTGCTGTATAGTAGGATGTTATGTTTTGCTAGGAGTCACCAAATATTTATTAGGAGCTGTGTCCATCCAAAAACCTACCTTAACCGGTAGATTATCTAATAATAATATGAAGTTAGCTCTAGTGGACAATGACAGATGGACACAAAAAAAGAAACTCAGGACAGAAGAGAACTGTCCATCTCTGCCATGAGAAAGGTGGCTTGAACCATCGAAAATTCGAACAAACTCTTCCGGCCAGATTCCTTCCTCTCTCTCTCTCTAGAGAGGATATGGATATATATATATCCGTGTGTGTGTGTGCGCGCGTGCGCGTTTGTGTTTGTGCGCGCGTGCGTGTGCGCGTGTATGTGTATGTTTTTGTGCGTCGCCGAAGAGCGTTCTGTTTCGAAAACGCACTCAGTTTTGGTGTTTGAACATTTCGGTGACGAAAGCACCGTTCTCAACGGAAAGAAGGAAGCTGTTTTCCGAAAATGTTTCCCTTATGAAGTGTCTGGAATCCGGGGATCGAAAAGGGGTGAAGGTCTCTACAACTTCGGATTTAAGCTCACTCCTCGTTCATGAAGTTAAAATTGCCGGAAGTGACGCAACGTTCCCCCCGTTACCGTGTCCCCTCCAATCCGTGCCTCTAAAGATGGCTTATCTCTCATTTGGCGCCAGCGAAGTCGGTCGAATGAAAAATGAAAGACGGAGGAGCGCCGCGGCACGCTACACCTTTAATCTATCCTCAATCTTTAAACGGCCTCTCCCTCTCTTCACTCTGCCATAGTGTCCATGTTATCTGTGCGCCGCCCAAGCGACACGATCATAGTATAGACGCCAATGTCCTTTGTTTTCCTTTCTTCTTCTTCCTAAATGTACGTGGGCCATGTATTCACAAGACGGCCAAAATTCGTTCAGGGGCAAATGTCCTTCCTCTTAGTCAGGTTCTCCCTTCCATACTCGCGATTAATGACCCCTTCTGATTGCCCTCCTTGGCTATGTCATGTTGACAATTATCATGAACATGTGTTCCCGCGTTTATTTAAGCCAGGGGTAGAATTGCTCGTTTGTTGAAGGCTGAAGTGTGTTGTACATATGGGAAACTTTTAATTATTTTTATCGCAAAAATCTAAGAGATTATGCTGAGAAATTTTAATTTCAAGTTGGAACTCGTTTGGTATTTATTTGGAAAGCGATATCCTTAGTTACCTGATGGCAGTGGCTTAATGAAGGCAGGAAGTATTTCATTTCTGAAAATTATTCATATAAGCAGCAGCGTGTATGTAGTTGGTTGAAAGACGGTTACTGATATATCATGTCGGTCACGTGATATCATGTGGGATTTCGGTATTTCCAGGTTTAAATTTCGATATTGACGTTTGGATGACGCAACAGTTCTCTTCTCCCGTTGTCGGGGGGATGGCATGCTCCAACACGTGTACCTGGCGCATTGTCGACGTCATCAATGGGCCTGCGCTGCGCCGAATGAGAATCACGGTTTGAAAAAAACGTCTCACATCTCCGCCGTTTTCCCGTCGATTTAACCACCCTCTTGAATCCTCTGCTTTTTTGGTTTTCCCAGTCCTTTGTGACTTGCATTTAACCGTCTTAATTCCTCTAATTCCGTTAGTTATTTGCCCTCAGCGGAGTGTATGGCGTTCATCGTCTATTGTTAGCCGTTTTCGAATTTCAACTCTCACTTTTCGGAGATAGTCCGCTGGGATAGCTTCAGTGAGTTGCGCATCAGTGTTTATCAGTGGGAACATCAGTTACGGGTTGAGAGTTGGTGAACATCAGGGGGCGGCAGATCCTGAAACTCGATTCTTCGGATTTTAAAGTGTGACTTGTTCGCGGGAGTGGGACAGCTCTCTGGTCCTTTGTTTTTGTTCGAATATCAGTTGGTCGCGTTAGCAATTTTAGTGCGACAGTGAAAGTCACTTACGTTGCTGTGCATCGGCATATGTCGTTATGAACATCAGTGGGTTGGATAAATGGATTCGGTGGGGTTCTGAATGTTTTCTTCTGCCACTGCATAGCAACCGCTGTTTATACTTGAATGTTTCGAATGAGTGTCGAGGCATGGATTCCAGTTTGGTTGGTGGCGATTTGGAAAAACAATGCGACCACTGGATATTCTTACCTTCCGATGGCTGTTGTCATTTTGGAATACCGTGATTTTTCGAGGTTGACATCCTGTTAAAAGATTATGTTTTCACCTTTCACATTCTATGATTTAAATGGCCAATATTTATTTCGTAGCAGTAGTTTTGAGGGGAGGCGACCGACAGCTAAGGTCATTTGCGCCGTAGGGGAAGAACAGGAAAGGATGAAGGGTGGAGAGAAACCCGGCGTCGGCATTAGCCTACTCTTTACGAAAGGCGCCAAGGGGTCCGCGGCTTAACGTCCCATCCGACGGACGGCGTACTCACTCAAAGTGCCCTCCACAAAGCACCTCAAGTAGGGATCGAGATACCTCTGAAAAATATTCAACACCGCCGGGATTTGAACCCGCGCCCTCAGGGTGGGAAGCCAGTACATTAGCCCCCGCACCATCTCGATCCCCTTTTATTTCGTTTTAATTGCATTACGACGACCTTCGTCTCGCATTTTACGCAGTCAAACTGGGTCTCTTGGGCGCCAGTCGGTCGACCTCTATTCTTGCGATTTTTTTTCGCCAACTCCTTTTCTTAAGAGAGAGAGACAGTTTTCGCAGGGAGCGAGGAAGTATCGGGGTGGTTCGGCCACTTCTGGAGGAGGGGGGCGATCTTCCCGTTCCCACGGCGTCACCGCCTCGGATCATTTCGTTTTGCGTTGGGGTCCGTCCCTAGCCCGCCCTGCAGTCTGCCGGCCCTCCTTCAATCGACGACGGCGATTTGTGATTCGGGCGATGGGGAAACTATCAAGCGTCTCCTCATCTTTAAACTTGGAAAAGCAAACACCATAGGTACTTAATGTAGTATTTGCAAATTTCCAAATAAGGGACGGACACTAGGTGAATATATTGACCGTAATTGTAAAAATGCAAGCTGATTTGAAATTAATTTCAATTCTGTTCGGGTGTATTTTTCGGAAATTATGTAATTCCATTGTGAAAAAAGAAACATTGAATGAAAGAAAGCTTTTGCAATATTTCATTTATGCGCAGACAAAATGAAATTAAAAGCCAGCATCCGGTTTCTTAGTTTCGGTGATGATGTTGAAGCGATTTCCCTATTTTCAAAAAACACTACTAATTTGGTTAAAGTTTCTCTCAGTCGTATCCACGGCAACGCGAAATGGCAATCAAGATGGCGTGTTTCAGGAACGGCATCTTGTGCTTGGACAATTAGAAAGAGACGGAAGGGAATGTTAATAAATATGGTCACCTACAAGTTTCACCTGGATTTCTCAGAGGAAGCTCTGTGTCAGTGCTCGTTACTGCCATTGTATTCACTTCGCTTTTCGTATTAAATATAAACTTTCCTTCAAACCGGTAAAATGTATGCATCTCTGAAAAATAATAAATTTCGAATGAATTTCATTTTGCTTCTAACTCATCATTAAACAGTTTTCTCAATCCTTTGAAAAGTGCTTTTTATTTTCAGCCACTGATTGCATCAAGGGTGTACTGGGATTTGTGTGAGTTGCCCGCGAAAGGGAAGCCCTCTCTGTCGCGTGCGGAAAACGGAAATCGTAGTTGCGTCGGCGGCGTCAGAAGGAGGGGAGGCGCGCCGAGCAAATAAAATAATCCTTGGGAAAGGAATGAAGTGAGTGGCTCTAGTCTGTCACTACGTGAGTCGGGAAAATACAGTCGCATTCCATCAATGGATGTGCAGTTAAAAACGTATTCTCACCTTTCGCTGCTAGAGAAAAATAATTGAGAGCAATTACGCAATCGATATGCTTTTCAGTGTATCAGTATTAATTAGGCAATTAATTTTAAAGACGCCTGGATTTATGTAAATCCTAGAAATGATTCCATGCGGAATTGAACCCCATTAAAATATTCACTGTTGACATTTTTCTTATAGAGAATAATTAAATTGGATATTTTATTCCATATCGTATTATTCTTTATATAAAGAAGTCATTGAATCATCAATAAACGTACAAGTTAATTCATCGAATATCCTGCGCAAAACCGCAAACGTGGACGTGCCAACCGATACCGTTTGTAAACACAGCAAATCATTGGTGTTTGGATTCATAAGTTTGGATGTCGCGATAGTTACTTGGAACGGAGTCAGCCGTTAATAATACATAAAAATGCAGAGCTTTGAAAATGTATAAATCATTCGCCTTGACGGGGATCTCGGATTAGGATCCCGGTCTAGGCGAATGATATTCACACTTTCAAATCTACACCGCATTTTAATGTTGTTTGGATGATTGCCGTCCATTTTGTTTTCTAATGGGGTGCTTGTGATTGATTCGATTGTCTGCTCTTTGCGTTACATTTCGATGTCCTTTTCGTTGCTCACTTCAATTTTATTTTGCTACATATTCCCTTTATTATGTGAATATTTTTACTCGTAATTTGTTTCGTTCCATTAATGAAACCAAATGTTTATGCTTCCGGTAATTTGGCGTAAACCAAAGTGCTGGTTCATACGGCGACAGCAGCGACAGTAAGCTCGGACCTACCCAATATTTAAATATCCTGACGATATTTGTGTTATATTTCATAAGTGACATCGATGATATATAGCTAGATTTAATATTTTCTGTCTTAATGCTTTTAATGACTCTGTAATGTTCTCAATTGGTGTGGTATGTATGTATGACATTTTGATTGGTTGAACTATTTATCTTTGAATGCATTCCTCCTTTAGAGCTCTTGCAAAATTGTTCGTTGCGAATTGCAAATATTAAAAATAAAGATTATCTAAAGGTATGTTTTTCAAAATGTCACACGATAGGCAATAAGGTCACCTGCATGTGCAAATGTACACCAAGTTTGGGGAAACTGACGTTAACGGTGTGATAAAAAATGGACCAACTTCCTCAAGGGCTGAACAAAGTGTTCAGAGCTAAAGAAATAGTTATTTGAAGGGGTTACATGGTCTAAAAATGTGTGTATTTGGGCCGAGTTATTCAGAAAGAAGAGAGTGCCTGCGAAATGATGCGCAAAAAAGATCAAAATAACAATTATTGGAGCGCAGTATGGATCGGAAACCTGGTTCTCGCGGCAAGAGGATGAGAGTAGATCGGAGATGCGAGTAGATAGATGTCCGCCGACGGGCGTGCGAAAACCTTCGTTGAAAGAAGTACCTTAACCCCTAGAACCGAATGAGTGTCCTCTCCCCTCCTCCAAGCTCTGCTCTTCGTTTTTCCCCCAACACCCTCTTCCTCCTCCCCTCTTTCTGTTTGGCATTCGCCGACTTGCATTCATTTACCATCCCCTCCGGTCGCGATGGCAACGACCTTCCTCGCCTCACTCTCTCCTTTCTCGACCGACTTTCTCTCTCTCTTGGCCCGCTTCGCAGCGCCCGCCCCCCTCCTGCAGATAATAAACGCGGAAGCCAATTAATTATTAATAAACCGCCTCCGCTATTGAAAACCGTAACTTCCCCCTCCGCGGCGAACGTCTCCATGCGTTGAATTCATCGCCGCAAAATGTAAATAAATCCGATGCGCTCTTGCGAATGTGCGATAATTGATGATCCCACGTGTCCACTTACTCCTTTTGCCCCGGATCGAGGCACACTGCCCTTCTTCGACTGCTTCGATGACCAGATGCAAGGGAGCTGCCTCCTCTATGGGATTTCATTTCATTTTCGTTGTTTTTTGCGTCGCAGCCTTTTTGCCGGACACACTATTTGCGATTGGGACTATGTGTGTCTGAATGTCCGGCATGGTCCCCGAGTCGAATCACGAATCAATGACTCGTCGGTCGTGCGTTGGACGGGCGAAGATCGACAAAAGCGTGTGTGTCGAATGCAATTCAATTTCCCAACGGTCTGCTTTCATTTGTTTACATGCGGGGTGGTGAGTTGAGTGAAGTCGCACTCGAGTTGATTCGACCGACGACGGCAGCTGGGGGCGTCGTCGGCTCCTTACTTATTTGTTTATTCGGTTACTAATTGTTTTTTGGACATTTGTTTTTGCTATTTGCAAGCAAACGGTAAATTTCATAGTTTCGCCAACCACAATAAATGCAGAGAATTCAATTTTTTTCGGGCAGCATAATGTCACTCTCCAATATTTTCCATCTTGTTTGACTTGAACGCGAGCAGCGGTACATGATTGGGGTTCAAATTTCTCATTGCCAATCACATTGCAATACATTGCTCACGTAATCTTTGTATTCAATATTGCATTTCCCACGAATGATTCGAACTGAATTATTCCCCGATGAACCACTCCCTAGCAACCATGATGACAATTAAACGTAAGATGCTATCCCGTGGCGCCTGTTCTTAATCGCATACTAATCAGAATTCTCCGTCTTCAATTCCTCCATGGGAAAAACCATGAGTCGAAGTTGAAATACCTAAATATCACTAGACATATTTTCATTCGGGAGGCGTAAATAACTCGGATTTTCAATATTACCTCAGCCATTCGTCGGTTTTTCCGTTACAAAAAGCCCACTTATTATAGTATTAATTGTTTATTATTTTGATTTTTTATCAATAAGAGTCAATTCGCGAAATAATTTACATATGCCGTGAAAACAGTCGTAAGTGAATTATAATTGGCCGCCTGAGAAATGTGGACACGGCGGAAAAATGATGGTCGTGAGAATGTCACGACGGAAGTGCGCCATTTGCAATCAGACAGGCCAAGCGGACATCTCTTCTCACTCGCGTTCGCAGTGCCATCTGCTTACCCCTCGTGGAAAGTGCAGCGTCAGACTCCGCCGGCCCGCGTCAGATTTCTCCGTTTCGATCCCGATTTGCTGACCATTCGAAACCTCCTGCTTCGGAGGGCTCCTTGACCTTTGTCCGAATGCGACCTACGGCTTCCTCCTTCCTCGCTTTCCGCCCGGTTAGGGCCTTCGAAACACTGGGAAGTTCTCCAGGCGGCCGCCATGCATTTATGGAGGTCCCACTGAGATTGCATTTACATAATCACCATATCCTCATGATTCCTCTTTTCGACGATGCCATTCGGTTGAGTGATTGGTTTGAAATTTGGTAGAAGAGGTTCTTCCTTCGTGGGTCGCCAACACTCGATTCGATGCAGCTCCGAAAACATTCCTTCGTTCCCCCGCAAGAAAGAGGTATCCGATTGCAGTCGCGTCATCAAATTCTGTTTTCATTGTTTTTCTATTATTAATTGTGTTATGAGACTGGTGAGTAGATGCAGTGCGGTCCCCATAAATGTTGCCGAATTAAATTGCGTCAGATTAAAATATTCGCTTCGGAAAAAATATTATTTCGTATGGATGTTTCAAATAATTTATTTTATTCGATTTTTTCTGAATGAAAACCCTACGCAAATTACAAAATTGCATAAAGAAGTCAATCGTTTATCAATAAACGTAAAAGTGAATGCATTAGATCTCCCGGGCAGCAAACAAACATTAATTGCCAACGCAGTTTGTGTACGTAATAATAACTTCATGGTGACGAAGATGTTCATTTGTTGTTTGGATTACTGTAGCTGGGTAAAATCCTCTCCTGGTGATTGGTTAATTTAGCCGCACTTAAGTGTGGCATTGCTTTGTTTTTCCTTCTTCGCCAGCGATTCCTTGGTCACTATTTCCGCACCACCGCATTGGAAAGTCATTTTTTTGTCCGCGAATCGCCAAACAGTTCCACCCCTCTCGAAATGGATATGGCCGAGAGAGTGAGTGGCCAGCAAATCGAGGGACGAGAAAGTGCACCCGCCGCGAAACCCCACCCTTTGGGTCTTGCCGCAGCAGCGATAGTGTTCTGTTTTCAGAAAAACAGAACGGCAGCGCGAAGTGGTCGCAGGCGTGAGGTCAGCTATTGTCGTGGAGGAGCACGTGAGGCTCACTGAGGCTGAAATCTCTCGTTTTTTGAAATGAGAGATGGAATCGGTGAATCGGCGCCTTTTGCCAAGGCTTGTGCGAGCCCGAGAGGATTGGTCACCGAGGCACTGGAACCACTGGAGGCCCGGAGCCGATCAATCGACATCCTGCGTGGAAGGTCATCGGCGAAGACCATGGCGACAGCGCGGAAGATTCATTGCCGCGGGTATCAATCCAGGATCCTTTATTGGAATAATTCGCAGGCCGAAGCTCAAGAAATAGACAATAAAAAATGTTAGACATTATAACTATCGCTCCAATAATCCCCGCTATCCTTCAATCTCACCTCGCACGGCCCTGAAACATCTTAATTTCCCCCCTCTCTCTCGCGTTATTTTCTCTAATTGCCCTGTCCTCAACATGTTCTAATATTCCAATTCCCTCTTCTAACTAGTTCAATCCTCTCCATGTATTTTGTACTGCTGCTGTACCTGAGACTTAGTATTTGTTGGGAGATCTCCACAACCTATACATGTCTTAGAGTGCTCAGGTGCGGGTGGGGAACGAGGAGTCCAGATGGGCAGTGTCAGGAAGAGGTGTAAGGCAGGGTTGCCCATTATCACCGTTGCTGTTCAACCTGTATGTAGAAGAAATGATTAAAGAGGCATGAGAGGAACTGGAGGTAGGAATGAAAGTGGTCGGGGAATTTGTAAAATCAATTAAGTTTGCTGATGACCAAGCTCTCGTCAGCCAAGTCAGCCAAGGGGTTCCAAACATTGCTGAGTGAATTGGAAATTCAGTGCGACAGATGTGGAATGAGAATCAATCTTAATAAAACAAAGGTTATGCGATTTTCTAGAAAGAAAAAGGCCAAGCTTAACATTAAAATAGGAGGATAAAACTAGAGCAAGTAGAACGGTTTACGTATCTCGGAAGTGTTTTGGACCAACACGGTCAAAGTAGTAGGGACGTAAGGAGAAGAATTGCGCTAGGCATAGAGGCTTTCACAAGGAGGAGGGAGTTGATGACAGGGACTTTGAGTAAGGATATTAAGAAAAGACTCGTAAAAACTTTGATATGGAGCGTAGCTATGTACGGTGCGGAAACGTGGTCATTGAAGCAGGAGGATAGACATAGATTGGAGGCTTTTGAAATGTGGGTGTGGAGAAGAATGGAGAAGGTGAAATGGACAGAGACGAAAACAAATGAGTAAGTATTTGGTATGGTGGGAGAAATCCTATGAAGGCAGGAAAAATGGATGAGGGGCGTATTGACCGGCAGTGGGATGTTGAAGACCTTGATAGAGGGGAGAATTTTGGGCAAACGAGGAAAGGGAAGGTACAGGATAGGGATGTTGGACGGGATGAAGGGAGGAAGGAAGTACGCAGAGATGAAGATAGACCTGATTAAGAGTAGGTTGCTGGATTGTGTTTTGTTTTGTTAGGAGTCACACACTATTTATTTGGCAATGAAATCCATTCAAAAACCTACCTTAACTGGTAGATTACCTTATAATAATAGTATATATGTATATATATACAGCCAAAAACGAAATTCCGCCATATGGCGAACAATTATTCATTCACATATTCACAAGGAAATTGATATAAGTAAAAGGAATTGGAACACATATAAACGGCGAACACAGGAGAGGTGGGAAAGACGGAATCGAGCAGATCGCAAGAGAAAAAAATATTTCCTTGACTGGGACGTGAACACCGGATCTTTCGATTTGCCGGCCCGATCCGGAAGTGCTGGATAAAAAACTCGGACAGCAACAAACAACAGCTGTCCAAGTTATGTATATATATATATATATATATATATATATATATATATATATATATATATATATATATATATATATATATATATATATATATATATATATATATACACACATTCAAACACGAAATCCCGCCAAACGGCGAATAAATACTCATATATACAGAAACATATAAGGAAAAGGGATAGGAACACGTATAAAGGACGAACACAATAGAGGTGGGGAAGGCGGAATCGAACGGATCACAAGAGTAAAAATATTTCCTCAACCGGGACTCGAACACCGGATCTTTCCACTTGCCGGGCGGATGCTCTTAACCACTTGAGCTATCGAGGATAGTCAATTTACCCTGAGATCCGTGGGTCTTATACGTCGCCAAGCGCCCCGATTCTTTAGCCAAGAGATGGCGTCAGGGGGCTGTTTCACCCACCAAAGGAGAAATAGACAATACACAAGAGGAAAGGACAGTGGTTAGAATTCATACAACATCATACAGGAAAAGAACAGTTATATATATATATATATATATATATATATATATATATATATATATATATATATATGTGTGTGTGTGTGTGTGTGTGTGTGTGTGTGTGTGTGTGTGTATAATGTGCATATATTGGCACTAAAAAATGTCGGTCCGATGTTTGTGTTGTGTCATGATAATGTCGCACGTTTTCGCGTCGAGCGGTTTTAGCCCTGTTAGTTGAGCTTTCTTCCCACCTCCATTACTGGTACTCTACCGTTAAAATGGGTTTCGGGTGGGCACCGACTGAATATCTCTACGTTTTACGGCCTCGCCCGGCAGGACACAACCCGGCATTAGACCCTTCTGCCCTTGTCCTTCCACTCCGTCCGCCGTGTCTCCATCCAACCAAAGGGCAATCTTCGGGTTGATTGCTGTTGTTGTGGTGGTATGAATGCCGCCGCCGACGTCCATTGCATGTCCTTATTTGAAGCTGTGAGGTGTATATGCACGTTTGCCTGCAGAGTTGTACACATGCATTAATTTGTGTTCTTGTGTGTAGCCTTGGCGTGAACATTTCTTGCGAATTGGAGCGAAAGGCCCTAGCCAAGGGCGCGTCGCATCCCTTTGGCGGCGTTTCATTCGGCCGGGTGCTGCTCGTCTGCGCCCTCGCCCCTTCTCATCATTCCCACGTCCCTCTCTTATCAGCCAGCACCCCTCAGCCCCACTTCCGCTCCGGCGATCACCGGCCGCCCTCGTCCCGGGGGCAAGACGCCAGCCCGCCTCTTCTAAACGGCCATTCGACCCGCGAACGCATTTCCCACCCACTCCCTGCTTGCGTTTCATATTTTATTCCCCTCCTCTCATCGTCATCATTTCCGGTCTTTCTTCTTCGGTCGTAAGTTTTCTCTCATCTTCAGGATGGTACCCTTCGTTGCGTCATTGACTTTGGACCAAAATTGGGCTCCATAACAGTCACGTGATGGGAGGAGCAATCGGAGGCGGTCCATTTAATTTAAGAATGGAACGTGATTACCGTCTCTTTCGGGGAAAGACTGCCGATGGAAAATCGCTTGGTATATTTTCAGTGATAAACAAACATAAGGACCAAAAAATCAAAGGAACTCTTTGGTCAGCTGCCACCGATGGCATTCTTATTATTTAGAGTTCGTTGAAAATGCTCTCACTACGCGGCGAGATGCCATGAAAACATTGCATAATGAAAACATTTCATTTCATGTCATTCTCCTGCGCCAACTGGAAATATTCGATTCAATAAATGAGCCCCGAAGGGCAATTAATTCAATATTCTCGAGTACTTTGTTACCATTGACATTGCCGATCATAAATGCAATACTTGGCACCGTTCATCCGAGTCACGTTGGTGAAAGTTTTCCGGGTTACTGCATTTATTGCAGCTTATTTTCCAATTCTTATTTAATAGCATAAATGTTGCACTACACGTCCGCAATTTGGAACAGTACTGTGTATATCAGGATTTTCGCGGAAAATAATTGCAAAAATATTTAATAAATGCTGGTCGCTCCTTTCCGATTTACGTCATTTACGGCTTATTTTTTATAAAGTACTTAAATAATGAAATATTACATATTTAAAGTATTTTCAATCGTTATACTAAAATGATAATTTGGTTCTAAAATTACTTGGCCATTGATTTCAATTTCGATACGAGGTCGTAATCGTAAACTTCCATATGCGCTGCATTAAATTTATGTACTAACAGGTGCACTTATTTAAAAAATTAAAGTGTTTGCATAAAATTTCTCACGGGAGAGAATTTTGGGTGCCTGCATTGTTGCAGTGTACCGGAATGAGGACCAAAACTGTGCTTACCAAAATCATATTGAAGGCTGCTACCATATTGTTAATTTGATTTTAGCGTTTTACAGGGTCGCACCCAAAAGTGGTAGGACTTATTTTCTCTGGCTCGAACGGAACGGTGGAGGGGGGTCTGCCTGGCAGGGTAAGGTGGAGGGGGCTCTTAGCAACAGACCGACACCAACCTCAGTCGCCTGCGGGCTGTCGTTGAGTGAGGATACCGTTTTTAGTGAAGCAAGTTTTTTGTCCGCGTCGAAAAACAAAATGAATCTGAATTTAGAGCAGCGTTATTCCGTGAAGTTTTGTGCGAAACTCGGGAAGACGGCAACTGAGACCCTCGATATGATCAAGCAGACTTATGGGGACACTACCTTAAGCCGTTCCACAGTATTTGAGTGGCACAAGGTGTTTAAAGAGGGTAGGGAGCTCGTTGAAGACGACCATCGCTCCGGACGGCCGTCGACGGCAAGAACCGACACGAATGTGGACAGAGTGAGGGCACTGCTGAACATAGACCGACGCTTAACGTGCAGGTGCTCACCCGCCTCCGAGAACGCGTAAAAAGAGTCCGACCGGCCATCGCAAACTGCTGGGTGCTTCATCATGACAACGCGCCGTGCCATGGCGCGCTCGTCGTAAGACAGCTCCTGGCCAAATACGGCGTTGCCACGTTGCCGCACCCGCCCTATTCTCCCGATCTGGCACCACCGGACTTCTTCTTCTTCCCCCTGATGAAAAGACACCTCAAGGGACGACGTTTTGACTCGATAAAGGCCGTTCAAGAGGCTTCGACGAGGGTCATCAACGGCATCCCCAAAGAAAATTTCCATCGGACAGACGGGGAATGGGAGCAACGTTATACTAAGTGTGTAGCAGCTCAAAGAGCATACTTTGAAGATTATTAAGTCGATGTAAGTATATCGTCAATAAAAATCTTGTAAAAAAATCAGTCCTACGACTTTTGGGTGCGACCCTGTAGGTCCAGGCATACTAGACGATAAGATAGAAAGGGCATTAAGGGAGATGAAGCTAAATAAGGCCGTGGGGGTGGATAACATTCTTTCGGTGGTACATATATATAATATATACCTACACATTAGTATGCCTGGACCTAAGCTGTCTTCCTCTACGTCATGCTCCTTTTCTATGTCTAACTTGTTGCTCTAAGTTCTTTACTATTCAGTTCTTGTATATATTCTTTCCATCTCTCTTGGATCTTCCCTGCGTTAACTAATATCTTACCCGCCTTATCTCTAACTGTTAGCATAGATCTTCCTATCTTACTTCTTGATAAAGATTTAACTTTGCTGTACAGCGCACCGGTTTCACCCTTCCTCTGCAGACTTTCCATATCCTCGCACTGCGTTTTCCACCATGCTTCTTTTGCTTTATTTGTTGCCCGCCTCAATTTATTGTTTATTTCTATGTACTTCATTTTGCCTAACTCTGTATTTACATTCTTCCATTTTATCCGCTCATCTCATCCGTGATCCAAGGCTTCCGAGTCCTTTTCGCGTTGACGATTCCAAAAGTGCCTTTGCGGCTTTGGACAACCCTTTCTTGATACTTTCCCATTTTTCTTCGATAGTACTAAGCTCTTTACCATCCTCCATGATATCCTGGACAGCCTGTTGATATTCTTTCCTTTTTAATCCATTAAATGCTTCTACATTCCATTTTCTAACTCGCCGCCCCTGCCTTATCTTTTTGAAACGGACGCTACATTTCATAAAAACTAAATTGTGGTCAGAGTCCGCATCCGCTCCCGTGAAGCTGTGCGAATTTATCACACTGTTCCTAAATGTGAGTATAAACAGAATATAATCTCTGCATATGTATTTTGTGCTGCTGCTGTACCTGAGACTTAGTATTTGTTGGCAGATCTCCGCAACCTATACATGTCTCAGAGTGCTCAGTTGCGGGTGGGGAACGAGGAGTCCAGATGGGCAGTGTCAGGAAGAGGTGTAAGGCAGGGTTGCCCATTATCACCGTTGCTGTTCAACCTGTATGTAGAAGAAATGATTAAAGAGGCATAAGAGGAACTGGAGGTAGGAATGAAAGTGGTCGGGGAATTTGTAAAATCAATTACGTTTGCTGATGACCAAGCTCTCGTCAGCCAAGTCAGCCAAGGGGTTCCAAACATTGCTGAGTGAATTGGAAATTCAGTGCGACAGATGTGGAATGAGAATCAATCTTAATAAAACAAAGGTTATGCGATTGTCTAGAAAGAAAAAGGCAAAGCTTAACATTAACAGAGGAGGATAAAACTAGAGCAAGTAGAACGGTTTACGTATCTCGGAAGTGTTTTGGACCAACACGGTCAAAGTAGTAGGGACGTAAGGAGAAGAATTGCGCTAGGCATAGAGGCTTTCACAAGGAGGAGGGAGTTGATGACAGGGACTTTGAGTAAGGATATTAAGAAAAGACTCGTAAAAACTTTGATATGGATCGTAGCTATGTACGGCGTGGAAACGTAGTCATTGAAGCAGGAGGATAGACGTAGATTGGTGGCTTTTGAAATGTGGGTGTGGAGAAGAATGGAGAAGGTGAAATGGACAGAGAAGAAAACAAATGAGGAAGTACTTGGTATGGTGGGCGAAGAGAGGGGTTTGTTGGGAGCAATCCTATGGAGGCAGGAAAAGTGGATGAAGGGGGTGTTGACCGGCAGTGGGATGTTGAAGACTGTGATAGAGGGTAGAATGTTGGGCAAAAGAGGAAAGGGAAGGAACAGGATAGGGATGTTGGACGGGATGAAGGGAGGGAGAAAGTACTCAGAGATGAAGAGGGACCTGATGTAGAGTAGGATGATTGATTTTGTGTTTTGTTAAGAGTAATAAAATATTTTTTTGGTAATTGTGTCCATCCAAAAACCTACCTTAACCGGTAGATTACCTTTAAAAAAAATACGAAGTATTGGTGATAACCTTTTAAACTCTGAATTCAACAATTTTTCCGATTTGGTAACATTTATAAGAAAAGCCATTAGATTAGCATGGCTTCGCGCTCAATGTTGATCTTACTTTCTCATTAAGAATTAAAGTGAACGTATTGGAATTTGGTTGGCCAATTAATTGTAATTTTATCCATACCGTGGAGGAAGGGTTTTTAAAGTCATTATTGAATGCTTAATACGCTGATTAATGAAAAGAAATTCAAATTATTTTATGAAAGATCTAGACACTTATGATTCACCGCGTTGAAAGAGAACAAATAGCGAATGCAATCAGTGTTGCGTTCCGCTAAATAGGCGATGAATCCTTCAAATAGTTACACCTGCGAATTCGTCATTAATTCATGTGAAATACTCATAAGATATTATTGCTGACAAAGCAAAATATTTGGGATACTTTATTGATTCTTCCGTTTGAATAGCAAGTAATGGCATTATTTTTTGGTATCAGAGAGTATTTCGTAATAAATCACTTTGAGACCGCTTCTTTCGCTTATTAGCGATTCCTGCAAAGTATCGAATCCAATAATGCCAGTAAATGCTCCTATTCTATAGGGTTTATGTTTAATTTTATTCTGAATCTAAAAATTCATGGCTGGCTAGATTTTACATACATGTATTAAGCCGTAATTATTTTTCGGAATGACATTTAATGGAATCGACGGATTTAATTAAAAAGAAAAATGAATTGGATATTTGAATATGTTCTAAATGCAATTGCTCTACGTCCTCTAAAATTATCTGGTGTACTTGTAAGGCATGCCATTGGCCAGCAAAGGGGGTCCATTAAGTATGTCATGCCTTGCTATTTCATTTCCATGGAGTGTGGTAGCAATGCGTGGAAGTCCTCTACTCGAATCGCGTGAGACGAATAAGTGACAGGTTGAGGGTCACTGTCCGAACGGAATCGAGTCGTCAGTTTTAATATTTTAACATTGGAGTATTGGCGCTGGAGACGAACATTTATCATGTTTTCAGTATAAAACGCGCCATAATTTCTTAAAAACCCAACAATGGCATTTTTACGTGAATGTAACAAAACCAAACTAGCCTAAGTATTGTTCGTTCGAAGGTTTCCGCGGCGATGAGTAGGTGATTTCCACATTTTTCGGGCTGCGTCCGCGTATGTCGTTTAAATGTACAACAGTTTCGCCAGCTATCCTGCTGGCGTCCTCAGGTCAAGGATGAAAAGAAGCTTGTTGTCCCGTCTTATATAGGAAAAATCCGGCGCCAATACCGGGAAATTTCTTGGCCAATCAGGGAACGTCCTCATATTTGCGCGGAATTATTCGTTTCCACGCACTGTGGAGTGGATATCCATCCTCTCTGTTAAAATTTTTTGGCCTTTTAACGATTTCAATGGCCTCTCTGATTATTCTCTGGAAGTATTTTCCTTCTTTCGCTATTATTTTAGCGTCGTCGAAGAGAATAGAGTGTCCAGGTTCACTCCAGGCGTGCTCAGCGATGGCCGATGCTCTAAACTGTTTGGCCTTGGTTGCCCTCTGGTGTTCACTCATGCGTGTTTTTCAGACACGGAGACGATTCCTACCTGCGTAGAAGTCAAACACCACCTAATCACACCCAAGGCTAAGAAGATCCTCCGCCGCTGCAGCGAAGACCTTCTGAGAGAGAGAATTCACGATAAACGTTGGAACCTCGACCGCCTCTCCGAAAAATTGTACTATATTCATTTGGAGCTGGCTGCCACCCTACAAGCTGACGATTGGGACACAACCGAGCGGATTACGTACGACTCTTCCCGAGCCAGTCTAATGGCGACGCGGGAAAAGCAAGTCAACAAATTCAACAAACTTCATTGTAAGCAGCATCCACTGACCTCGATTAATGGGGCTGACAATGGCCAATCGGTTGTGAACTTGACGGACCTTCATTTAGATGAAGCCACCCTCGCAGTCTTATCTAAGGGTCTGAACTTCGCTTTGACCCCAAGGACGATACCACTTGAGAAGATCATCGCGGAGGTAGAGTCATCGATCCGGAGACTTCCGAAGGCGGCCGCCGACGAAATCCGAGAAGATGTCGCACGTATCCTCCATGGCGCAAAACCACCAAGATCAAACACCATCGGCAAAGAAAGTAGAGCACTGAAGGAGCTAAGGGACAACGAGAGTATAATCATTTTACCAGCTGACAAAGGCAACGCAACAGTCCTGATAAATAGAGAGGATTACGAAGGGAAAATATCGCTCATCCTCAGCAGTCCGACTTATAGGAAATTGAAAAGCGATCCGACTGCCAAGACGGAGAGAAGCACAAGGGCTATCATTAAACGATCGCTTATTCCAAAAGAAGAGCAACGACGCCTGCTTCCGACTGCACCGAAACCACCGAGACTGTACGGCCTGCCCAAAATTCACAAGAAGGATGTACCTCTCCGACCGATTGTGAGCCAGATTGACGCTCCGACTTACCAACTCGCCAAGTACTTGGCGCGGTCTCTGCAGGACCACGTCGGACAGACACCCAGCTTCGTAAAAAACTCGACGCATTTCATTGACGTAATAAGAAACATCACCATCCACGACAACGATCTCATGGTCAGCTTCGACGTTGAATCGCTTTTCACCAGCGTCCCTATTGAGGAATCGCTGAATATCATCAAGGAACTCACCTCCCGCGGAATCCCTAAGGACTTTCCAGGATTGGTGGAGCATTGCCTCCGCAATTCCTTCTTCCTATGGAATGGTGACCATTACGAGCAGACGGAAGGAGCTGCGATGGGCTCACCCCTCTCCCCGGTTGTGGCCAACCTCTACATGGAGAGCTTCGAAAAGAAAGTACTGGAATCCTGCGACAAGCGGCCCTCACTGTGGCTAAGATATGTCGACGACACTTTTGTCATTTGGTCACACGGAGAGGAAGAATTAAAAAAGTTCCTGAAACATCTGAACTCACAGCATCAAGCCATCCACTTCACTATGGAGGTGGAAAAGGATCATCAACTGCCCTTCTTGGACGTCATGGTGAAGAGAAATACAGGGAATGGGAGGCTTGGACACAGAGTATACAGGAAGCCTACTCACACCGACCGCTACCTTAATGCTGCATCGCACCACCATCCCAGTCAGAAGACCTCACTGGTAGACACACTTGTCAACCGAGCATATAAAATATGTGACTCCGATTCTATTGCCAACGAGAAGAAACACTTGACAAATGCCCTGCAAAGGAATGGATACAGCGCTCATATGATCCAAAAAAGGGCCGAGAAGGAAGAAAAGAAGAGACAAACCACCGCTGTTCCTGACAGGGAGGAAGACTCCAGACCACGTCCGAAGGCTTACGTCACCATCCCCTTCATCGCAGGGACTTCGGAAAGAATCGCGAGGGCTTTAAGGAAACATGATGTGGTGACCAGATTCAACTGCGTCACCAAGATAGCTGACACCCTACCCGGACCCAAGGATGGAATTTCACCGTTAATATCAGAAGGCGTGTACCAAGTGCCATGCTCCTGTGGCAAATGGTACATCGGTGAAACGTGCAGAGCGCTGAAAACACGCATGAGTGAACACCAGAGGGCAACCAAGGCCAAACAGTTTAGAGCATCGGCCATCGCTGAGCACGCCTGGAGTGAACCTGGACACTCTATTCTCTTCGACGACGCTAAAATAATAGCGAAAGAAGGAAAATACTTCCAGAGAATAATCAGAGAGGCCATTGAAATCGTTAAAAGGCCAAAAAATTTTAACAGAGAGGATGGATATCCACTCCACAGTGCGTGGAAACGAATAATTCCGCGCAAATATGAGGACGTTCCCTGATTGGCCAAGAAATTTCCCGGTATTGGCGCCGGATTTTTCCTATATAAGACGGGACAACAAGCTTCTTTTCATCCTTGACCTGAGGACGCCAGCAGGATAGCTGGCGAAACTGTTGTACATTTAAACGACATACGCGGACGCAGCCCGAAAAATGTGGAAATCACCTAGCCTAAGTATTTATTCTTTCCACAAAATGTAACACCCCCACTTCCAGGAAGTTCCCCCGAATCCGAAACCTCTCCGTTGCAGAAAATGGTGGAATCGCCTCATTTCAACAAAATTCGCGGTACCATTCTGAAAATAATAAGCAAAAATATTGCTTTTTTGTTATTAGAAGTTTATATTAATGGTAAATAAACAAAAACTCCTAAGAATTCCACCAAAAAATGTATTTTACGTTAGTTGAAATGTCTGTTTTTCTTATAATGTCACCAAAAATAATGTGCACCTTTGTTTATTTACAGGTAAGTAAACTTCAGAGAACCCCAAGTAACCTTCTCCACTCCCGGCTATCACCCTGGTGATCATGATGTAAGTTCGTACCTTTTACAATTGCATGATCGTATGAGAGGACGGGAATTCCGGATGAATCGAGCGGAGTCCGCCTTCTGAATGCTGTGTACTTTCAGCCGTGCATGTTAAATTCAGAACCATTTTGACACTCGATCTGCATTAATCCTGGCTGCAGGTTTAGCGTAGAAATAGCAATCCGTTATATTCACATGATACCACTATTGCGGTGATTTCTGGCTTCAAGTATTTCGGTCGACTTTTGGCAGCGAAACATCGTGTGATGAATGGGATAGAAGAACATGCTGAGTAAAATGATAAATGAGGAAGAAAATGAGATAATCAAAAATTAGTATTGTTCTCTAAAAATCGGGAAACTGATACGTTTATCATATTAGTTGACTTAAATTAGATGAGAGTCAAGGGTTTGCACCAAGGACAGGAGGATAAGTACCAGTTCTTCGGCACTAATAGCCAGGCCAAGAGTAAAATAATCACCCCCTAGAAATGTATTCCAATGTATTGGTATCTCGGTTCTAGTACCGAGGACAGTAATCATAGGTACCAGTTTTTGGGGCAACAGTCTTTGGTACCGAAATCTTGGTACCTTGGGTGGTGATCACCGTTATCAATGCTAGGCAATGATGTGACATTTACTCTCGATATCCCGCGTCGACTCAATTGGACGGATTGAGTCACTGGGCGCCAGGACTTATCCCCCGTAACTGATTCTTGATTAATGAAATTCCCTGCAATTTTCACTTTAAAAGTGTTTGTTGCGTTCGGTTTCACGTTTTAGTAATGATACCGAATTGCTATTTTATATGCAAAGTGCATAACTATGTTACATCATTTTCACTTTAAAGTTCAAGACGAATCGTACCTTAATTGAGCTTATTTTTCAAAATAAAGGTGAGTGACTTGTTACATTTCGGTTGAATTGAGTAAAGAAGAAATCCCATTCCTATCGGTCGGTCACGCCCACCGCCCACGACACAAAATGGCCAACAGCCCACGTATTCCTATATTTTTTCATTCGACGTGAAGCGAAGCACTTCCCATTGATGTGCTCTTCAGCGCCTCAACCTCAAGTCTCCCCGCCGCGCCCTAGGTAGGTACCGCGAGTTGGACGGGGGGCAGAGCGATTGTTGGGGGGTAGAATGCGCCCTCCCCCCCCCCGCTCTACCGTCGCCTTTGAGGTCTCTCTTCCCAGCTATCAATGGTGGCAACCCCAACTGCCTCGAAATCTGAAGAATTTTCCCTTACGCACGGAATATGTTTTCTAGACTTAATTTTTATTTTCCAAGGAAGGAGGAATTCGGAATTCCTCCGCGATTTCAAAGACGACAGTCATGTCGTGCGCATGTGCGAGTTTCCGAAGATAACTCTTCGCCCGACCTACCGGGTCACCAACGACTAAGGAATTAGAGGTGGAGTAACTTAAAAACTCGAATGAGAGTCATTGTTACGTGCTCTCTGCGTTTAAATATATGGATCCTGACCTTATATATAGTATATCGCCGCCATCCAATGTTTCAGCTGTGTTTATAATATATATATATATATATATATATATATATATATATATATATATATATATATATATATATATATATATACGCTGCCGGTCACTACACACAGCCGATTGGTGCGAGCCCCAATCGACCGTGTGTCGTGCCCGGCAGCGGGGGAGGCAGCAGGAACAGGACAGAAGACGCAGGAGAAGAAGACCAAATTAGTTAGAATAGGAGCATGGAATGTTAGGACAATGATGAGGACAGGGAAATCTCAGAATGTCAAGCGAGAGATTGAAGAAAGAAACATAGATATTTTAGGTCTATGCGAGGTGAGATGGAAGGATAGCGGGGTTTACTGGAGTGATCGGTATAGAATAATTTGCAGCGGCGGGGACGAGAGACAACGAGGGGTTGCCATAGTATTAAATAAAGAGGTAGGAAGAAGGGTAGTCAATATAGAACAGGTAACGTATGGAATATTACTAGGAGAGATAAAAGCAGAACCGACGAACTTGGTTATTATTCAGGTATACATGCCACCGAGCAATCATACGGAGGAAGAGGTCGATAGGATGTACGATCACTTTGAGGGCATAATCGCGTGTGTTCCCGAAGGGAAACATTTTCCAGTGATGGGGGATTGGAATGCGAAGGAATAGGTGTGATGAGGTGGGGGACTACGGTTTAGGCACGAGGAATGACCGCGGGGAGAAAGCAGTTGAGTTCTGCAGGAGACAGGGGTAAGTCATCACCGACATTTGGTTTAGACACCACAAAAGACTGAGGTATACATGGAAAATGCCAGGTGACTCAGAAAGGTATCAGCTAGATTATATTCTGGTTATACTAACATTTAGGAACAGTGTGATAAATTCGCACAGCTTCCCGGGAGCGGATGCGGACTCTGACCACAATTTAGTTTTTATGAAATGTAGCGTCCGTTTCAAATAGATAAGGCAGGGGTGTCGGCTTAGAAAATGGAACTAGAAGCTTTAAATGAATTAAAAAGGAAGGAGTACCTACAGGCTGTCCAGGATATCATGGAGGATGGTAAAGAGCTTAGTACTATCGAAGAAAAATGGGAAAGTATCAAGAAAGGGTTGTCCAAAGCCGCAAAGGCACTTTTGGAATCGTCAACGCGAAAAGGACTCGGAAGCCTTGGATCACGGATGAGATGAGCGGATAAAATGGAAGAATGTAAATACAGAGTTAGGCAAAATGAAGTACATAGAAATAAACAATAAATTGAGGCGGGCAACAAATAAAGCAAAAGAAGCATGGTGGAAAACGCAGTGCGAGGATATGGAAAGTCTGCAGAGGAAGGGTGAAATCGGTGCGCTGTGCAGCAAAGTTAAATCTTTATCAAGAAGTAAGATAGGAAGATCTATGCTAACAGTTAGAGATAAGGCGGGTAAGATAATAGTTAACGCAGGGAAGATCCAAGAGAGATGGAAAGAATATATACAAGAACTGAATAGTAAAGAACTTAGACCAACAAGTTAGACATAGAAAAGGAGCATGACGTAGAGGAAGACAGCTTAGGTCCAGGCATACTAATGTGTAGGTATATATTATACATATCTACGAGGTATGTACTCGTATGTAAGTTCCTTCACCAGTGTGGTGCGGGCATATAAAATTTTGGAGAATCAAACGAAAGAGAGAGGGTTCTTAATATCTCGTGGCCACAGCCACCTTTATCCATGAAAGGGTGAAGGATGAGGATGTGGGTGATGGGCATTAGGGGTTCTGGAGAGGTGGACGGGGTAGGGGGGCTGTTCGGAAGGGGTGGGAGTCGAGGGGAAGGAGAAGGGGGTGTGCCTCCGTAGTGGGCAATACTCCGACCGGGGTCCGAACGGGCTCCCAGGAGCCGAATGCAGGAATTTATTCCCTCCGAAATATTCTGAAAGATCTCCTCCTCATCTGGACAAACCTTAGAACAATGGGAAACGTAATATCTCTATGACCCTTTGTCACTTTTGAACGACCAGCCAAATTTCCTGACTCATTGATCTCCACCCGGACCCAATCCTCCGCCTTCCGCAAATACGCATGCCCCAGCGCCCTGCAATAGACGTTTCGGCGCCCCATGAGCCTTCATCAGTGCAAGTCAGATGACGGATTCATCAAATAATTTCGATTTCAAGATTTTTTGGGAAAATAACCCACTCCACCAATTTTCCACCAATAATAAAAATCAGGATACTCGAGTTTTTTGTTTCCTACGAATGAGACGATTAAAATAATTTTCGCAAAAAATGTCTAAATAGAAACACCCAACTTCACGTAGTAACTCTGCGCATGTGCGAGCACATGAAGTGCCGCGCCGTCATCCGACGCAGTCTGGATCGAGGGCGTGGCAATATCACCGGCTGCCCCTCCGTGAATTAATGGATTGACTAGAATATTGCCCCACGTGTAATGTTCGCCTCCGTGGTCTTAAGTAATGGCGCCATCTCCGCGATGCCGGCGGGATGGAGGCATTCGTCCGTTGAGGAGAATTGCGTCATCGTTTGGAAGCTGTGCGGATGGAGATGGCCCTTCGTCCGCGGGTGGTTTAGGGGTGGGAGAGACAAGTAGGCGAGCGCCATCGCTCACCGGAATGAGGAAGTTGATTCCCCCCTTCCAGTACTCCTTGCTCCAGTTAATACCGAATCTGATCAAATAATTCCATACTCCTTCCAGCCTTGCGCATCCCGGTAGTTCCTTCATCTCCCGTAGGCAAAGCAGAACCTCCCGATATTATTATAAGCCAGTCGTCCATGGCGTTATGCACTTGCGGCCATTTTTATTTATTATTATTCGCGATATTGAATCATTCCTCGTTTTCTCTTTATCCTTTCCGTCGTCGGCGCGTGGACACCATCACTTTCCTTGAGGCGGACGTCCCTCAACGGAGACGCCTTCGCCTCGGAAACACTTTCGATAACTAAAGACAAACATTAATTGTGGCCAAGAGTGTATTTAGGATGAGTGAAGTCCCATTTATGTGTTTATAATAATAATAATACTAACCGGTTGCTGTCTCTGGCGATATCTTGCGAGATAAGCAGCGGTAAACACCATGTCTCTTTAAGGGGGCAGTTTGGGAGAAAAAAATTGTCTTTGCTTTTTTGACGCACATTAATAAAATACGTATGAATTATTAATGAAAAGGTTTTGATTAGTTTCTGCAAAGAGCTCAAAAATATTTCATGATTGCACTTTGTTTGAAAAATGAACTAGGCTTATTTATGTAATCGGAAGGCGGTAACCGTAGTGGCCTATTATCGGTGACTCGTTTGGAGACCAGAAGCGTCGAATGTCAGCCTCAAATACCGTTTAATAACGTCGGTGAAGTGTGCGGCAAAATGGTTACATATAGTCCTTCGTCATCTAATTCAGGTGATAATGATATTTGAACAATGCTATTCCGACTATCATCTGTTGTGATGATGAGTAAATATATTCGATGGAAAGCCATCGTTATGGATTTGTGAGAATGCAATCAGAGGCGAAAGAACAGCATTTTTAAAAAGTTTATTTCTATATTTCGTAAGTTTTCCGAGAAAATTGTTTCCGCATTCGCTGGGGGCGAGTGATTCAATGAATGCACGGGGTGCGTAGGTGTTGGTGCATGCCTCGAATGACGTGGAGGAGACGTCCTCTCGACTCAACTCAGGGCGAATGTGTAGCGAAAAAAAGATGACGGTGTGGATCCGTGGCCGTCGGAGCGAGAAATGGGATCGCGGGATGACTTCCGCCCGCGGAAAGAGTTCTCGTTCCGCGCGAAGGAAGACATCCGCCGGTGGAGTCATTCCCGGGGACTTCACCCTCGCTTCTGCGCGTCGTGGTTAGTCTGCAGTAAGTCTTAGACATGCTCGGTACGATGGATATCAGTGTAGTATTAACCGGCCAGGCAATACTTAGCATCAAGAGGCCTTCTCAGTCAAATTCCAGGCCAGCCGTCGAATGCAAAGAAACGACGGAGCATGGCGGAAGTATGTTTTTTTTTCCTTTCGTCGATTCTCGTCGACTGACTACAGATTTTCGGTTTTGCTAGAATGTGCATAGTTTAAACCGAATGGTTAAAAGATTTCTATCATCGAGTGATAAACGGTTAATCAACCTCCGAGGAGAAAACAGGGAAAAATAATCAGCATTGACGCGTCGGATGCTCTTTCAAACTTGTTGGCCAACAACTGCAGATTATATTTGGCAGAGGTTCGTTCCGTGCAAAAGTAACGCGACGAATTCTGTCTTCGTTGAACGTGCATATTAAATGATGCATTTATTTCTTGTGCTCTTAATATATGAACGCCTGGACAATAAGCGAAATAGTTATCGGTCGACATGCATTTTGGTGCGTCGTGATTACGTTTCTCGTCCGAAATGTTTAGGTGATGTGAATACGTACTTATTTTGGTGATTCAACTGTTTAGCCGTTGAGTTCCATAAATATTACAAACAATGTTTTTATAATCCATTAACTAGCTACCACAATTCAATGATTAAATACATCCAAATGATTTAATTAATAAATAATAAAAATAAATATAATAGAAGGGCTAAACGAAACAAATTACTAAGCAATGAATGATGTTCCTTATAACTCTATCCTTATTTTTAGATTGATTTATCTGTTCAGATTTTCACGATATCATGTGATGTTCCTTCCTATGTTTTAAATATCGGTCAATGGTGATTACTTATTCCATTTTCCTCACTAGAAATAAGAATACAGTTTTAATGGCCTAAAATTCTCTGCGTAATTAGGAAGGAATACCTCCTTAACTGACAATTGTGATCACTGCCTCGTTTAACGAAATATCATTGATTGGATTGCGTCTGGTAACGCTAATTTCATCTCGGTCTCGCATGAAGAATGCTTTTTTCTTTTGGAGAACTGACTCGACGTACATACGCACAGTTGGTCGGAATGAAAGCATCCACCCAGTCTTAAGGAGATTTCCTTCAGTCGAACCTAGCCACACAATTAACTTTCCAGTTGTAAGGAACAGTCATCTTCTTGCCTAAAACATCTTAATTTCCCCTCTCTCTCGTGTTATTCCCTCTAATTTCCCTGTCCTCAGCATGGTCTAATATTCCAAGTCCCTCTTATAACTAGTTCAATCCTCGCCATGTCTTTTTTGCTGCTGCTGTACCTGAGACTTAGTATTTGTTGGGAGATCTCCGCAACCTGTCCATGTCTCAGACTGCTCAGGTGCGAGTGGGGAACGGGCAGTCCGGATGGGCAGTGTTAGGAAGAGGTGTAAGGCAGGGTTGCCCATTATCACCGTTGCTGTTCAACCCGTATCCAGAGGAAATGATTAAAGGGGCATGGGAAGAACTGGAGGTAGGAATGAAGGTGGGCGGGGAATTCGTAAAATCAATTAGGTTTGCTGATGACCAAGCTTTAGTTTGCCAGTCAGCCAAGGGGTTGCAAGCATTGCTGAGTGAATTGGAAATTCAGTGCGACAGGTATGGGATGAGAATCAATATTAATAAAACAAAGGTTATGCGATTTTCTAGAAAGAAAAAGGCCAAGCTTAACATTAAAATAGGAGGGCAAAAACTAGAGCAGGTAGAACAGTTTACGTATCTCGGTAGTGTTTTGGACCAACACGGTCAAAGTAGTAGGGACGTAAGGAGAAGAATTGCGCTAGGCAAAGAGGCTTTCACGAGGAGGAGGGAGTTGATGACGGGGACTTTGAGTAAGGATGTTAGGAAAAGACTCGTAAAAACTTTGATATGGAGCGTAGCTATGTACGGTGCGGAAACGTGGTCATTGAAGCAGGAGGATAGACGTAGACTGGAGGCGTTTGAAATGTGGGTGTGGAGAAGAATGGAGAAGGTAAAATTGACCGAGATGAAAACAAAGGAGAAAGTTCTTGTTATGGTAGGCGAAGAGAGGGGTTTGTTGGGAGAAATCCTATGGAGGCAGGAAAAGTGGATGAAGGGGGTATTGATCGGCAGTGGGATGTTGAAGAATGTAATAGAGGGGAGAGTATTAGGCAAACAAAGATAAGGCAGGAATAAGGGGTATGGGTGTTGGACGGGATGAAGGGAGGAAGGTATATGAAGAGGGGACTAGTGTGGAATAGGATGTTGTGTTGCAAGGAGAGACGAGAGAATCATTAGGTGGCTTGTGGCCCTCGATAGCCCACCTTAACCGATAGATTACTTAATAATAATAAATAATAATGATGGCATTTTCATTTCATTCATTTTCATGGAGGATCGTGTGGTACTGAAAATGATGCGTTGCTCTCGGTGGAGACCCACAATCTCGAGTTTATTTTCATTTAGAGCGTGAAGCATCTTCCTATTGGGACTCTCCGTTTATTCCAGTCTCCCCTTTGAATCCTATGCCCCAGTCTCTCCACGCACGGCAGCATCGCTGCCCCCCCCTGACTGGGCGCTCGTTCAAGCGTTGTACCCGCAGTCAGGGCCGGCAGGTGAGGAGGGCCCTTTCACTTTGTCTGTACTTCGTTTCCTCGTCTATAGCTGTGCAATATTTTATTTTCGTCCTTCCTCGGTCGTGCCTAAATCAACCAGATTAAATGGATGGCGTCTCCATACATTTACATCGCTTTTTTAATAGGCATCATTCTTATTTTCATCGCATCGGCGATATGGCGCACCAAACGTGTAGTCTTCATTTTAGTTTTGTGTGTTATTCAATATGATGTATACCTCCAATTTGCATGGTCCTGCGTTCAATTATTCCCCTATTCTTCTTTTAAGTGCCCTCCACGGCGTTCTCTTTTCGATTCCATTCAATTAGGGCTTTGGCAGCTTTGTGATATATTCCATGTCGCTGTGATTTAGTTTTTCGCGAAAACCGTTTCAAAATCTGTAAGCGGAGCATATCACCTCGGTCAATGGAGGAGAGGACCCCCGAGGTGTGAGGGCCCATGATGAGGACCCGTATTTAGGGACCTCGCCCCGTGGAAGGCCTCCCTCGAATCGGAAGGCGGGCGGCTTCTGGGAGACGGCGGAAGGGAGAAAGTGAATCGGGGCCACCAACCGCACGCGGGCGAAAGCATGACCTCCCTCCCTCAGCCAGTGCAGCGGTCTGTGACCACCCCCCCTTCCAGCCGCGCGAGCATCTGACCCCTTTTCCTACGCCCCCCCTCCACACTCGCACGTGACCTCCTTGACTTGGTTAACCCCGTGCGCCTGAGATGACCACCCCCCGTTCACTCGGTCGCCCTTCCCGCTGCTGCACGTCCCTAACTCTCTCTCTCTCTCCCGGCGGGAACATCAAAGGAGGAGAGTCTCCCTCCCCCCCCCCTTCTCGTCACGGCGGCTGAGTTTCTTTTTCCACCAGCTAGCGGAAAGGTTATTGGAACCCAAGTTCCATTTGTTTCTCATGTCGCAGTTTTTAAATGTGGAGAGAGGGAGGGATAGAGAGAACGCAGAATGGGAAAGGCGACGAAGAATTTCTCGCGTGAAGGAAGAAACGCGCGCTGACGGATGAAAGTACTCGCTCGGGCGAAAGGTAAGGGTATCATTGAACCGTATGCATGGAGTGTACATTCGCGTGGAGGCGATCTTCAGGGGCAGCAGAGGAAAGGAGAAAGTGGGCGGGGGGCTAACGTACTGGCTTCCCACCCTGAGGGCGCGGGTTCAAATCCCGGCGGTGTTGAATATTTTTCAGAGGTATCTCGATCCCTACTTGAGGTGCTTTGTGGAGGGCACTTTGAGTGAGTACGCCGTCCGTCGGATGGGACGTTAAACTGCGGACCCCTTGGCGCCTTTCGTAAAGAGTAGGCTAATGCCGACGCCGGGTTTCTCTCCACCCTTCATCCTTTCCTGTCCATCCCCTATGGCGCAAATGACCTTAGCTGTCGGTCGCCTCCCCTCAAAACTACTACTACTAGAAAGTGGGCGGTGGTGGAGAAGCAGTGCCGTGCAGAAGAGCGGTGAGAATGAACCCCCTTGATTGAGTGCATGGCGAACGGAGTGGTTGAGCCCGTGGCAGGACTGGGAACGTGCGCTCATTTGGGAAGGCAGGGGCAGGCGATGCTGTCGTAGGGAGGGCCCGCGATGATGTGTGCCATTTCCCCCCCCCCCCGACTCCTCTCTTCGGCGTCTGGACGAATGGAATCCGAGAGAGGGAGTGACGTGAAGCGTGAGGACTCTGCCGAGAGGAGGAGGGCGGGGCAAGTGGGGGTGCAGGATATGCGAGCATTGAGAGGAGCGACGTAAGACCGACATCTGATGGGAAGAATGAGCGACGTACGCACCTGTACATGCCTGTACGTAGTACGTAGACCGAGGATGGGCACGTGCGACGGAATCAATGGAGGCAGCAAGTGTTGACGAATGGTGCATGGAAGTGCACCTATCTTGTTTTGTGGATTAGTGCCGTGTCAAGTGGGCAGTGGAGAAGCGTGCTAGGTGTCCGTCGCACATCCGACTCAAATCCCCCTCAAGGGGTGGACTCGTCTCAATTATGCATAGAGAAGCAATACTCTCCAATTTTCATCTAACCATCTCCAATCCGCTGCTGCTTTAATAGTACCATTGCGCCTTAGTTTTCCTTCGTCGAACAATTTCATCCATTTGTGAAATGAAACATCTCCGTAATCTACATCTACATTACACCCCGCAAGCCGCCGCAAGGGCGTGTGGTGGGGTGTGTTAGGTCACCAACCGTAAAAAGGAACATTACCACGTGCAAAATGCAAACATGGAAAATTGCACCCTCAGCAGGGCACGCATGCATGCAAAAATCCCACCGGTCATTCCAATCCGAGCCATCCAAGCCAATTTTTGCCTTTATTAAAACATTTGTAGTCACATTATATGGATTGCCAAGATATATTTTAAGTTATTTCACGATATTGATCTCCCCATTGTTTCCCTAGCAAAAATGACACCTTCGTCAGCTCTGCCCGGATTGGATTGGACATTTAAAACTATGGTATTATACCAAGTGTCGTCTGTTCGATACCTTATAGCCTGGTGTTAATTTTTAGTTGTTTAAAGGTCATTTTTGAAGCTCATCTGATTCGCCAATTAGGGAATGGGTCAAACTGATGAACTTTCGGTAATATAGTGCCAAGGAGTCATATTATTTGCGGCCATCACGCATCGTAGTAAGGGTTGACGTCACAGTTACATCGTAAACCTGAAATGGTATTCGTCATAACGGATATCGACTGTCACGTAGTTCTACCAAGTTCTATTATATCTTGTCACAAAAAAATTCATGTAATTTGAGTAATAGCTAAGTTTGTTATTTCACCGTCAGGAATAAAGCTGGGATGGAATTTTTCATCTAGCGCAGCTTCCTTAGGTACTTGCCCAAGTCGAATGACACTCCGGTTATACTATATTTTTTAAATGTCACTCAAGCATCTGTAAACACAGCGATGTCCATTTTAAGGTTTTATAATTACCCCCTTTCGTTGTTATTTTTTACTTAATTTTTTACTAAATCAAACAGGTATTATTTATTATTTATAGACATGGGACAAAACTCTAAGGGCGATCCTGCTCTCGTAAGTGAAAGTAAGCATTATCTTAAGCATGAAGGAGTACTGCGGCTTTTTTTTAATCGTACATTTAAATATTGATTGCAGTGCTTAGGTTTTTATTGCAAAATATGTACGATTCTTTCTCGCGTTATCTCGGCATAAAAGTAATTGCTTAAAATTGTTTTGCATATTCGTGAATGGGAATGACTGACTCAATTCCGTTAGGCCTAGTTGATGTGTTCCTCAGTTTAAAGCAATGTGTCCATCATTTGGTGTCGGAAGGACCATTTTGAATGTGTTATGATTTATTAAAACGGCAGGTGAAAGTTTTCTGACTAATTTTTAATTCATAGTTGTTGATAATCTTTAATTTTGCACTGCCTTGTACTGGTAATGAATATTGCTTTCATCCCGAACACGTAAATACACCTCGAGCAACTTCTAATTCATATACGTGCGATTACAAAATGAGTTGTTCTCCTAACGAATTAGAAATCAGGTCTGGCTTCTATAGATTGTCATAGTTCTTCATATTTAAGTAGATCTCGTGTGCACAGCCGAATTATTTCTTCAAATTGAATTTTACAGTGGAATATGAGGTAGAGGAATAAGACTAATTTATTAACTTCTGTGAATGTAGCCATTCCTATGCCACGCTCCCCTTGACCACGCTAACCAAATGAACCTTTAGTTTTAGATTTCACGCAACAGATGGGGTATTAAACCAAGTAATACATATCTGACGGTCTGATCCGTCATCAATGGATCCCGTGAACGGTGAGCGGGGATTCATTAACAAATGAACCAAGAGGATCCTCAAACAACCCTGAACAAGTGATCTCACGACAGACCGAGTACCCTAAACTGACCAGGCTGGCTGACCACAAGAAGAGCACTTGTCTTTTGGTGATTCAGTGGGGAGAAGTGAGTAGGTGTTTCCCGGTCCAGCGCCGAGTTCCTCGCGCCGTCGGCTGGAACCAATGCTCGTCTGGTCCATTGCACTCCAGTGAGGTCCCTTTTTCTTCCACGGAAGATCCACATCGACTGATGGGAAGAATTTTCGATGCTTTAAAGCCATTATTCATCAGCCTCCCAAGCTAAGGAATTGAGTAGTTTCAGGCGTGACGTGTTGGGATTGATTCGAACATAATGAAGAACGGATAGTAGCAATTTTCCACTGTATAGGTGATTTATTCTAAAGTTAAGCATGGAATTCGGGAGCGTAGACTACTAGTCCACGTGGACCGGTAGTCCGCTTATGCAGGAAAAGTTTTGTACGAGGATATCCCAAGCAAATATGGGCGTAAAAAAAAAGAAATGCGTGCGGAAAGTAAGCTATTACAAAAGGAAATGAGTTGGTAAAAAGAGCATTTTTTAAGGATGTAAAGAAAAGGCTCGTCAAAACTTAAATCTCGAGCGTATTTGTATGTTTTGCAGAAAAATTAAAGCAAGACGATAGGCGTAGATTGGAGACGTTGATAGAGATGTGGGTGTGGAGAAGGGATGGGAAAGGTAAACAAAGGAGGAAGTGCTTGGCGTGGCGAAAGGGGTGGAGACGGTCGCGTTTTCAATGGAAATGGGATGCTGAAGACTGTGATAGAGGGATAGAGAGCAAACGAGGAAGGGGTGAGAATAGGATATGGATGTTGGATGGGATGCAGGGAGGAAGGAAGTATACGGACTTTAAGAAGAGTTCAGTGTAGTGGTGGGGAATGCAAGATAATTATGTATTTCGTTGGAAGATGCCGAGGAGCAGTTTAGCGGTGGTTGGCGTTCATCCTACTTAACCGGTTGGGATCACCTTCAAACTCCCACAAGCACGCCATTCGGCATACGACCAATTTCTCCCATGTGCTCCAAGATGCAGCTTCAAACTATTTTTTACTCATATGGAGCTGAATGTCCCTTGTTTATGTCTTCAAGGCTTTTTTCCTTATGCTGACTGCGGTTTTATTATTACGTGATCCTACGGTCTCAAACCCAAGAAATTACCGTTGGAGTAAATATAAATGATCATGGCCCGCGACTGCGGACGCTTGTCTTTTCCTTCCACGCCCAGGTCTTCCTCGCTGTTCGTACCCAAAAATGCAGAAATAAGTGTCCCAGGTGATGGTTTTGGCGGGAAGGACTGACTCACAGTATGGGGTGTGGTGGGTGGTATTGGGATGGGAGCACCTGATAACATTTTTGCGAGACGTGTTCAGATTCTAAGGTCTTATATTATTTTCCCGACGAATTGCTTTCACCAGAAAGTTTAAACTCCTGTTATTTTACAAAACTATCTCCCAGTAAATGTCCATGGCCGCCGAGAACGCTTCCGCTCATGTTCCCTCTGCTCTCTAAGATGTTTGGCCTTCTTCTTTGGGCCGTCCGACGCCACCAAACGCACATTCCAGTATATGCACACCCATGGATCCATAATATGAACACCATCGCCGCGTGTCCCTCTCTCAATCGACGGCGAATTCAGACGTGTGGTTGTGCCAAACCACGCGCGACTGGAATACGCGGATGATATCACGGTGTTCTCGTGAGGGACGCTAATGATTACGCTTCTCATTCCAGCAGCGCCCGGGCACTGAGTGGTGGGGCCGTCAATTATCACTTCCTTCATAGAGTGTCCGCTTGTGCTAAACTCAAACAAAGCTTCCTACCCAATCTTGGTCCCGAGAAAGCAATTGGATGGCCTTATAATGTGAACGAACGTGCTAGGTAATCCATGTACTCTTGTCTATTATGTATATCACAACTTGGCGGCTCACCATTATATATCAATCCAATTGGCCTTTGCCCTCACTCACTAGTCATCTTTATGCGCCCTTAACAATTTGATATTCATATATCTTCACTTAAAGCGACATTAGATTGTTTATAATATTAACGAAATTGAATATATTCCAGGAAATAAGTACGTTTTACTAAGTACGATCTAAGTGAATGTGTGTTATGAACTTCTAAAACGCTTGTCAGTAATAAAAGAACAATATTTGATACTCTTATTGTTTGCTTATTTCAATTATGACTTTGATTAGGAAATGCCGGCGCCATTGTGCTAATCGCGAAATGTCCGTCGGGTGGAAAGCAGGAGATTGAATTCAGCGATCATTTCGGAGCGTCAGCAGTCATTTGTCGAAGCAAATCAACGTGATTATTCACGCTAAGTATTTATCAATTGCATTGTTGGCTCCGTTCAATTAATCCCAAATCATTCTTGTTGTTAGTTTCTTCCCGCGCACAAACCCTCTGGAATTAGTTGGAGGGGGAGGGCAGCGATTGCGTCATATCCGGCGCGGCCGTGACGTGTATTCGCCCCTTCCTCCCCCCCTTGCCCCCTGGCTTGGAGGATAGAGGGAATTGTTGTGTCTGGCGAAGTGGGCCACGTGTGTGCATTGCCCACCCCCTCTCGCTTCCCCTCCATCACTCACCCACGTGACTTGGATGGACTCCTCCAACGGGGGGAGTGGAAATGGCGGTTGTTCCCAGTTGGACGAGCTCACTCTAAAGCCAAGTTCGTGGGGCTCAACTGCCACGGTCACCAACGAATTACGATGGGGTCTGCGACATGCGCATTCCGGTGACCCGGAAGAGCTGAGGTATTGACCTGAGAAATGCTGTTTGCTTCTATTATTGCTTCCCATGCATCACATGGGACTGGTGGTCGGAGTGGAAACAAAATGTCTATTACTCTAGTGAGACGCTTGAAGCTTCGTCTCCCGCGGATATTTCAAAGGTAACGGCCTCGTGCGAAAAACATGATTGAGGAAGGCGAAGAGTGAACACCTCTGTTTCTTACCATTGGCAAAATGGACGTTGACAAACAGGCAATGATTCCTGGTGGCTGCGGGACTCGGCTCACTGGGGCCGCGGGTCTGTTGGTTGGCTGCCACGGTCGTCATCGCTTAAAATCCTTGCTTGGCCAGGGTGGAGAGTAGAAGATGATAGTCGTTAGGGGTCGTCGAAAACCTACCTTAATGGCCTGCCCACAATTTCTACCATTCGTGACTAAAAATCAACTTAATGACGTCGTCATATATCATCGTCATATCGGACTCGTGTTAGTCCAGTGGGAAAATAGATCGCTGGGGTACTGCTGACAGGAGGGCTGGCTAGAATTTTATACCGGCTGAGACACCAGAGCACCTCCAGTTCCACTCAACTCGTGTGGTTTTTCGGACACCTTATCTTTAATTAAAAACCAATAAGTTCCTCTGAAAATAAGGATCAACTGCAACCCCCACGCCTCCATGTCAATTACTGTGGTAACATCTGGATGTCACGGGTGCGCGCAAGGCTCAGTATTGCGTGGTTGATGGTGCCCTGTAACGTTTAAAACCAGCCTTCTTCGTGTTCACTGCTATAGGTTTTATAGAAAGGGGTTTGATGTCCAACGAGATCATCCACAGGACACGGTTTTGAATATGAATTAGACAGGAGCAGTTTAAGTGACTAAGGCCAAGTCAGGTCACCTTGAATGTCCTTAACATTAGTCCGCGAAAGCTCCTTCCTGTCCTCTTTCGAGTCCTGTTAGCGAAAGACGCTTCGGTAGCTACAATCTTATCGCCGTACTAGATAGGAGAGAAATAGGAAAATGATTATTTATCCCTCTTGGCGCTTTCACTTCCGCCATGTCCACCCAATGCGTGCGTATGTCTCCAGGAGTGCGGTCTGGTTATTTACTTCTCAATGGCGCTCCAAATCGCATTTGCCGCCTCCTGTGCCACTCAGAATTATTCTTCGTTTGGTATGTCATCTTTCAACTTAATCTTCAAGTAACCCATCTCCTGCGCTAGGTTCCTAAGGCTTATTGCTTCTTCTCTGGCCTTCTTTTCCGACGATCCAACGTTTCCTGTCCATAGAGTGCCCCACCGCGCCAATCGCTTTCACGAATTACTTCCATATTACTTCCACTTGAATCCTTTCGTTGCAAAAATAAAGTTTACCTGTATCTTTCAGCAGTTATCTTTTTACTCATTTACCCCAAAAGCTATGCAACGGTATACAATCTATTTAACCTTTTGTCAGGAGTAATGAAAGTGAGAAAATAATGCTATCGTCAAGAATAGTGTGGCAAATTTTGTCGCCGATTTGTCACCTAAGCTAGGTCGCCTCTCTTCCCTGTGCTAAATCGTTGGTAGAAAATTGAGTCCGTGTTACGCGTTCGTCCGCCTCTCGCAACTGGAAACATGGGGCTCGTTAATTATGAAAAAAGACATTGGCGAGATAGTTTCACTTTCGCAAAGATTCTGGCGCCGGGCGCCAGCGAAGAGATGTGAGAAGAGAGGGTCCACGGCGCCCCCGCCCACCCTGGCCTCCTCCCGAACCTTGTCCCTCCTTCTGAGGACGGTGTGGCGAAGAGGCGCGGGGGTCGAAGGGGGGTCCCACGGGCGATCCATTTAAACAATGCCATGGCCTCAACCGAGGACAGCAGACGTCGGATCCAGACTCCAGCCGAAGTTGTTCGAGAAAGGTTTTCCCTTGACACTGCTGCGAATACTTGGACAATTCCTTCGATATTTATATCCATTGTGATTATTTGAAAAATAGACATAGATAGAAAGGACACCCGTGCACTTAAAAACAAATCTGTTGTTTTACAATAATTATTTGAAAGAAGAATTTATGGTAAAAGCTAATAAAATTCCTTCCAAAACTCAATTGAATTGTCATTTTTCTGCCTGAATCATTAGATATAAGATTAATAAATAAAAAATAACGTTGATAAAGTTAGCCGTATTAATTGTCGTATTCATTAAAAGGAAGTGTATAACAAACTTATTTTCTATCAGATATTACGGTTGCAACAATTTCGGAGTGTAAAACCTTGTTTTAATTTTAAACTCTGGCATTGTTGCATTGAAATGCATATTAACGGATGACTCCGTTATAAGTTCCTGCTTCGGCATCTCACACAGTTTCTTGGAATCAGAAATTATGACTGGCTTAATATGATACCTCAAAAAATAACGAATTAATATGGTGGGCACTGTTTCAAAATCTACCATGGCATGATTTTAGTAATTTTATAGCTGACTAGAGGAGACGTATTTTGTGGTCGTGGCGTCTCCTCCTTGGACCATGGCTTCCGGGGCGAAGGGTGGCCGTCGGCTACAGTGGACCGCTTAGTTCGGGGAAGTCGAAGCGAGGCTTGTGAAGCAGCCGAGAAAAGTGTATACCTACATGTATCATCATCATTCATAGATCGATCCTAAGATTGGTTTCATCATTGCTATCAGTACATAGTACTGCAAGCCACATCCAGGGTGTGTGGCAGGGGGTATAAACACCACTGACTTCTTTTCACCGCAAATACTTTCGCTCCTAGCGGGGTCGGAAAACATAATTGATATTCCGAGGGAAAAATTACAACTTAAATCTATCTGTTCTGCACCTAATCTCTCTAAGAGATTTAGTGTGTAATTTCATCTTTGCTTCGTGAGTGATTCCCAGCCTAGCTCCGGTAATAATTTTGATATGCTACTCTCAGGACAATATTTTACAAATCTAACTGCTATGTATGCGTATATTATATACACTTTTGACTACAACCTTGACGTGGTGGAAGGGCTTGTGCGTTCCGATGACCCCTAGAGCTGTGCTGGCTGGAGTAATAATAATTGCTCCTGGTAGGGTCAACCATGCCAGAAAGGTCGAAGGTTAGGAGCAAGAGGAGAGGTAGTCCACCCAGCGTCTATTCCTCAGTGAGGCGGCTGCAATGGCGTCTGACCCCAGAGGGGCGGCCAATAAGTGATGGTGTCACGTTAAAAACACTATTGAGGAAGGCAACGAAAAACCTCAATTATAATTTCCAAGATAAATATGTAGAGTTTAACTTGCATGATTATCCACAGTTATTATAGGATTTTTGATGTATTCGGACGCGTGATGACTCATTTTCTTTAATTTAAAATTCAAAATAAGTTGCATTATTCTCAACTGGATAAATTTAAGTCAAGGTCATAGTCATGAGCGCTGAGTGCTTTCAACATTTAATATAATTTAAAGTTTCATTGAAAGTTCAATCTTTAAATTAAAAAAATTTCAGTGCTCATCGGAGCCTGTAGAAGTCTTGGATTGCGAATTATTGTTCTGTATATATTCTCGTAAAAATACATCGTAGAGTTTTTTCCTCCTTTCTTCCCCCTCTTCCCCTCCCACGCTGCCCGGAGACTCTTCCAAGTTTCTTAAGCCAGCACCCCCCCTCCCCCGCTCCAATGTTGGGTCGCAGGGGAGGCGGGGCGGCGTGCAGTCTTGCGAGGGATGGGGCGGGAGTGAGTCGCTCTATATTTGGCGGATCTATTTCCGGATTGCCGAGAGAGGTGGCGGGGGGCTTCATCCCCCTGGGTCCAACTCCCCTCAAACCTCGTATTCCCTTCGCCTCCGAACCCCTCCTCCCCCTCCCCCCCCACTTCGTATTTTCCCTCCCGCCCCCACTTCGGGAATCTCTTTACAAACCCACTCTAATAATCGAACCGACTCGTCGGTCGATTTTTCCGATCCGCCGATGTGGAATCGACGAAGTCAGCAAGAGTACCAGTTTGTGCGATGCGCATACATGCGTGTTTGGGGAAGGCGGTGACCTGCCGAATAGGTGTTGCCTTTCCTGCTGTACGTGCCCATAAACGTATTCTTGAGAAACACAATATGGTTCAAGTAAATCACAATCAAATCACAATGGAAACATAGTTTAAGTTCATCCATATCGTTCGGAGACACTCTCGGTCACTTTGTTATATCGAGAATCGAATTCGGTCAACGAAAAATGGTTTCCTTTAAGCTATCGATAAAGATCAGGTCGATGTGAAAAACAAATCGACATGTTTTTCAACCAAACCAGAGTAATCAGTCAGATGATCGCCAAGCACGCCAACAGCGTGCTGAAATTCGCACGTTTGCGGGATACGCCGGTTTCTTTCCCTTCAGTACCCCTGTTTTCTCTGAGAGTACAGACCACCCGTAAAATCATAGAGATTGGGTGAAGGTGAGGGTGTCCAGTGGAATCGAACCGGAGCCCTCCGGACAGCATCGCGTTGCTCTCCCCACCGGTCTACCCCTGCCCACCTTTCCATGCCTTTCATGACCTCGGGCATGTGTCGGTGACCTCCCCTGTGCCGCCGCCATCGTGGGACGCCGCCTTTCGGCTACACACCGCTCTGATTGGCGCCCTGTGCGCTATGGTCGCACACTTGATCCCTCCAATTTTATTGACATGATCTCTCCTAAGATGGGCGTGATGACACATTTACGGCATAGCTGCTGAAGAGACGTGAGGGCAGGGGGTGCGAGCACCACCAGGTGGGAAGGGGTGCGTGATAAGGGAGGGTATGGGAAAGGGACGGAAAAGCGAATAAAACATTCAGTAGAAAATACCTAAAACATGCACACTTGTGTACATGTTGGAGGAAGACTTAATTCAAAACATGGATCAAGTCACGAAATAAATAAGTTACTTATTGTACGAAAAGAGGGAATAAAAAATAACCACAACCGTCTATACGACAAGCCTTCTCCAAAGCAAGACGGGTCGTGTAAAACTCTTAGAACTGCAAAACTCGGCGTAATCTTAATATACAATGATGAATTAAGCTCGCATATTAGTAGCAATCTCAGATTATTTCCCTCTATACGGGATGGTATAGAGGAAAATAAGGCATCCATGTGATCGCGAGCTACTCTCCAGAGGCTTACATGACACAATATCGGATTGGTGCAAGGAATGTCGAGTAATGCTTAATAATAGACATATGCGTAGTTAGGAAATTTTGGAGCAATGGAAGTGGCGAGCTGGACGTAAATTATGAAAGAGAAGGTTCGGTGCTGACTACGGCCAATCAAGTTAAATATTTGGGGGTAGTTCTAACAGAACACCTTTATAGGGAGAACATATCAGGACAATATTCGGAAAAGCTTTAAAGAAACTCGGCTTCATTAAGCGTGTGGTCGGGAAATGTAATGAGACAGTTAAAGAGAGGTGTCATTTTGCTCTAGTTAGACCTCATTTGGAATATGCCGCAAGTATTTGTGACCCTTGGGAGAAAATTTGGCAAAAGAATTAGATGATTTCCAGAGAAAATTCGCCGGATTCGTTAAAAATCGTTATAACAAGTAAAAAGTGTGACAGGTCTCTTAAGGGAATTAGTCTGCTAATCGCTTGAGATGCGAAGAGAAAAAGCGAGACTTAGATCTTAAGAAAGGTTCAGAGCAAGCAAGTTTAACAAAATCTAAAGAAATTATCATGGCCCCACAGTACTGAGGTGGATCAGACCACCAAGATAAAATAAGGGAGATATATTCCAGTGAAGATAGATACAAATACTCGTTCTTTCCCCGAGCAAATAGAAATCATAATAGTAAGTGATCAAAATGAGTTTAGAAATGTTTAATCATAATACAAAAAAACAAAATCATTTAGAAATATAAGAAACAATTAATTCACTAGTAAAGAGTAGATTTAACGTTGCGGAGGCATGGGGTTCATTGTATATTCGTAGGTGTATGTGTGCGTTAGTTGATAATTTATGTATATGCATCTGTGTGAGTTGCAAAGATTTTTGCAAGAATATATGTGATCACCCCTAGAATGGTGCTGGCGGGAATAATAATAATTGCTCCAGGTAGGGTGCCACATGCCAGATAGGTCGAAGGTTGAGAGTTAGACGAAAGGTAGTCCACACAGCGTCTGTCCCTCAGTGAGGTGGCTGCTATGGCGTCTGACTCAAGTGGGGCGGCCAGTAAGTGATGGTGTCACGTTAAAAACACTACTGAGGAAGGCAACGGGAAACCACCTCAATTATCATTCCAAAGATAAATATGATGGTTACTGCAGAGAATATGACTCCTGGCAACTACTGGGCTCGGCTCAATCGGCCGTGTGTCGTGCCCGGCAGCGGGGGAGGCAAGGCTTCCGCGGTCGTCATCCCACGAAACCCTTGCAACGGTAAACCAGCAGCAGCATGGCAGAAGACGCAGGAGAAGAAGACCAAATTAGTTAAAATAGGAACGTGGAATGTTAGGGCAATTATGAGGACAGGGAAATTGGAGAATGTTAAGCGAGAGATGGAAAGGGGAAATATAGATATTTTAGGTCTATGCGAGGTGAGATGGAAGGATAGCGGGGTTTACTGGAGTGATCTGTATAGAATAATATACAGCGTCGGGGACGAGAGCCAACGAGGGGTTGCCATAGTATTAAATGAAGAAGTAGGAAGAAGCGTAGTCAACATAGAGCAGGTAACGGATAGAATACTACTAGTGGAGATAAAAGCAGAACCGACGAACTTAGTTATTATTCAGGTATACATGCCACCGAGCAACCATAAGGAAGAAGAGGTCGATAGGATATACGATCAGTTAGAGGACATGATCGCGTGTGTTCCTGCAGAGAAACATTTGATAGTGATGGGGGATTGGAATGCGACGGTAGGCGAGGGAAGAGATGGTGATGAGGTGGGCGACTACGGTTTGGGCACGAGGAACGACCGAGGGGAGAAAGCAGTTGAGATCTGCAGGATACGGGCGTTAGTCATCACCAACGCTTGGTTTAGACACCACAAAAGACGCAGGTATACATGGAAAATGCCAGGTGACTCAGAAAGGTATCAGCTAGATTATATCCTGGTTAGACACAGGTTTAGGAGCAGTGTGATAAATTCGCACAGCTTCCCGGGAGCGGATGCGGATTCTGAAAACAATTTAGTTGTTATGAAATGTAGCATCCGTTTCAAATAGATAAGGCAGTAGCGGCGAGTTAAAAAATGGAACGTAGAAGCATTTAATGGATTACAAAGGAAAGAATATCAACAGGCTGTCGAGGATATCATGGAGGGTACTAAAAAGCTAGGTACTATCGAAGAAAAATGGGAATGTATCATGACAGGGCTATCTAAAGCCGCAAAAGACTCTTTTGGAACACTTAACGCGAAAAGGACTAAGAAACCATGGATTACGGGTGTGATAATTACAAAGATGGATGAGCGAAGAAAATGGAAGTATGTAAACACAGAGTTAGGCAAAATGAAGTACAAAGAATTGTACAATAAATTGAGGCGGGCAACAAATAAAGCAAAGGTAGTATGGTGGAAAACGCATGGCGAAGATATAGAAGGTTTGCAGAGGATGGATGAATTTGTTGCGCTGTACAGCAAAGTTATATCTTTATAAGGAAGTAAGAAGGGAAGATGTATGCTAAGTTTTAGAGATAAGGCGGACAAGATAATAGTGCTCACAGGAAAGATCCAAAAAGGATGGAAGAAATATACAGAAGGAATTAGTATATTATAGTAAGGAACTTAGACCAATGAAGTTGGACATAGAATAGGAACATGACGTAGAGGAAGATAGCTAAGGTCCAGGCATACTTGACGATAAGATAGAAAGGGCATTAATGGAGATGAAGCTAAATTAGGCCGTGGGAGTGGATAACATTCTTTCGGTACTACTGATATGTTTAGAAAAATGTGGAAGGAATAGGCTGTATGGGCTGATTCGTTGTATCTATGAGGAAAGAATCTGGCCGGAAGACTTTGTGACATCAGTGTTAGTTCCTATTGCGAAAAACGTAAAGGCAACGTCATGTGAGGACAACCGGACAATACGTTTGATATATCACGCAGCTTAAGTTGTTCTCAGGATCATAAACAAAAGGATAGAGAATAGGGCAAATGATTACTTAGGGGATGATCAGTTTGGGTTTAGGAAGGGGAGATGTACGCGTGATGCCATTGCAGTAATGAGATTATTAATCAAGAGGAATATAGAATACAACCAGGAGGTATTTGCCTGTTTCGTAGATTTTGAAAACGAGTTTGATAGAGTGAATTGAGAAAAACTAATGAGTTTTCTGCAGAAAATAGGAATAGATTGAAGGGAAAGGAGTCTAATCCGCAACCTGTACATGTCTCAGACTGCTCAGGTGCGGGTGGGAAACGGGGAGTCCGGATGGGCAGTGTGAGGAAGAGGTGTAAGGCAGGGGTGCCCATTATCACCAGTGCTGTTCAACCTGTATGCAGAGGAAATGATTAAAGAGGACTGGGAAGAACTGGAGGTAGGAATGAAAGTGGGCGGGGACTTCGTAAAATCACTTAGTTTCGATGATGACCAAGCTTTATTTTGTCAGTCAGGCAAGGGGTTGCTAGCATTGCTTAGTGAATTGGAAATTCATTGCGACAGGTATGGAATGAGAATCAATATTAATAAAATAAAGGTTATGCGATTTTCTAGAAAGAAAAAGGCTAAGCTTAACATTAAAATTGGAGGGCATAAAATAGAGCAGGTAGAAAAGTTTACGTTTCTCGGAAGTGTTTTGGACCAACATGGTGAAAGTAGTAGGGGCGTTAGAGGAAGAATGCGCTAGGTAAAAAGGCTTTCACAAGGAGGGAGTTGATGATGGGGACGCTGAGTAAGTATATTATGAAAAGACTCGTAAAAACTTTGATATGGAGCGTAGCTATGTACGGTGCGGAAACGTGGTCATTGAAGCAGGAGGATAGACGTAGACTGGAGGCTTTTGGAATGTGGGTGTGGAGAAGAATGGAGAAGGTGAATTGGACAGAGAAGAAAACAAATGAGGAAGTACTTGGTATGGTAGGCGGTAGGGGTTTGTTGAGAGAAATCTTATGGAGGTAGGAAAAGTGGATGAGGGGCGTACTGGTCGGCAGTGGGATGTTGAGGACTGTAATAGAGGGGAGAATGTTAGTTAAACGAGGAGAGGGAGGAAGCAGGATAGGGGTGTTGGACGGGATGAAGGGAAAAAGGAATTACTGAGAGATGAAGAGGTACCTGATGTAGAGTAGGATGCTAGATTTTATGTTTTGTTTGGCGTAATAAAATATTTATTTGTTTTTTGTGTCCATCCAAAAACCTACCTTAAATGGTAGTTTACCTTAAAAAATATATTCGATTTTAGCTGGCATGAATTTGTTTGTGTGTTAATGCGTTAATATTCTTAACCTAACCTAACTTCGTGACCTAACATTCCCCGCCACACGCCCTTGCGGAGACTCGCGGGGTACTCTTTAGTTGTGGATATGTAAAGTAACTGGAAAGTAAGGGAAACCGGGGAAACGCCACCATCACACGGACATGCGAGTCATTGTCTCCGCCCCCAAAGACACGGGTAGGGAATGAGAGACACCGCATCGGGCGTGCACGCAGTTGAGGCGTAACCCTCACAGAGAGAGAGAGATAGAAGGAGGAACTGGAAAACAACTAAGCATGGCTGGCGATACTGTAACGAGTGGTAGTAGTGGGGGTTTTAATGGAGGCGACCGACAGCTGAGGTCATTGAGGGCGCCATAAGGGATGGATGGGAAAGGATGAAGGGTGGAGAGAAACTCTGTGTCGGCGTTAGCCTATTCTTGAGGAAATCCGCCAAGGGGTCAACATTTTAACGTCCCGTTCGGCGTACGGCGTGCTCTCCACAAACAACACCTCCGGTAGCGATATCGGGATACCACTGAATAATACGTGCCGCCGCCGGGATTCGAGCCTGGGCCATCATGGTGGGAAGCCTGTATTTTATACTGTAACAAGCGCTACATTCATGTCAAAGCCAGTCCCATGTGGTCAGGCGGGAAGGTATTTTGCATCCTTCCAATAATGCGAGAAGAGACTTAATCTGTAATTTAATCTTTGCTCCATTAAGTGATTCTCAGGCTAGCTACATTTGGATAACCTTCTAAGTATATCACGACAACGTTTTATAAATCTAGCTCCTTTCCGCTGCATGAGATCCTATTGGGCAATTAATCCAACTTCGTGAGGATTCCATACACTTTCAGCATATTCTTAATAAGACGAAATTACTGAAAGATATGATTTCTCTTTGACGTTTTCGTCACATTTACCTAGTGCTCTTATAATGTTTACTAATTTTTTGTCAGCTCATCCATATATGATTCCATATTTCACCCAGGAGAGGTCGTGAGTGAGGGTAACGCCCAAGTATTTAATTGAGTCGACGCATTCTATTTATCTTGTTTCCTTAACGGACAACATTTATCTTCGTCTTCTAAAATTCAGAAACACGATCCAACTGTTTCTTGAAATCGTTCGCTCGACACCACGAGCGTGATTATTTTTAGACGGAGTTTTAATTCTTTCTTTTTTAATGGTTTACCTCCGATATGAAAAAGGAGAGACATCACTGGAAACACCAAGAAGTGGCTAATATCACTAATCCAAAGGAAGCGGTTTTCCTTCGTTGCCTCCAATGTGTGTGGAATTAACTTTCTGCGGCTTCATAAAATGGCCAAAAGGATGGAGAGGGAGGTGACGAGGGGTTTGATGAAGGCTCAATTGCCGTGACTCCTTCCTTGTACCTGTTGGACGAAGCTGAGAAATGCAGAGATGTTAATTCTCTGTCCACCAAAAACATAACCGGTATAGACGGTAGAATACCAATTATAATAGTCATCATAATTGGGGCAGCCGAGGAAATCAGATTCAGAAGCGATGGAGATTTGATGCCGTAAACGAATTGTGGATCAAAAATGGGTCCTCCGTGTCTCGTCACGTTCACGAACTGCTTCACGCGAGATCATCTGTTCCCGAGACCTCTTGGCATTAATCCTTCGTCTTTTGAGAATTTGCCTTCGACCACGTTCACGTCCATGACTCTATCGGTCTCCCTTCACTATTCATCCCCTGCCATACTCTTCGATTCGCAGTCGACTCTCTCGTCCACTTTCTTCTGCGAACCAAACGAGCGAAAGGCACTGCTCTCTCGTGGGAACGCGAGCCTCGCGTCAAATCCGCTTTCTTTCATGACCCACTCCTTCCTAACCCCATCTCTGCCTTTTTGCCACTTAAACTCTCCTCTGAGTGTACTCGTCGCATTTGGTCGAGTACCTAATGTCTCATCTTGGACTCCCTAGATTTCTCTTCCCCGCGATAATTTCGGGAGGCTGTATGGGGTGCTTTGACATTCCATTAACTGTGCTTTGAGCCTCGCTCCAAATACTGATGTCGATGATCCTCGACACATGTGCTTAGTTCCTAATTCATCCTGCATCCCTAAACATCCAGATCATCCACCCAGAATATCTCAAGGTTCCGTGCAATCTTTCCGGCGAACGTAATTCGACGGTCAAATGCCGTGCTCTGGAGAGAGACTATTTTCCCCAGTCACTGGTGGCCTTGAGGGTTTGTTCAGTTGTTCGAGCAGCGTCGCCATTCCTTCCGTTTGCGTGGATATTTGGTGGAGACCTAGTCCAACGATGGTTCGCAGGGTAATTTCCTCTTGCTTCTGCTGAACAGAGAAATGAGAAACCCATTTTCTTCGTATTTTCAAATAATTCACTCTTGAGGACACAAAAAGATGAGTCAAATCGAACTGGACGCGGACGTTGAAGGGGCTTGGGCAAGAGAAATCAAAGATCGCCTCTATTATCATTACTTGCTTGATTTTTTTAAATGTTGACCTGAAATTTCAAAAAATTGATTTCAAGCCTTTCTGAATAATGTCAAAATAAAACTTTAATAAATTCCATGAAGAAAAAACCTAAATGCGGCCTAGGTTTCACTGCTGCGAGCCCGATGGTGCTGCTGTCGCGTGGTTGGCGGCCGCGACATCATTGGTTGGAGCGTAGCACAGAATGAGAGAGTCGAATTCGGTTTGTGAGTCTTCCATTTAACTCTTATCAAGATATGGGGTTCAGGTAGAGGGGAGTAGGGACGAGCGAGCGGGGCACGGCTGGGCATCCCTGGTGTGGTCGCATGCTCGACCGACGGACACAGAGGCGACACGGGACGTAGGGAAAGGTGCAGGGCAAGGCTGGGCGTCTCTGGTGTGGCCGTAGGCTCGACCGACGGACTCAGAGGCAGGGTATCGGGTGAGGAATGGGTAAGGAATGGTGTCCCTGCTCCAGGATCGCCTCGCTTTATGCAGCATCGCGCCTTCAGGAGGAGGGATGACTTCAAAGTAGCTACATAGTAGCTGCATTGTAGCAACAAGGGAATTCGGTTGCGGGCATTGCCCTGTCTTGGTTTCCAAGAAACTCGCACTACATCACCATACATTGTCTGGTATACTGGGGGGTACTCCTTGGGAGAGTTAACCGATAATGTGGGTTTCCGAGAAATCCACACTACACTGTTCAGTTTTCGGGCGAGTTATGGCATGAGGTGAGTCGCCAGCGTGGCGGTGACAAATGAAGCTCAGAAACTCAAAACAAAGAAACACTCAGTTTTTTTAAAGACTCTTCATTCTCGGGATGTCACCGCGTAGGTTGTTTCTTCTGACAACAGTGTCGCACACACACGAACACGGGCGAACTGTTGTCAGAAAAAACAACCTACGCGGTGACATCCCGAGAATGAAGAGTCTTTCATTTGAATGCCGCGAAAATCTACGATCCCACTCAGTTTTTTTGTTTTATCGTTAACATTTCGGTGGCACAAGCATCCTCTCCCGATAGAATGAAGTAAGCCGAGTTTCCTTTGGGAATGGTCGATGTGCTGAAGAAATATTAAAAAATTGGAGACGCTGTCGGTGTCTCATTGTTTCGAGTTTCATTTCCGGTGGCGTGGCCATCCTCCATCGGCAGGAAGGAGAGGACTCAGTCGGGAGAGGATAGGTGCGTGCGTTCCATGTTTCTCATGTCTGTTATTATGAGGGCATGTACACAACGCGCAGCAAGCCGCCACAAGGGCGCGACCCAAATCACGCCACCCCCACAGAAATATTAGTTGTGATCATACACTCGATACATTGTAATCATGCGAAAGAAAGTACTTACATGAAACGATATTCAATGACGGGATGCGTTTATTGAAATCACGCTGTGGAACTGTTAAAAATATAAGACGATTAAATTTAAGAAATAACATGCAGAGTATTGACGAATACGATATTCACTGCCGATCCTAACTATGTCCTACCGATTGCTGTCATATCTATTTTCTTCTCTAATGGCACGAAGAAAAAACGACATATTACATTTTGTTCTGCTATCTATCTCCCTGAATTTACGCACGTGACCTGGTCTATCATATTGAGTCGGGGTCTGTAATATGGCTTTAAAGCCCTCGGATAATTGACCTGCCTCAAATTAACGCGGTAAATTTAACCTGCATTTAAGCCCACGGTCAACTATTCGGAGGTCCGACTTCGGGGTGTAGCACTACCTGCGTCCATTTGTCTCCGGTGAGCGAGTCCCTCCACACAATCATATCCCTTTTCTCTCTCTCTTTTAGTCTCGATTAAAGTTGAGAATTCACTCCAACTTCTTCTCCCCTTGCCTCATCTCTCCTCCGCCCCTTTCCGTCTCAAGTATGGATTTAATGCGAGGCCCGAGGGAGAGGACACACTTCCGTTTCACGAAAGAGAAGTTCGCCTTCAACTCGGCCCCCGCCACTTTAGTCGCATTCCCTCGTCTCCCGTAGTCGAAAGAAGATGTTCCGTTGCCTCCGGAATTGTCACTTGTCAGGCATAGACAAAAACAGTAATGTTAAGCATTTATTATTATTAGGTAATCTACCGTTTAAGGTAGGTATTTGGATGGACACAGCTACTAAATAAAATATTTGTGACTCCTAACAAAACAGAAAATCCAGTATCCTACCCTATATCAAGCCCCTCTTCATTTCTGAGTACTTTCTTCCTCCCTTCATCCTGTCCAACATCCCTATCCTGTTTCCTCCCTCTTCTCGTTTAACTAACATTCTCCCCTCAGTTACAGCCTTCAACATCCCACTCCCCCCCTCATCCACTTTTCCTGTCTCCATAGGATTGCTCCAAAAAACCCCTCTCTCCGCCCACCATACCAAGTACTTCCTCGTTTGTTTTCTTCTCTGTCCATTTCACCTTCTCCATTCTTCTCCACACCCACATTTCAAAAGCCTCCAGTCTACGTCTATCCTCCTGCTTCAATGACCACGTTTCCGCGCCATACATAGCTAAGCTCCATATCAAAGTTTTTACGAGTTTTTTCTGAATATCCTTACTGCCTTCTCCTTGTAAAAGCCTCTTTGCCTAGCACAATTCTTCTCCTTACGTCCCTACTAATTTGACCGTGTTAGTCGAAAACACTTCCGAGATACGTAAACTGTTCTACCTGCTCTAGTTTTCGCCCTCCTATTTTAATGTTTGGCTTAGTCTTTTTCTTTCTAGCAAATCGCATAACCTTCGTTTTATTGATTTTGATTATCATCCCATACCTATCGCACTGAATTTCCAATTCGCTAAGCAAAGCCTGCAAGACCTTGGCTGACTGACAAACTAAAGTTTGGTCATCAGCAAACCTAACTGATTTTAAGAATTCCCCGCCAACTTTAATTCCTTCCTCCAGTTCTTGCCATGCCTCTTGAATCATTTCCTCTGCATACAGGTTGAACAGCAACGGTGATAATGTGCAACTCTGCCTTACACCTCTTCCTAACACTGCCCATCCGGACTCCCCGTTCCCCACTGACACTTGAGCTGTCGGAGACATCTACAGGTTGCATATTAGCCTCCTATCCCCCTAATCTATTCTTATTTTCTGCAATATACTTATTAATTTTTCCCAATTCAATCTATCAAACGCTTTTTCGAAATCTACGAAACGGGCAAATACGTCCTGGCTGTATTCTGTATTCCTCTCGATTAACAATGCCATTACTGCAATGGCATCACGCGTACCTCTGCCCTTCCTAAACCCAAAACTGATTAGTCCCTAAGTAATCATTTGCCTTACTCTCTATCGCTTTGTTTATGATGCTGAGAACAACTTTAGCTGCGTCGGATATCAAACTTATTGTCCTGTGATGTCCTCACATGATGTAGCCTTTACCTTTTTCGCAACATGAACTGACACTGATCTCACAAAGTCTTCAGACTAGATTCTTTCCTCATAGATACAACGAATCAGCCCATGTAGCCTCTTTCTCCCAAATTTTCCTGCACATTTCAATAGTTCCGCGGGAATGTTATCCACCCCCACGTCCTTATTTATCTTCATCTTCCTTAATGCCCTTCCTATCGCATCGTCTAGTATGCCTGGAGCTAAGTTATCTTCCTCTACGTCTTGCTCCTTTTCTAACTTTATTGGCCTAAGTTCTTTAAGATACAGTTCTTCTATATATTCCTTCCATCTCTCTAGGATATTTTCTGTTTCAACTATTATTTAACCCGCCTTATTTCTAACTGCTATCATTGATCTTCCTTTCCTACTTCCCGATAAAAATTTAACTTAGCTATATAGCGCACCAATTTCACCCTTCCTCTGCAAACTTTCCATATCCTCACACTGCGTCTTCCACCATGCTTCTTTTGCTTTATTTGTTGCCCGCCTCAATACACTGCTTAATTCTCTGTACTTCATTTTGCCTGGCTGTGTATTTACATTCTTCCATTTTCTCCTCTAATCCATCCTTGTAATCATCTCATTCGTGATCCAAGGCTTCCGAGTCCTTTTCGCGTTAACGATTCCAATAGTGTCTTTGCGGCTTTGGACAACCCTTTCTTGATATTTTCCTCTATTTCTTCAATAGTACTTAGTCCCTTACCATCCTCCATGATTTCCTCCACCGCCTGTTTGTATTCCTTCCTTTTCAAACCATTTAATGCTTCTACATTCCATTTTCTAACTCGCCGCCCATGCCTTATCTTTTTGAAACGGACGCTACATTTCATAACAACTAAATTGTGGTCTGAGTCCGCTTCCGCTCCTGGGAAGCTGTGCGAATTAATCACACTGCTCCTAAACCTGTGTCTAACCAGGATATAATGTAGCTGATACCTTTCTGAGTCACCTGGCATTTTCCATGTATACCTGTGTCTTTTGTGGTGTCTAAACCAAGTGTTGGTGATGACTAACCTCTGTCTCCTGCAGAACTCAACTGCTTTCTCCCCGCGGTCATTCCTCGTGCCTAAACCGTAGTCCCCGACCTCGTCACCATCTCTTCCTTCGCCTATCGTCGCATTCCAATCCCCCATCACTATCAAATGTTTCCCTGCAGGAACACACGCGATTATGTCCTCTAACTGATCGTATATCCTATCGACCTCTTCTTCCATATGGTTGCTCGGTGGCATGTATACCTGAATAATAACCAAGTTCGTCGGTTCTGCTTTTTTCTCTACTAGGAGTATTCTATCCGTTACCTGCTCTATGTTGACTACGCTTCTTCCTACCTCTTCATTTAATACTATGGCAAACCCTCGTTGGCTCTCGTCCGCGTCGCTGTATATTATTCTATACAGATCACTCCAGTAATCCCCGCTATCTTTCCATTTCACCTCGCATAGACCTGAAATATCTATATTTCCCGTTTTCATCTCTTGCTTAACATTCTCCAATTTCCCTGTCCTCATCATTGTCCTAACATTCCACGTTCCTTTTCTAACTAATTTGGGTCTTCTTCTTCTGCGTCTTCTGTCCTGCTGCTGCCGGTGTTCCCTTGCAAGGGACTCGTGGGATGACGATCGAGGAAGCCTTGCCTCCCCCGCTGCCGGGCACGACACACAGCCGATTTGGCCAAGTCCCGTAGTTGCCAGGACTCAAAATCTCTGTTTTGTCCATCATATTAATCTTGTGAACGTGTGAACTCTTATAGTGTTGTAAACGTGACACCATCACTTACTGGCCGCCCCACTGGGGTCAGACGCCATTGCAGCCGCCTGACTGAGGAATACACGCTGCGTGGACTACCTTTCGTTTGGCTCCTAACCTTCCACCCATTTGGCATGGGTGACCCTACCAGGAGCAATTATTATTACTCCCGCCAGCACAGCTGTAGGGGTCATCGGAACGCCCAAGCCAATGCTTTGTTAAGCATTTAATAGCAGTATGCATGAGTCTTATAATCCAGGCGTGCCAAGCTAAGCCTAAATTCACTAATTGCCATTAAAGTTGTTCGCCTATTGGAATCGGTATTTAGAAGCCCGCTTTTCCGCCTAAAATATAAAACTCAACAGCTTTACTGAGGTGATTTATATCGATTAAAACTGTCTTGCGCAGTCTCTGGTGATATTTTTTTGCCAGGTTAGCATTTCCGTGCCTTGTCACGAGAAATTAATGGTACTATAGATAAGGTGTTTTCAAAATGCTAGCTTAGTCATCACCGACTTGTTTTTCGGGCGCGGAGAGGCGCCTCGAGCAATAGTCATTCGATGGAGGAGTTTTTTGATTGTCCTTTCATTAGGCATGATTTCCGAATCTGTTCGCAAGTTTTATCAGGCCGAGCCGAATATTTTTTATACTACTCCGAGCGAATGCGATTGCCTACACACGCAGCACTGCGTCGGGGATCCCAACCTCGATGGAAAAAGCATTGGGCCCTGCGCGACTAAGCTATTGCAATGTCTCCTCCGTTCCTTCCGACGTGACCTCAACGCACGGTTCATTCTTCTGATTGGTGCCCTCACAGCCAGCGTTTGTGGGTTTTTCCCGGGTTGTGAACGGCTCTGATTTTCCTGCGTGGGCATTAAACAGAGGGCGACCGTCAACAATCGAACCGAGTCCCATTCAAACCCGCGGTAGTTGACCGGTCGAAGGCAAACCACTGGTCGAGGCCGGGAGGGGGGGGGGCGAAGGAGAGAGGTTGCGGAGGGGCTTTTGCGGGGGATGGGAAGGCCGGGCCTGCAGGAAATGGGTAAGATTGTTTTTGGGAAAAAACAGGAAATCCACCCCTCTTTTGGGGTGGGCGAAGGATTAAGGGCTAGAGGGCAATTTGTGGGGGTGAGGGTGTGGTGAAATACGAGGAGTGGATGGGAAACGAATGGTTTCTCCAGGGATAGGGACGCGGAAGGATGGTTTTCGTTGGTTTGAGGGCGGATCAGGTGTTGAGTTGAAAAATACCCCAGATACTGTACATATCCTGGAAGCTTCTCAAAAGCAACCCTTCAATAAGGATTTATCCAGTTGACGTCCCAGTAACTACGCTTTTCGCAATAATTTTGTCGTAATTCTTCCTCGGAAAAGTGTTTGCCATAGGCTGTTATGAATGGCGCTATATTGTTTCATTAAAATCTTTCGCAATGAAACTGTTAATCAAAAGATTATGGTAATATCTTCATCTCAGTGAAAAATGATCAAGTCTTCCCTCTTAATGTACCACCATGCATGCGTTACCATACGGTTCGAAGACTTCTCCTTCTGGGAGGACGATGAGATCCGAGGTCCTCGTTGCCGCGAAGTGCTTGACAGTGATGGCTCTGGGTGATGCCTCTTCCCCTATTCCCACCCCCTCCCATGGCCTAACCCCCCTATTAGCTCACATTAAGTTTTGAGGGGAGACCACAATTCAGGGCATGCGCGACCTCTGACACCGATTTTAAAATGTATTTTTATCCTAGAACTCTCCTGGCGAACAGTGGAAAACTCTTATTTGCTCGCACATTTAGGTCTGAAAATTTTGGGATTTCGTCCATAATCTTCTTTACAATGACGCTCTAACATGAGGGATTCTTTAACTATTTTTCATCCATATTAAACATCTGGCCAGGACGTGGCGTTCGGGAGCTATTTCACGCACCAAAAAGTGGATCCGCTCCATTAAACCTTCCCCCCAAGACTCTGTTCGTATTTTACACGTGCTGCAATCCCTTAGCGAGTTTTTCGTTGTCAAATGTGTGTGTATGTATGTGTTCTTTTTATGTGTTCTTATATTGAAATTATAATACTTCGCCTTTCCACATATAAAAACTTATTTACGACGTAGGCTTCGTTATGGTATAACATCATCAGGTAAAATTACAAGTCAAACACAGTATGGACGGAGGGGAAGAGGAGGGAGGGAGGAAAGCAAGGATTAGTTGTGGTAGGAAGAGGGGGCGTAGGAGGAGGAATGGTAACATTGATAAATTAGCAGGCTGGGAGTAGGAATTAATACATTGTTGAAAATATAAAATAACAAAAATATACATTGTTGAGAGAGAGAAAAAAATATACATATTTTGTTGAAAAAAATAAGTTTTGCTTGGCGTCGATTAGATGGCAGTGGGGGAGTGGGAGAATGGGTATTGCGAACGGCACTGGGTAATTAGGTGATTAAGTAGCAGGCTGGGAGGGGTTACTACATTGTTGAAAAGGCTTAGCTTGGTGTCAGTTTAGTTGGCAGATGGGCGAGGAAAATACAGTAATGGGGAACTTGAAGGGTAAAGAAATCCGTTGGTCAAAACATCTCCTCCGTAATCCATGTGTTGAAGTCCTTCAAGCACTCAAAATTTCTGTTTTGTCCATCATGTAAATTTTGGGAATGATAATTGAGGTGGTTTCCCGGTCCTTCCTCAATAGTGTTTTTAACGTGACACCATCACTTACTGGCCGCCCCACTGGGGTCAGACGCCATTGCAGCCGCTTCACTGAGGATTACACGCTGACCATGCCAGATAGGTCGAAGGCTACCAGGAGCAATTATTATTGCTCCCGCCAGCACAGCTCTAGGGGTCATCCATCGGAACGCACAAGCCCTTCCACCACGTCAAGGTTGTAGTCCGGGGTGGGATATGTATATATATATATATATATATATATATATATATATATATATATATATATATATATATATATATATAACTTGCTCTAGACGGGCACATATGATCTTGTTCCGAGTATTCTGCATGATATTGCCGAAAGGGAGCAATGAGGTGCCTTGGGTGGGTGTTGCACCAAGGCACCTCTCTCGCATCCTGATCCTGAATTCAGTGGTCGCCCCCGCCGAGGATGTTTCCCTCGTATGCGATGTTTCGAAGAGCGCATTTCTCGCCTATTCGGAAGGGAGTGTTTCGGATGAGTCGCCCTCGGTTGTTTGTTCCAGAAAAGGCGGGGTTAGCCTGCGGGATGGAAGGAGGGGGGGGAAGAGTTTTGGAAGGGTCCTCCTCTTCTCCTCCTCTCTCTCCCTTCATCGCGAGGGGAGGAGGAGGGGGGTTGGAGGGGGGCTGTGGTGTGTATGGTGCGCCTGGGGGCCGTATTTTTATTATTTTTTCCTCGAGAGTGCCAACCGCTCCCTCCTCACGCACTTCACCCCCGCCCCACCCCCCTCCCCTCCTCCTCTCGACGCGGTGGCGGCAGCATCCATCCAGCCCCAGCCATCTTAGTCAGTGCGTTATGGTCCAGGGGAAGGATTGGGCCGCATCCCGCCGCCTCTTCCAGGCTTCCTTCCCCCGTGTCGGCGTCTGAGGCGCGCGCGTGCCTCCCCTCGCCGCGGTGACCGCCCGAGAGCTCCCCGGCGACGTGAGATGCGGTCCGTCGTCGTTTTATAGACCGGTGCGTGTAATGGTGGATCGTTATTGTTGGCCCTCCGTGCCCATTGATGTTGTGAGGAGCGGAGGGGGTCGACGTGCGAGGCGTTCGATCGTGATTGGCTGATCCGTTGCCCTCTTCATTTATTCGTTGTGCTGGGTCGGGGAGTGAATACGAGTGCGCTCGTTCTATCGTGATTGAATTGTTGATAATAATGCCGGATTGACCACCCTCGTGAGAAATGGTGGGCGCTTGGATTCCTCGCCATTGGTGCGTTGCGCTGATTGTTGTCTCCGGAGAGTGAGTGACAAAAGGAAGGGTCGGCTTGGTCACCGGAGTTGGCTGGACTCTTCGTTTTGGGTGAGAGTGTTAATTGTCTTTGAGGGAGGCATTTCACTCGGGGAGTTGGATCCAGGACGGGGGGAGTGTGGCCGGAGGTGGCGTTGCTTCCGAGTGCCGCCGTTCGTCTGCTCTCTCTCGCGAGAGTGTGGAAGAGGCCGAGTCGTCGCGTGTGGTTTTCGAGGCGCTTGTCGAGGATATCCGTGGGGTGGTGGCGGAGAGAGGGAGGGGGTTCGTCGGTGGTGCTCGAGTCCCCCGAGAGAGGGCGATGGTGTGGGGAGGGTTGGAAGGGGGTGTGGCACATGCGAGGGGGGGCGCTTTCTCCCCTTCGGTGGTCCATCTGCATCTTGACCCCTCGCCCCTTCCCACCCACCCCGCCGTGTGCTCGAGGGGTCCGCTTCGGATTTGAGCTCTCGTCCGGAGGAGACGCTCGCGGGATCCGTCCTCTCCCTCGCCTCCAGCATCCCCGGCGTGCGTCTCGGATAACCACAGCGACGGACCGAGCCTAGCCCTCCCTTTTATCACATTGCGAAATTCGGTTCGGGGAAGAATAGTGGCTGGAGCAGTCGTGGTTTTTTTTAGTTCGATTTGGCGGTGGTGTTCGCGTGATCTCACTCCCTCCCCCCTCCCTTGCGTGTTCAGTCGTGTGTCTTGTCTGGTCGTTCGGCCGCTTAAGTCTGCCATGTTCCTTGCGCTTGTGATGGCGCGTTTGCTGTGCGCGTGTTCGTCCTTCCGCGATCCTAACCCTAAGCGTGTGAACCCCGTGGCTTAATTTAAAGCCTTCGACCTGTTCTTCCGTGGTGATCGGCCCTTCTGGGACCCTCGCCTGCTTTCGACGACGGATATTCTGTTCTCCTCCCACTCCCTTCGCATCTGCCGCCCCACACACGCCTCTGCCCCGCGGAATTCCTCTCGGCACTTGCCTTGCCGGAGTGAAACATCTTTTTGTCTCCCGTGTCGGAAGCAGCCGTTTGATATAAACTAGATTAATTTCGCTAGGAATATCATTCGGAGACCCAAGGAGAAAATATGGATAGCCGCACCTTGTTTTGGGTTCTTTGATTCTCGTTTTGTGTTCATCAAACATTTCCTGGAAATTTATTTTTTTCGCTTTTTGGTCATTCCGTTTTGATCGGGTGCCATCGTGCTTATTGCGGGCTTCCTCGGGCGCTGGTGACCTTGAGTGGGCAAATCTGGATCGAGTGAAGTGGCCTTAAATATACGAACGCGTATTCTTCAGGCGGTTCCCCCCCCCCCCCGAGTGAAATCAGGCGCAGACTTCCTTGGTGCCCGATTTGCCTTTCCTTTTTCTATGCTCATTTATTTCTTTTCGCGAGAGAAGTCACCCAGCGAGTCTTCAAGGTGACACTGGTCAAGCTTTCTCGCGCAGCGCGGGTCTGCTTTTTTTCGCTCGGTCCAGATGTGTCCCAATCGGTCCGAAACCACGGTCCAGGGATGATGCATTTGGCATCTGGAGTTGCCGAGGTTTAGCGGCCCGCGCCGTGCAGCCGAATTAATGATTGGCTCAACGGGATGACGTTGAGAGCACCGTCTTCGTGAAGGCTGTCTCGCTCCTTCGTGTGATCTCCCGAATGCCTTTGCGGTCGAAACGGAGCGCAGAGCATCCCCAAATCACTCCCAGGGATATCGCGGCCGGAAGATCTCTCGTAAGGAGCCCCGGGAACTCCTCAGCCTTCGTCTTACACTTTCCAAGGACCGCGCGTCTTTAAGTGAGCCCGTTAGATGAGCGACCCCAATAATGAGGAAGGCGACGGGCGGAAGAGATGGCGCTGGAGCGCGCCCAAGGGCGTCGTCGTCTCCTGGCTGAAGATCGGTCAGCCGTCGACCCCTTCGCAGGGCCAAACGATCGCCGAGGAGCGCCCTCCGAGGGCCCCCGGGGAGGGGGGGCCCGAGGCCTCCCCGGCGGAGGAGGACTCTCGTGCCCAGCAAAAGACGAGGGTCAGGTTCCAGTTCCCCGCACCGGAGGTTGAGGAGGGGGGCCTGGCTGTGGCGATGGAGGGGGAGGGGTCGCCGCCGTCCGATGGGGGTGAAGTGCCCCTCGGCGCGACAGGCGCCCCCGAAGTGGCGGGGTGTAGCGAGGCGGGGGCGGAAAAGGTGCAGCGCTGCGACGAAGGGAACCTGCCGGCGACCACGCCCTCGACTCCGGGGAAGTGCCCCGCCGCGCCCTCGGCACCGACCGATGTGCCACACTCCTCGCCGGCCCGCCCTGAAGACGAGGCTACCGAATCCAGGCACTCCCCAGACCTCCCTTCCCTGGACATGGTGGACGACGATCAGGACGCCTTCTGTGGGGACAGTCTCAAGAGGCGCCTGGAAGAGCTTCTGAGGCCGCTGGACTTCGCGGGGGAGGTTGACCTCGGAGTGGACAGCGAGGCAGAGGAACCGGCGCAGGATGGAATCGCGACTCCGGGCGAGAAGACGGCGGCGGAGGCGATGCTGGACGACACGGGCGAGGCCCCGAGGGAAGAGACCGCGGGCCCCGATGCGGCCGTGGAGGAGGACCCTGCGGTGTCCATGGACCCCTCAGGGGCGGACGAGGAGGAGGATGATGACGGGGCGTCTTCTAAGGTGGGGTCCTCGGCCTATCCGGACACGGAGGACGAGTACTACGGCTGCTACGCCTTCTCCTCCCCGCTTCCCTCGGAATACGAGGCGGCCGGCATCACGTCGCCGGTCGGGGCCCCGGAGGGTCCCCAGAGGGTCCGTCTCCCGGCCAGGAGGTTGATGAGGAGGGCGTGGTGCGCGGTTCGGGGCTTCGGGGCCAAGGCGCGGCGGTTGGGGCGGCAGCTGCAGGAGGAGGCGGTCAGCCACGCCAGGGCCGCGGCCCAGTCGGTCAAGGAGCAGGTGAGGGAGGGCGGGGAGGCGTCGGGGGGCGACGGGGTCGAAGAGGGGGGCCCTTCGGGTCCCAAGGACGACGACGGCGTGGGTGTGATTCACATAGTGGCCCCCTCGGCGAACGGGGGCGAAGAAAGGCAGGAGGAGGGCCTCAGGGTGCTGGTTCTCGGGGACGACGTGACGAGGCGCCTCCGGAACGCCAGGGCCCGGAGGCCCCGAGCCAACTTGGACCGCCCCCGATCCGTCGTTCACTTCCGGAGGAGTCGGTACTTTCACCAGGTAAACAAATGAGTGACGAATTTCGATCATTCATCATTTATCACCGCCACCTGCAGGCGGCCATTGGGGCGTGTGGCAGGGGGTGCATTGTGGGTGCCAGTGGTAAATGTTGTCATCGTTCTATGTCCATTTGTTTTCGGGGAAGTGCGTTTTGCAGCAAGTGGTGTTCCACTGTGGTCACGATTTCTGCGAGGGATATTTCCTTTGAATATTTTCTATGGCATCTCGGTGGCGCGTGTCTCACCAGTGCATAGTGGCGCTGGTATTTGTTCCGTTGCCTGTGTGAACCTCGAGTCATTTGTGTTTACCTGATGTAAACCATGCGTAAACCGTAAGTCGTGCTTGCCACCGTGCTGTCCAATAACGCATGACGCTTTCTGTTCTTTAGCGAAGATTGCTCGCGAAGCGGGCGGCTCTCCACCCTGTTTAATTGCGAAGCCAAGTTGTCAGAGCTCGACGTGTAATCGAGGTGAGGTCCGCTCGACACGAGTCACGATTTCGTGATGCACAGTTGAGGGATGCCGAGGTCCCTCCCGGTGATGGGCAGAGAAGGAGAGAGGGCGCTTGGTGATGTGGAGGGCGAAATTGAGCTCAATGGAGTGTGTTTGGGCAAAACTAAGGTTCCGGACGTCGGCCCAGGGGGAGTACACATTTTCGAAGATCGCCAACCCTCTTCAGTGAAAGATGGCGGCGGTGCGCACTCTGATACGTATTTCATGAAAAGCGACCATACTCTCGTTAGTAATGTCATTTTTAGTTTTTTTGCTAATGTTCGCCTCAATCAAAACACCTGAAGATGATAGGGAACCGGATTGTTGTTTATTGTGTTGAGTAGAAGAGTAGTGTCGTCTGTTTGTTTTTTCAGTTATTCTCTTCCGGTTAATTATGTTCACGAGACTGAGCAAATACGCGAAAACGCTTTTTTATCATTTGTTATTTAAACTCCATTGCAAAAGATCGCAAGTGCTGTAATGTCTTTTTAATTTCGCACGTTTTCGCCGTTTGAGGCATGAGGATCTTTGGCGAGAATCCTCTTTCGCATCTGCTCTTCATGCCTGTCCCGTAATTGCCTCCATGAAGCCATCCGGAAACAACGAACTGATAACTTCATGTTGGCATAAACCGACGATTAGCGATGTCTGCGAAACTTAAATGTTGTTTGATTAATCAGATCCGGATGGATGTTAATCGAACCAAATGAAACTTTCGGCAAAGCTTTTAGAGGTTCGGATACCTGCGCTGAAAAAATGAAAGTTTTTCTGTTTTCTGTCGATGTCGTGAGGAGGGTGCGTCACGTGCCGCGTCTTCTTCAGTCTCTAGGAAACTGGCGATGGAATGCTCGAAATTCGGCTCTCACGGCGCCCTCTCTCTCTCTTTCTCGAGTCCCCGTCCCCCACCTCAACATTGGAATAAGAAAATCAATGCCATTTACAGCTGAGAGAGGCGCGAGTTTGGAGAAATTCAATTAAAAATATTATTGCTAAATAACTAAGTTTTATAATAGTTTTCCCGTTTAAATTTGGTTCGACCTGTGCGCCTCAGAATATTTTATTGACGGCATATGCATTATTATATCGGTGCAAATGAAACGATTTAGGCGTCGTGAGCTCCAATTTGTGATATGTATCCCACATGATTCCTCTATTTGGCAGCATCATGCGAGGATATACGTTTAGCAATATCGTTTAAGTGGTTATCTATGGCTGGAGTTGTTTTCGATGTAATATTCGTGGCTACTCAGAAGAAAATTAAAATAAGTAAAATGTAAATAAAGCATGGAGTACATATTTTTTGAGAAATTTTCATTTTAAAAGTTAAAATGTCTTCAGAAATTAATTGCTGCATTTAGTGAAATGTATGTAATACTCGATTGATATATGCTTGGGAAGCAATCCCTTGGTGGCCTACAAGGTGTTGACTCGGTTGAAGACCAGAAATGTGTTTCTTCAACTATAATACCAGTGCCACTAAGTCACATTGCAGCAAAAAAATTATCCGTGGCACGGGTCGAAAATAGGAAATTTTTACCCTCCCGATCCTTTCATTAAACGCGAATCCACAGAGTAGAGGTACCGCTGCTTACGTGTGCTACGCGAACAAATCGCCTGCCCTGAAGTGTTCAGTTTTACGCCATCAAATTAATGCACTTGGTAATATTGATGGCATTTACAAAAAGGATCGTTTATAACGCTTGTATGAGACTAGTTTAATATATTTCAATTGGTAGGTCCTTAAGAGTTCAGTCGTTGACGTCGGAGCACCCGATACACGCTTTCAAAAATGAAAATGAATCCGTTGCCGAAATTATCAAGAAATCGAAAATCATGTAAATGAAATAACGGTGAAATTCGGAAATAAATATAGGCAATCGGTAAGAGTGGTCAAATTAATAGGGCTCCGCGATAAACACCCTCGTGGAAGAGGACCGAAAGTGCCAAAGAAGGAGGCCGTAAAAAGTACAAAAACTTATTTGGACAATCAATAGTTTTTAATAATACGCATGGTGTCTCAGCACGAATGGAAACAATTTATACGATGCGCTCAAAACTTGTAATAATCACCATTTGACGAATTAGGTGGCGTGAAGAATAGGAGAGGTTGAGAGGGTTTTTCTTCGATGTTGCCAATGGAAGAGGCAGTACACAGAAATCTTTGGGAAGGGTATTACATATCGTACTCATAATTGCGACCGCCGCGGTGCGAGGCATTAGAAGAACATTTCTCCTCTTTTTTGGCGGCGATAGATTTCAAAATGCCCGAAACGGAGTCCCATCGCATAGTGTCGTGTCAAAAGAAAAATGAAACTTTTCAATTTGTCAACCGGGAACTTCAACAGGGTCGTACTATTAAACTTATCTACTGGAAAATTGTTACTACTAATTGTTCTTTATTATTTTCGAATTCCACCACATCACGCCTGAAACCACTCAATTTTTTTCAATTTCTGTTTCACAATCTTCATTCAATATTTGAAACATCAAATAATCTATCCACCAGATTGTGGGGTCTTCTGGAGGAAAATGAAGTCCATGCATTGACGTTGCTTATTCCGTTGATCCTTTTTCGTGCGTCTATCGATTTTTGAAAATAAGCGTCATTCGAGGATCGTGAATCGTTTACGGTTTTCATTAACTTTCTCGAGATTGGTTTCTATGGATACGGATACTGTTAATTGCATCTCATTAACCCGTATCGGAATTGTGAAAACGATTTTGAACCCAAATTTTTGCCATGCAGAAAGAATGATTAGGAAAAGTGAAGGGCATGATGAAAGTGATTATACTTAATTTTCCATCGAATGAAGGTAAAGTTCCATGGCTGCAACATGAGCCTTTGGCACCAGCAACGGCAGACGGTTCAACGCCGCAAGTGGTCGTGTCGTCGCTTCTTGATTCCTCTCTCGCCGTGACGTCGATGTTCCTCTGCCCCCCTGGCCCCTCGTCAATCGCGGGCCCCCTCTTCTTCATCGGGCCCCGGAGGAGTTTCGTCGACTGATATACGAACACCATTCCCCTTTATTATTTCCTTCGGGGAAATCGTTTACGTGAGACCTAAAAGCATCCCCTGCAAAATTAGACCCGGGGTGGCGCGCGCGGGCCTTGGAAATGGGGCGGGGGGGTGGGGGTGCGTGGTGGAGCGCATCAATTTTCGCGGCGGGAGGCCGAGAAGTGCTCGCGCGCGCGCCTCTTAAAATAAGAAACACGTAGGTCATCCTGTCGCGCCAATATGGTTTCCCCCCTGCTCCCCATCCCTCCCCCCCCCCGCGGGTATGTGTATGTTTTATTGCCTACTAGTTTTTTTCGAGGGTGGTAATCCCCAAGTGTGCGTGAGGGACGACCCTCGAGTCTCCTTTTTAAGTTTTCCCTCTTCTCCGGGGTGCTGCTGCTCAATCCGTGGGGGGACTCCCTCCGATGGCCAGAGTCCACCCACGATAGCCGCCGGCTCCCGTGGCCTCGAGCGAGTGGCAGCGGAACTTGCTCGTGGGGCGAGAGCGTAGCACTGAAACGTCGTGAATGTTGCCCGACGCTGAAAGCGAGAGTTAAGCCGCGGAATGTTGGTGGAGACGAAAGTCAGGCGAGGCGGGGGCTGGTAATGAGGTGCAATGGGGGAATGGGGGAGGGCCGGATGGAAACCTGGCGACAGCTTTAGCCTATCCTAATGAAGAAGGGTGCCGAGAAGGAACGCGATCCGACCCGACGGATGGCGTTCTCCACTTGGTGTTCTCTCCAAGTGTAAGATCCTCAATTAAGGGATCGGGAGACCTCCGAACAATTTCTGCCTCCGCCAGGAAACGAACCCATTCCCGCGCCGTGGCAACCTGGTCCATCGGCTACCATCCGAATGGGAAACCTGTTTCGGGCGTCACGAAGCCATTTCAGTCGTGAGAACTGTGAAGCAGTCCACTGAGGTGCCGTCTAACTCGTTTGTAGTCGCTTAGTCTCGGGCGAATCCAAATAACCTGCGGCAAATGTCGAAGCGGTAACTTTATCTGGTGGAGTCACCTCACATACCACCCACGTGAGGTATTTCGCGGCGAAATACGTAAATATTCGCCTCGACCGTGGTTCGACGCCCTGTCTCCCGATTTCGTGATGGGTGCTTTAGCCAGTTTGTGCTATGCGCTAGTGTCCCACGTATTTGTTCTCAGGGGACATGGCGGTGATTGCGGCGCCAAAATTGATAAGCTCGCGTGCATGAGGAGAAGGCGACGAGGATCCTGAAACGATAACGTGGGTCGATAATTGCGTTCGGGCGGGGCCTTCCTCGTCCAAAGGCATGCGGACCCACGGGGCGACGACATTCAAGCACGCGCGAAAGCACCGGCATCTTATCCCCCAAGTCTCCATGAGGGTTTGGCTGGGGATCTCAACACACTCACCAATGGAGTAATCGGCGGTTATAGGTATTTCCGATGGTCTCATTTGCGGAAGGTTGCGAATTGCCGCACGTCCCTGTGTTTCGGTCGCGAATCGAGCGAGCATTTCTTGCGCGTTGACTTTATACAAGTATATCTGTCTGTTCGGCAAACAATTTACTTTCAGGGCGATGTCGCCGGCCAATTCAGTGCATTCCTTCAAGTTTTGCTGAAATGCGGATTTAGGTTTGATCTCCGAACGCCGATTATCTTCTATGAATCGAGAGAACTTCCTCTTCTTTGCATTTTTTGCTTCTTCGGTCCCTCTTGTTTTCCATCTACCTTCATTCCCTCACAAAAATCCTAGTCTAGCTTCCTTACCCTGCTTGTCTCAGGGCCTCTTGCGTCAGGATCCCATCAATACGTACCCCACTCATTCTCCCTCCTTCTCACTCCGGATTTCTCCAAAAACACTCTCTCTTAACTCCCACCGTTATTAAAACTTCAGCCTCTCCGTCCAACTTATCTCCTTCATTCGCGTCCACGTCTCAACAGCCGAAACTCCAAAGCCTATCGTTTTACTACTTTAATGTGAGACTAAAATTATTCTCCCTGGATCAGCATTAATAACTCATGGGATTTGTATGTAAATGGATATGATGTCGTGGGTTTGCTTTTATTGCGTCCAATGCCTCACATCCTGGCATAGTGTATAGCTTTCTGTTTAACCGGAACACGTTCCACTGCGTGCGTTCATTACGTGTTCGTAGTTAGCGTGGCTGCAGGCGAAAGCCTACGCGTCGATAGCTCTTGTCATTCCGCCTGGAGTACGATCAGAAGACCCGCGAGAAGGAGAGAGAGAGAGGGATGCTCACCCTTCTGGCGGGATAGCCCCCGCCGCCGCCTTCGGAGCTGCCTCGGCGACGGGACGAAATGAGTTAGCGGCGTCAGGGGGGGGGGGTCCCTTGCGTCTCGGGGGGGGGGGGGGTCCCTTGCGTCTCGCCGTCGGCACAGCTGCTTGATATTCGTCCGAAATACGTATATGGTACCTTCAGATTCTCACGATCTGTTCAATTCCTCTGAGGCACTGCCCCCCCCCCCCAGTCTTTCTTTGGTCCTTTCCCAATTACCCTCTCGAGCAATGCGGTCAAAACGATAAAATTAATAGGGAATGGATGAATAGAGCTATTTTGTTTTGTTCTGTTGTATTTCAGCAATTTCAGAGCGTAAATATAATTCGCGTTGACCAGGATACCAGTCAAGGCGAATGATTATTACTCACGGAAATTGTTGCATTTTTATGCACATTTGTCGGATGACTCCGTTAAAATTTGCTGTGGCGGCATCTACCGCAGTTTCTTGGATATTTTTCACTTAATATAAATTTCCACGAAGTTATTTTTTTGCAATATCTGCAATAAGGCGCCATTCCCTCCCGAGAGCCGACTGCATCGGGAACACCGAAATGAAATGTGTAGGCTCGATTAAATACCTTGGCGTTACCCTCACTCACGACCTCTCCTCGGTGAAAAACAAAAATAGGAAATGTATGGACAAGTTTACAAATGTTTTCCACGAGCGATAAAGCGTCAGAATATCGTTGTCCGACTGCGGTAGGGAGAAAATATTCGGGTCAAAATTAGTCTGGTGTGTATTAACCCCTGCCACACACCCTAGCGGTTGCTTGTGGGTTACCCAAACAATAACAAATTGTGGGTTAAATAATACCAAACAATACTAAAAAGGGAGGCAAAGGCGTGAAGCCCTAATTGTCCTCCTGTGGGAACGCTTGCCGCCTAACTTTGGGAGACATTGCCCTTCGGAGAAATTGCCTGCCCCAAATGACCGGTTCACCTTCAATTACCGGTGCCGTCCTTACTAGTATTCCAGGTCCCGAATCCACATTCTTAGTTATTCTGCGCATTCTTTCATCAGCCAATGGATCTCTTTGGCTTCCCATTATTTCAAGTTTCTACATTATCTGAAACAAGGACAACATAGCTGCTATTTGCGGATGGCAGCTCTCGTTGCGGGTGGGAAAGAGTATCTGACGAGGATAATGATATCCAGTAAGGAGAAGGGGATGAACAAGTACAGCCTCTAGAAAAACACCCGAGTGATAATCTGCAGGGGAAGATGATCTCCAGGCGCTAAGGAAAAGGGGAAGCGGAAGTCGAACAAGTTGGGCGACTGCTGTTTGGACAGCAAAGCCGCTCGCAGGTGGCGGAAAAGGCGAGAGGGACAAGGCTAGCAGAAAAGGGATGGCTTCACTCATTAGGGAGGGAAATATATATATTAGTGGACTCGGACTTATTAGGGAGTGATCCAGTGGAATTCCAGCAGTCTCAACGGGTTGACGATAGGTGATGCAGGTGAAAGTAAACAGAAAGTTCTGGAAATGTGGCGCTACGAAAGAATTATAAAAATGAAAATCGATGTGCACTAGAGTGACAAAAGAAGGAGTAATTTGAAGAGAGAGGCTTATAAAGAGACCCACGAAGAAGCGGGAAACTCAGTGTGTCGCATGATGACGACATACGAATCGACATGCGAATGATGTTGAAGCGATTAGTGCGGAAGGCCAAGATTCAATGTTAAGAGAAGTAGGCAATGGAATGTAATCGCGATTGGCCGTGGGGGGATAAATAGATAAATCAAATCTACATATGATGGGAAATATAAAAGTGAAGGGAACGGGATATTGAGTGGAGAGAGCTGTCGGTGAAAAATCATCTGGTTTGATAGTTAGTCTTCATTGGTGGCGGCCTAGTTACCAGGTCTGTCCCTAAAGTAGTTGAACTGAGTGGATTAGAAAAAAAATATTTATAATTTCATGAGTCTCTTTCCCGGTTTTGCCCAGTTTCCCGCCAAATTCGGTAGCGTTGCGCTGTACCAATAACCGTTTCATGACGGAGAGTTACGAGGTCACGTAAGTGACATTTCGCAAACGGACGATCCTCACTCCGCTAGGACTGGGAGACAACTGCCGCCAGCCTTTCCTGAGACTCCCCTCCCTCGAGCCCGGCCAGAGAAAGCCCCGCCCGTCCGTTCGTCCGTCTATCCGAGAAAAAATAAGTCATTCTACTTTTAAGACATCTACATAATACCACGCAAGCCGCCGCAAGGGTGTGTGGCGGGGGGTGTCAGGTCACCAACCGTAAGAAGGAACAATACCACATGCAAAACAACAACGTGGAAAATTACACTCACAGCAGCGCACACACTCATGCAAAAATCCCTTCATCCAACACTCATGCAAACACAAATACCGCAAACCAACAAACAACTGCACCCCAGGATGCAACACGAAAGCCATCCTACAACACGCAAGCCAGGACACAACAAGCAAGAATGTGAAACATCACTACCACATGAACATGCACCACTAAACACTCTACCCCCCGCGGAGACTGTAAAAGACAGACCTTATCTGTTTAGAATAAAGCTGCTAGATAAGCTCGATTTTTTTATGTGCTCGGCAAAAGCGAGTGTACTCCGCCGGGTGCGTAAAAAGCGATTCATGAATGCCGCTTGGCTGCCTTCGGGGGCCAGTTGCTTCTCCTTCCCCGTGGGCGTGACTCCTTTCCCAATCCTCGCTCGGGGACAGGCCTCCCTCCCCATATCCGCTCCCATCGGATGTTGGATCAAGCATCTCGCTTTGTCCAATGCACCGTTAATGACCTCCCCCTGGGGGTCAGCCCCTGAGAACCGCTTTCGAGGGCAAATCAGCCGTTAAACCTTGCTTTTCACGCCGCCCCCCCCCCCCCCCCGAGCGACCGGCCAGGGACGGGAGGGAGGCGTGGGGGGGTGGATGGGTTTATTTTAAGCCTGGGGTGGAGGAGGGACATTGGAGGGAGTCCACGAGCGAAATCCGGATCAGGGGTGACGCCTCCGCCCCTTTCCAACCACCGACGACGCGTAAACAAGAGAGGCGCAAATCCTCTCGGAATAATCGCCCTCATTATCCGACGGGGGCGTGACCGAACCCCTCTCACGGCAACCCCTGGTGTCTTTGCAAAGGCGAGACTTGCCTATACCTGAGGTCGTTTCCGATTGAATGTTGGAAATGAACCACTCGGCTAATAAGAGTTAATCTCCAATTTCCGCTTTTTCCCCATGAATTAAAATCCGTGGTAATGGATTGCAAAAACTTACGAACATGTCTTGGAAGTGACGTCAAGTCAACTTAGTTTATATAGACATATATGGGGACGTGCTTGGACTATTGATAGCAGGAATTCACGAATGGTGATTATTGTCGGAGTGGTTGTTAACAAGACGAAGAGCAATGTTTGGAGAGAAATTGTGAGTGAAAAGTGAGGCACGGAAATAGTAAAAGGGAGGTAACACGTTTGTATAAAAAGTATTGGCAACAAATTCCTGCGTACGTGTGCGTGTGAAGTGCTGAATTCAGACAGCAGGTAAGTGTGCGCATGATCGCAGATATCGTATTGGCATTGGCATTGGCAGACAGTGACAGCGCACACACCATTATCAATGGGCGATGCGAAATATCTGCGCTGAACTCCTCCCCTTGATGGACGACCAAAAGAGCACAGTCGAGTAACTGCTTGCGAAGACTTTCAGCCACGGATTCGCGACGATTTCCCAACCGCCTTACAATCCCGTCTTAGCACTAGCAGGCTATTTCCTATTCCCCGAAGTGAAATCCACCATCCCTCAAAGGACACCACCATGGCACCCACCCTAAGTGCCGTCAATGAAGCTGGGACATTGGTGCCCTTCCGGGATCCGCCTACCAGGGAGCCTTCGAGTCTTGGAAAAACCGCTCTGGTAAAAGTGTGTCCACACGCAAGGGATGTACTTTCTGTAATGTAATCTTAGGGGATTTAGGCTGGGAACCACTTGAAGTGCGGAGAGAACAAGCGAGGCTTAGACTTTTAGAAAGGTTCAGAACAAACGAGTTTAACTATGACACTGAAGGAATTATAATGGCCCCACACTACTCAGGTAGATCAGACCACAAAGATAAACTAAGGGAGATAGATTCCAGGACAGATAGGTACAAATACTCATTCTTTCCCTGAACAATCAGAAATCATAATAGTAAGAAACCGAAGTCACCTTAGTAATACTAAAAACATTGAATTTACAAGTCGTAACAAAATTAAACACTGCAAAGCTGTTAGGTATACTTTCAGGTGCATGTGAATGTTAGTTGGTCGTTTGATTGTTTGCATGTGTGTGGGGTGTAAGTGTTCTTGCATGAATGTATGCAATGTTTTCTTGTGAATGAATGAATTTTTGGTTTTTGTATGCGGTTTTTTTTCTTTTCTAAATTACGGGTGGTGTCCTAACAACCCCCGCCACACGCCCTTGCGGCAGCTTACGTGGTATTAAGTAGATGTAGATCTCTCCTGGATGAAACTCATACCGGAAATATGTGGACAAGATAAGAAAAAATTATGATTAATTAGAAGAGTACTTGGTAAATGTGATGAAAACGTCAAAGAGAAATCATATCTTTCGGGGGTTAGGCCTCATGCTGCAAGTGCATTATTCATGGGATCCTCACATGAAGTTGGTTTAATTGCCCAATTGGATCGCGTGTGGCGTAGAGGAGCTCGAATTCTAAATCGTTGTCATGATAAACTGAGTAGCGTATGAAATTTATTTGTGGAGCTAGGCTGGGAATCACTCACGGAGCGAAGGGTCAATTACGCATTGAAACTCTTACATATGAATTGGAAGGATGTATCTTTAGCAGTGATGTGGAAAACCGTTGAAAATTAATTCCACCCCACGGTGGATCTCTGCCTTTTCATCGTCCAGTGCATGTTCATTATTTCAAATACAAGTGCTAATCGGCCGGCTCCAGCGCCCTCTCGATTCCCCCCTATCTTTCGGTCGCCAACAAATGAACGACAAAGCGCGAATCTCCATTTATGCTTTGTCGTATCTTGGGTCGAAGGCGTACATCCCCATTGCCTAGGGCTGAAAGAAAAGTTTGAATTTCTGCTACAAATTAATTCTATTTAATAAAAATCCATAGCCCTAACGAAAAACTGATGGATAACATTTTCTCAGGTCACAATGTGAGCAATGGTATATTTAGTGACTTCGTTTGAGGTGTGACCTGCGTCTAAGAGCACCTCTTTTCGCTTCAAGACGTGCGTTCAAATGACGAACAAAGAATAGCCAAGATGGCCGCCTAACTCGACTTCTCATTCTCAGCCCTTCCGCCAGCGCGTTAGTTTCTGCTTCAGAGTCTACTCTAAGGGTCATTTAAATAGTCCCCTATTCCGCTCATAACAAGTGGGAGGTTTCTCACGCCAGTCTCAAATTCCTGGTGCCCTCATAAATCTCCGAGCTTTGACTTAACAAAAAATAGGTCTCGTCCCCACGTGATGCCCCCACGCTAACATGGTGGAATTGAAAGCAACACTCTCTGTGATTCCTCTCCGGGTACTATTCTTTCAGCATGTCCTACGGAAATGATTGAGGGACAGTGAGAAGATGTGTTCAGAGAATATGGCGACTGATCTTGCATTCAGATATCGTGCACTATGAAATTGTCAATTGTCAACCTCCCCTCTGCGGAGACGAGCTGCTAGTACTATATGGTCGCATTGAAATTACGATTGAAATCGAATGACATTTGTGTCTTGGTCCATTTCGAAGACAGTTATTCTGGCCCCATGTGATTCGCGTGAAAAATGACCTTAAAAACCTTCTCGGCTCTACAGCCTACCTCTCTGCATATTCTTACTTGCATGAGATATCCTGCAGCGATACAAGGACTTCGGTAACATGTAGTTCCATATTAGTTCAGAGGAGAAGCAGACTATGGTCGAATTAATCCTTGGCCCTGTTCGCTAAACGTTTGCCTATCCTCATTAACGTGATCAATGATGATTTCTTTTAGTTGGAAAACTAATAAATACAGTTATCTAGTTACAAATCCACTTATGATGTCAACCATTATTCATAATATTGTCGGCCTCATGACTATTTTTTACGATACGCAATTCAATGGCTTCACTTCTGATTACCGCTTTTATTCGTTAGTTACGTCAATAAAAAAAATTCAAATCAAGAATTGATCGGCCGTGAAACCCTGGCTGAAGAATTGGGGGAATTGTCCGACAACGTGGACGTTCCTTCGCGCGTATTTTTCATCGACTATTAGGACCGATTAATGATACTAAGAATTTAATATTACCTTTTAATACTTCAAACGACACCACATTATTTACTTAATCTGGGTCATTGACATTGCAACCCGGGTATTAGAGTTCAAATAACACACTTATGGTATTCATCGAGTCAGAGTACATAGTAACGATAGGTCGCCAATTTTATCACTTTCCAATTGAATCAGCCATATTTTAAATCTAACTGAATATACAAGGAAAACTATGGTCGTAAATATTTTTCGATACTTAAAATGCATTAAAAATTTTCATGAATTCCATCTATTAATCGCATTGTAAGCTAATTAAACACATTTATTATTCTTTGTATTTTAATTTTCGTCAAAATAGTAGTGGCGTCTGCATTCAGTCCTGATTGATACATACGCTGGCAACTACGCTAAACATATTATTCAATGTGACATAGCGAAATTGAGCGAGCAGATGGTATTTTGTAAAGAGATGAGTTGACTAAGGCTTATTTCTCTCATTACCGCTGGTATTATTTCTTTTGTGAATGATGCGATGGTTCGGAGCGCTCGTTCCCCAACAAGTCAACTACTTGCGAGTTCCTGGTCTCGCGCCTTCGTGCTCTCGCATCCTACTCCCCTCCAGTGCCGCCCCTTCTCTCATGCCCGCGTATTCCTTCCCGGAGAAAACTGTCGAGAGTGTCCTCTGCTGTTCCGAATGAGGACCTCTCCCCAATGTCCCGTTCCGCCCGCCGTTCCACTCCCGTTCCCCTCCCGTCCACGGGGGACGATGCCTTCGCGGCAATTAATGCGGACGCGCCCCGTGTGCCAATTGATCCGTGGGATGGACGGCACGGGATATATGAATCCCCCCCTCCCCCCGCTCAAAGGCAGATCGCCTCGGTCGAGCGGCTTCTCATGAAATGCGGTGCGACAGACTAATGGAAAAAAATGAAATGCACCGGGCGCCCGGAGGGTTGTTCTTTTGCCTTGCGTCTTTCACGCGAGGCAAGTCTCAGCTCAGGTGCTATCTTGGACCTAGTGTGGTACGGAAACATGGACCGCCTGTGTGACACGACACTTGGAGAGAATTTCAGATGAAGGTTATTGGTCCAAAGGGTCACTTATTAGGATGACGGGGAGTGGATTTCTCCATATGAGCATAAAGAGTTATTTATTATTATAAATTATTAGCTAAAGATATATAAGTGTTTATGGCAACAAATGAAAGTTGAAAATGATGTGCATTTTGAAAATAATAATCGGCGGGATATGGCTTTGGCCCACGCTTGGGAACCTACGAGCATGCATTCCAGGTTCGAGTGCGGCATGGTCCGGCACCACTTGAATCCGCCCCCCGATTCCAAGCGAGGGAACGTCGACCCCCAGATGCCATCAGCTGACTGGAAAATGAGGGCGGGGAGGCGTATGATCTACCTGGGGGGGATGAGGGGTATAATCTGCTGGAGCCGACAAACGGACGGAGGTCCTGTGCCCTCGGTCGGGGTCATTTCAGTGTTTGGACGTCCCGAAAGGAGGAAGTGGAGGAGCGACCAATCGTCAAATGACCCGTTTGGAGAAATCAAGGCCATTGGATTTCCGAATCCATGCGATAAGGATCCTTTCCTATCGAAACACAACCGCCGCCTTCCCGTTGGAAATGTTTAACGATTTGAGGACATTCATTTTATTTTTTTGGTTTATATAATCCCTGAGATGGAAAGATAAGTGGGATTACTGGAGTGATAATTATAGAATAATATACAGTGGCGGGGACGAGAGCCAACGAGGGGTTAGCATAGTATTAAATGAAGAGGTAGGAAGAAGCGTAGTCAACATAGAGCAGGTAAAGGATAGGTTATTACTAGTAGAGATAAAAGCGGAACCGAAGAACTTGGTTATTATTCAGGTATACATGCCAACGAGCAACCATAAGGAAGAAGAGGTCGATAGGATATACGATCAGTTTGACGACATGATCGCGGGTGTTCCTGCAGGGAAACATTTGAAAGTGATGGGGGATTGAAATGCGACGGTAGGCGAAGGAAGAGATGGTGATGAGGTGGGGGACTACGGTTTAGGCACGAGGAATGACCGCGGGGAGAAAGCAGTTGAGTTCTGCAGGAGACAGGGGTTAGTCTTAACCAACACTTGGATTAGACACCACAAAAGACGCAGTTGTGCATGGAAAATGCCAGGAGACTTAGGAAGGTATCAGCTAAATTATATCCTGGTGAGAAACGGGTTTAGGAACAGTGTGATAAATTCCCACAGCTTCCCGGGGGCGGATGCGGACTCAGACCACAATTTATTTGTTATGAAATGTAGCGTACGTTTCAAAAAGATAAGGCAGGGGCGGCGAGTTAGAAAATGGAATGTAGAAGCATTCAATGGTTTGAAAAGGAAGCAATACAAACAGGCGGCAGAGGAAATCATGAAGGATGGTAAAGAGCTAAGAATGGGAAAGTATCAAGAAAGGGTTGTCCAAAGCCGCAAAAGACACTATTGGAACCGTTAACGCTAAAATGACTAGGAAACCATGGATCACGGATGAGATGATTACAAAGATGGATGAGCGGAGAAAATGAAGGAATGTAAATACATATTTGGGCAAAATGAAGTACAAAGAATTAAACAGTAAATAGAAGCAGGCAACATATAAGGCAAAGGAAGCATGGTGGAAGACGTAGTGCGAGGATATCGAAAGTCTGCAGAGGAAGGGGGAAATCGGTGCGCTGTGCAGCAAACTTAAATCGTTATCGGGAAGTAAGAAAGGGAGATGAACAATAGCAGTTAGAGATGAGGCGGGTAAGGTAATAGTTGACGCAGGAAAGATCAAAGAGAGATGGAAGGAGTATATAGAAGAACTGTATAGTAAAGAACTTCGACCAACAAAGCTAGACATTGAAAAAGAATATGGCGTGGAGGAAGAGAGCTTAGGTCCAGGCATACTCGACGATGAGATAGAAAGGGCATACTACGGATCAGCCCATATAGCCTCTCTCTAGCCACATTTTCCTAATCATTTTAAAAGTTCCGCGGGAATGTTATATTATTCTATACTTATCACTCCAGTATTCCCCGCTATCCTTCCATCTCACCTCGCATGGACCTAAAATATCTATTTTCCCCTTTCCATCTCTCGCTTAACATTCTCCAATTTCCCTGTCCTCATCATTGTCCTAACATTCCACGTTTCAATTCTAACTAATTTGGTCTTCTTCTCCTGCGTCTTCTGTGACACCATCACTTATTGGCCGCCCCACTGGGGTCAGACGCCATTGCAGCCGCCTCACTGAGGAACAGACTCTGCGTGGACTACCTTTCGTCTGGCTCCTAATCTTCGACCTATCTGGCATGGGTGGCCCTATCAGGAGCAATTATTAGAATCACAGCTCTAGGGGTCATCGGAACGCACAAGCCCTTCCACCACTTCAAGTGTGTTTTCCGGGGAGGGATATATACATATATATACATATATATGTATATGTAGGTCTGTAATTACTGGGATCCTCCGTGTCACCACTTTTAAAAATAGGCGTTACTTGCGCGGTTTTCCAAATCTTAGGTACTTGGCACTTTGTGAGGGATTTTTTAAATATAAATTCAAGGTACGGGGCAATGTTTGGAGCTAAATGTTTTATCACCCTATCTGGTATATTTTCGGGACCCGGGGATTTGTTGGGTTTAATCTCATTAAGCAATTTTAGAATTCCTTGTTGGTCCACTGTTATTTTTTCCATGGGTGGAGTATGTATTGTTTCTTGGAGATATGCGGTGGCAACATCATTCGAGAAAACGCTTTGGAAGAATGAATTTAGGATGTTAGCTTTACCCTCACTGTCTGTATGAATTATATTGCTACAATCCCTTAAGCAAGCCACGGTTTGTTTACACCCATTTACTTCCCTAACATATGACCAGAAAGCTTTGGGGTCAGTGTCCAAGTGCTCGCAAAGTACTTTTTGTGTAAAGTCCAGTAAGGCGCTACGTAATTGTGATTTGGTTTCAATTTTAGAGGATGTGTCCCATAATTGTTTATTCTCAGGGGATGATGTGTTCACGCCTGCCCTCTTTACCCTAGAGTGTAGCATTCTCTGCTTTCGAAGGGCTTTTCTAACGTCTTGGGGTCGCGATTTGCTTTAACGTATTTTATAGGTATGAAATCTACAATTCCTTTTTGCATGATATTGACAAATTCTGTCCAAGTTTCTTCCACGTTGGCATGGCTTAAGCGGGTTCTGAACTCGGGTAGTGAAGAGTGTAATTGATTGGGAAAAGATTCAAAGTCTGCTTCATGGTAATTATAAATTTTTCTTTTTGGTTTACCAATCTTTTTTATTTCTATGTCCAAGTGGACATTAATTGCTTTATGGTCACTCAACCCCTCATCAGTTGATACACTAATAATACGTTCAGGCGTGTTTGTAAGAAATAGATCCAATATGTTCTTTCCACGGGTGGGCATGCGTACTGCTTGATGGAGGGAGTTTCTTTGAACCAATTTTATCATGGAATTGCAAGATTCGCGATCGCGGGTCCCAGATTTAACGATATTGTTGTCCCAATCTATACCAGGGAGGTTAAAGTCGCCACCAATTATGTTTATGCTGTTATTATATTTACGTGTAAAATTGTAAATTTGACCGTTGAGGGTGTGAAGTGTTTTCAAATCTGAGTCTGGAGGTCTGTAGAAAGAGCATAAATTTATGTTGGGTTGATTGGTCCGTATTAAGGTGCACCAAACACTTTTTATGTAATTATTTTCAAATGAAACTTGCCTGCTTTCAAAATGACTTTTAACTGCCACGAAAACCCCTCCTCCGGGTCTTGTATCTCTATCGTGTCGGTAAACTTTGAAATCTATTGGGAAAATTTCTTGGTCGTTGAGGTCATTGCACAGCCAACTCTCTGTGCCTAATACTATATCAGCGGAATGAGTTTGGATTATGTGTTCTAGATCCGCTGATTTGTTCTTGAGGCTTCTGCAATTTATAACAAGTATAGTTAAATTATTTTTATTTTGAATAACGTCCTTATTTGTGACTGACTGTGATTTTAAACGCCTTTGTGGGGAAGTTCGTGTCACATGTCTTTCTAAATCAATGCCAGTGTTGTCGGTGACTTTTATCCCTCACCTCGATTGGCCTCGGGAATATTCAGGTCACGAGAAATATTTCCAAAGTTCACATCGACGTAATTCACTTGTCCGCTCGGGGTTGTAGGAGCCGCAAATAACGGAACAAATTGTGGCGAATTTTGAGGGAGGGGTCAGTCGACGTTTAAGGTCAGAGGTCATTTCGTCGCACCCTAAATTTCCCTCCGCACAACAACACTGGTCATCAGCACAGCATATGTCGTGCAGCGAAAGCGGAGATCGCTGTGCCAGACGCAACCTTGATTTCAGGGTCACTCTGAATGCAAGAACTCAACTTAGAATGGTCGCCAATCAAATTATCGCGTCGTTCAAAATGATTCACACTTTCTATTAGTCCGCGTTTCAGCAAGCGTTTCTCTTCGACCGCCTCATTCTCGTACAATCTATTGCTTCGAGTAGTAGTAGTTTTAAGGGGAGGCGACCGACAGCTAAGGTCATATGCGCCATAGGGGATGGCTAGGAAAGGATAAAGGGTAGAGATAAACCCGGCGTTGGCATTACCCTACTCCTTACGAAAGGCGCCAAGGGGTCCGCAGCTTAACGTCCCATCCGACGGACGGCGTACTCACTCAAAATGCCCTCCACAAAGCACCTCAAGTAGGGATCGAGATACCTCTGGAAAATATTTAACACAGCCGGGATTTGAACCCGCGCCCTCAGGGTGGGAAGCCAGTACGTTAGCCCCCGCACCATCTCTATCCCCTTGTGAGCGAATGAATTTGTGGTTCTTGCATGCGGTTTTTTTCTTTTCTAAATTACGGGTGGTGTCCGCCCACCCCCCGCCACACGCCCTTGCGGCGGCTTACGGGGTATTAAGTGGATGTAATTGTCGATGAATTACGGCTCATACACAAAACTCTCGTACACATACATGCCGACATAAGTAAGCAATACTTGTTGGGCTCGACCAATTCGAATTATTCCTGGGGAATCGTCTCGGCAACCATCTCCACCACGGTGGTAACTGGTGACCGGAAGAAGAGATGTCGCCGAGGGGCAAATTCGGGTTTTCTAGCATAAAGAAACATACGAACAAAAATCGAGTGGGTGGGAGGGAATGGATTATATGGTTAAGATCATTTGGAAGCACTCCGGATTGTTTCCCAAATGTGGAGTCGTAGTGTGGCTAATATTTCAATTACTAGATCATCATGCCATTTCATTTCATCACATCACACACACCAATGTGAGATGCGGACGATGACAAGGGGCCGAAGAAAAGAGGATGGAGGGTAGGTGAATTCCAATTGCGGAATGTTAGGTTCGGGAATACGCGGAACATCCGCTGAAGAGATGAAGGTTGGCGTTGAAAAGGCTATCCATTGAGTCAGAGGAGGACTTCATCATTAGGCGTAAAGAGAGATATGCAAACACTCTACTCGAAGGCTCCGCTGATACCGACAAATGACAAAGGCTACACAATGCACCTGGGTGCAACATATGATACGCCCATAATGCACACTGCAATTCCGAGGAAGAAGTCGAAACGGGAAGGAAAGCAGCGGACCATATTGATGACCGCCACAAGTCAAAGTGCGAGTTGGGAAATGAAGAAGAATATGCGCAATCCCGATGACATGGTTATTGGCACTATTCTACAAAGTGCTTGGCATATTGAGGGGCGATGGACTGCTGAAGAATACTGCAACATAGAAGAGTCAGGCCTAAGTAGGAGGGCCGAGGAAAGGGATTGGTTTGCGAAACGGAAGGGAGAATGTGCATTTTAAGAATGTTTATTTAGGAGTTCAAGAACGTTCATTTCGCTTTGTGTAGCGTTCTTCAACCCTTGGCTAAGAGGACACAATAATGGATCCATCGCAAACCTACCCAGGCATATAGAACACTAATAATCAGATTATAAAGAACGAAGTCCGAGACTCGGAACATGTTTTCAGTAAATAGATTTTCCTCTCATTCGGTCTATTCAAGGTATTTGGACGGTCCCGAAAGACTATTGCCATCCAAGCATCCTAAGAATGTCCTCTTCATTTGCTTCCTTCTATGGTTTGACACTTCTTTGTTCCGTCCTGAAGAGCCCTTTGGTTTCTCTTCCCCGTCTAATATAATCCCTTCCATCAACATGCCACTCCATGTCTCTGCATCCCCTCCACCCACTAATTCTGCCTTCTTCGGATTTCCCTTTCCAAATTCCTCCCACCACATTTGACACTCCTTCCGTCCGATTCGATTCCTCCACCACGCCCTCATTCTCTCCACAAATCTAAGCTGCCTCAAGGGCACGCCACCCGTTCACGGTCAAACAAAGCTTGTAATGTTCATTCGAGCCCTCGTCCTCCGGGATCTCTCCTTTCTCCTCGATCACTTAACTCTTCTAAAGAGGGACGTACACCGTTCGACTGACATTTTCCAGCCAATTTAATTAAGATCGCTCCAAGACTCTGGAGATGAAATTAATTTTTCCCTCGTTACAGAGCACCGTTAATTAATCTTTCAGTCGTGGCTCGTTAGTTTCATAAGCACCGGTGTTCTTTCGAGGGAGAAATTGGACCACGGTTCAGTATCAAATCGCCCAGTGCCATAAAAAATACCGGCACATTTCAGCGAGGAGTGTAGTGCGATGGGGGTCCCGAAGTGCAACTCGGCTAATACTTGAGCATGCCACGAGTGCTAACCGATTTATCCTGTAGGGGGAGGGGGGTTGTTTGGGGGGGGGGGGGGGAACCCCAATTTTTCGAATTCAGAGACTTCCTGTCGATCACTGTGCAACCAAACATTTGCCCACGGTCACTGTGGGTTACTTATGCAGCAATCATATACTCAAGTAAATGCTCGCACTTTGGCAAGAATGTATTTCTGATATAAAAATGTAATTTTCCCTAATTTATTCTCGCGTGATTCATTTTCGCTTTCAAAAATATCGCGAACACGCATTAGTAATGTGATAGTACATCCGCGATGGCGTGTTTTTACGCGAAATGTCGTTTCGTCCGATTCAAAAGAAATAGCTACGATTCATTCTGATTTCGTGTGAAACTGATAAATGGGCTGTGGAAAAATGTAGCGCAGGGCAAACGGATCGTGCTCGCATTTCGTACGGACCAGTGCTCCTTGTACTCTATCGTCACTTCAGTACAATACACAGTAACACACAATATAGAAACACAAAAAAAAGAAGAACACTCACACGTATTTTCTTGATATTTCGACGGAAACATGAAGACGGATTGTTTCCGTCGAAATATCAAGAAAACACGTGTGAGTGTTCTTCTTTTTTTTGTGTTTCTATATTGTGTGTTACTGTGTATTGTACTATATATATATATATATATATATATATATATATATATATATATATATATATATATATATACTATATATATATATATAGTATATATATATACTATATATATATATATATATATATATAGTACATATAGTATATATAGTATATATATATATATATATATATATATATATATATATATATATATATATATAACCATAAACACTGTAATCAACCCGTAGGTCGGTTTAGTAGGTGATGGTAGTACACCCAGTACTAAGCCCTATACGGCGTGTGAAAATTCACACATCAGGGTAGGGGGGCCAGTTCCTTTCCCTGTGCCAGTTATGGTTCCCCAGGAAGACCTGGTACCCGAAAAATCACTTCAGCTTGGGTGGAGCTGTAGGTGCCCGGAGTGCCTTGCCCGGGAAACGAACCCGGGATCCTCCGGTCAGCAGTCCAACGCTCCACCCCCTCTGCCTCTACCACCTATATATATATATATATATATATATATATATATATATATATATATATATATATATATATATATATGGGTCGCGGTAGTCCAGGGGGTAGAGCGTTGGGCTGCTGACCGGAGGGTCCCGGGGTCGGTATATATGTATATCTCTCACTTCTATCTGTTGCAAAATATTAGAACACATAATTGTCGGTTCAATAATGAGACACCTTGACAATATTAACTTTTTAAGTGACAATCAACACGGATTCAGGAAAAACCGCTCCTGCGAAACCCAATTAGGATTATTTACACATGATTTACTTTTATCTGGTGAGAGAGGTAGGCAAGTGGATGCCATCTTCTTAGATTTTCAAAAGGCATTTGATAAGGTCCCACATGGTAAACTCATTCATAAATTAAAGGGCGCTATAAGTTGGGTTAAAGATTTTCTTTCAGAGCGGGAACAGAGGGTAGTCCTTGATGGCGCTAGTTCCGACAGCGTTCGAGTCACGTCGGGGGTACCTCAGGGAAGTGTGATCGGGCCGTTGCTTTTCTTGATTTTTGTTAACGATTTGAACCGCGAAGTGAAAAGTAAAATTAGGATGTTCGCGGATGACACGGTGATCTATCGGGAGATATCTGGGGATGAGGATCGTTTCCCCCGGAGATAGGCATTAGGGCGGGGAGTTATCCCAATCATGTCTACGGCTTCAAAATTAATTACACCTCAACTGTTAGTTAGCAATAGAAATTCAAAAAAATTCGATCGATGGTGGACATTTTTGCAATATTGTTACATGTAATATCTATCGGGAGATATCTGGGGATGAGGATCGTTTCATTCTAGCGCAGGATTTAGATTGCATTACTAAATGGTGTTCTAACTGGGGATTGACGCTAAATTGTAATAAATGTTCGGTGGTAAATTTCTTTAAAAGATCAACGGGATTTGCTTACAAATTAGCTGGAGGTGACCTAGCAGTAGTTGATACGGTAAAATACCTAGGTGTTACATTCACAAAAGACTTAACTTGGGGGACTCACATACGTAAAGTCTGCGGTCAAGCATGTAAAAAATTGGGATTCATTAGACGCATTGTCTATACGCCCATTTCCCTCCCACCTGCTCCTCCCCCGCCTAGATTCCACAGTCTCCGTCCAAGAACTTCCCGTCTGACCCAAAGAAGGCTTCAGAGATGGCCAAAAGCTCAAACAATCTAAAATGTGAGTGAGCGCTTCTTATTTCGCCTTTCGTTCCATTAATGTTTCATTCTCCACCTTCCGCCGGGTATGGTCGACGTCTCTCGACATTCCCTGAAATCATCGTCACGTCTATGTATCTTCGCCGGAGCGACATTTATTTTTCTTCGACGGGGACGCGATAGTCGAGTGAGTGAGTATGAAGTATGTCGCAGAGTGGCGGTGGCCTCGGCGTCGCTTTGTCCGCGCCCTTCGCCATTCCCCAGGGGCGGCACTCCTCGGAAGGGGGTGGATGTCACTCTCCAGCAGGGGGACGAAAGGGGTCGCCACCCTCCTTCAGAGGCTGTGGACCTCTTGCCTACCGTCTTCGGGGGTGACTCTCTCTCCCCCCTCCCCTCAACCCCTTATTCCCTCCCCTAATTCCGCACAGGGGGGGCGGGAGGATGCACGCACGCAACCACTTCTCCCATTTCTAGATGGCGTCGCGCCGACGTCGTGCCCGTCTCGGAAGTGACGCGTCGCACGTTATAAGAGCGCCGCCTATCAATTGAGACCGCGCACTCGAGAGAGAGAGAGAGGGCGGATGAAGGGGGAGGTTTGTTCTGGACGCGGTGCGGGTGCGCGGCACGAAGGAGGGACCGGCGAAAGGGGAAGAAGATTCGTGTGCTCTCCCCTGGGGTCGTCTCTCAGGATGCACCCTTGGGTCAAAGAGAAGAGGAATTGACTCTCGAAGCTGGCGTCGTAGTTTTTCGTTCTTCCCCGTGACATATGGCGTTCGTGTTGCGACTAAATTAATGACAGTTATGCTCTCTTTCTCGTCTGACTCGCACCTGAAGTGAAGTGAAGGATTCTCCCTGCTCTTGTGTTATGCTCTGCTTGTTTACACATCTACTGAACACCCCGCAACCCACCGCAAGGGCGTGTGGCGGGGGATGTTAGGGCACCACCCGTAATTAAGAAAAGAAAAAAAAAACCTCAAGTAAAAGCCGCAAATTTATACGATCCACAAACAAAACATTCATGCAAGAACCCTTAGATCCCGCACACATGCAAACACACAAACTTCCTTCTAACATACTATTAGAATCTAGCGGATTTTCTCTGGACTTAATCTAATTCTTTTTGCTAAATTTTCTCCCAAGGATCCCAAATACTTGCGGCATATTCCAAATGAGGTCTAACTAGAGCAAAATAACACCTCTTTTAACTTTCTCATTACATTTCCCCACCACCAGTTTTGTGAAGCCAAGTTTCTTTAAAGCTGAACCGCATCTTGTCCTGATATGAGCTCCCCATGAAAGGCGTGGTGTTAGAACAACCCCCAAATATTTAACTTGATTGGCCATAGTCAGTACTGAACCCTATATTTGGTAGTTAATGCCCTGTTCGCCACTTACTTTGTTCCAAAATTTCAAAACTGCGCATTTATTTATATTAAGTGTTAATCCCCATTCCTTGCACCAATCCGATATTGTGTCCTGGAGAGTAGCTCGCAATCTGATGGGATCCTTATTTCCCTGTTTACCACTGTGTTGTCAGCAAATAACTGAGATTGCTACCAAATGTATGCGATTAGGTCATTAATGTATATTAAGGACAGAAGAGGCCCTATTACACTTCCCTGGGGGACGTCTGAAGTTGCATCTACATAGATGTACTTTGACGGGCTTCCTCTGGCCTCCCTCTTTCTTACAGGAGCTTATTGGTACTGATTCATGAAAACGGTGGCACCCAAAACTTCGCGCCGGCGTTCACGTGAAAGTCTTCCGCGTGGGGCGCATTTAATTCCGCGTACGCTCTCCGGAAAATTCACGGCTCCGAAGCAGTCACTCGGTCGGGGTGCACTTCCGGTACCTTTGATACCCTTTCCTTCAATTTTATGTTTACATCTCGAGACTGCTGTTTCCTTTTCACTTAAATTTACAGTTTATATTACTGACGACTAACGAAACTACTTACCGATGTATTTATTAAATAATAATTCTAATTATGCGGTCATGTTGGTGGTATTTTATTCTCCATATTGGTGGCGGATCCATTGTATTCTCCACATGGCTTCACCGCAACTAAGGATGCTTGCGTGTGATTGGGAAGAAACGTTTGATGGGTGTTAATGACTGGCACGTACATTTCATTAATGCAAGGAAACAAAGTTATTCCTACATCTACATCTACATAATACCCCGCAAGCCGCCGCAAGGGCGTGTGGCGGGGGTGTTAGGTCACCAACCGTAAAAAGGAAAAATACCACATGCAAAAAAACAACACGGAAAATTACACCCACAGCAGCGCACACACTCATGCAAAAATCCCTTCATCCAACACTCATGCAAACTCTTATACCGCAAAACAACTAAAAAACTGCACCCCGTGATGCAGCACGAAAGCCATCCTACAACACGGAAGCCAGGACACAACAAGCAAGAAAGTGAAACATCACTACCACATGAAAATGCACCACGAAACACTCTACCCCCAAAGAGTCAGTAAAAGGCAGGGAATGCGAACCAGCGTTGCAGGTAGCAGGAATTTGCCCCCGCGAAGAGGGACGAGGGATTGAAAGGGAAACTTAAAAACAGATGAACGGAACACGAATGAGGTCATTCGGAAAGAATGGGTTATTATAGCAAAACACACAGTATTGTATTCGGTCTTATTCAATCACATAAAATGTAAAATGTTGTCCCTTCGCGGCAATAGTGAGTGGATGAGACCGAGAAACGCAGCAGCAAAAACCGAACGCATTTGAGTGGAGGCACCATTTTGCCTCGCACGGCGTAGAGTTAAAGCACCTTGGGACTTTTTAAAAGCTTTAATGTCCAGGGGTGACGTGGCAAGATGTGTACACACTTTTTTCCCAAACGAAAATGCTACTACGATCTGTCATTTATTTTTTATTCAAAAGTAAAGGAATAACCACATAAGTTAAAAATGAGTCTTTGAAAACGAAGCTACCAGCCATCGTCCCCGTCCGTATTAAACCATATGTAACGGATGCATATAAAGGGAGAATTACGGGAAAAGTGACACGCGGTGAAGAAGCTACCCTCTGACGGATGGTGCTATTTTTAGAAAGGGGCGTTTGTTGGGGGTGTGGAGGGTGTGGGCAGGTGTGGGGGGTGTGGAGGGCAGCCCCGCTTCAACCCTTCCCTCTCGAGCGGATTCCGAGGAACCCCGTGTCAGGGTTGGGAGCTCTTCCTCGTTGTTCCCCTCGCTCGCCATTCAAAGGAGGAGGGGGTGGCACGTACGGCGCCCCCCCGTGAAGGGCTTCCTTCCGCCAAGTGGCCCTCGTCGGGGGTGCGAGAAGGAGACCCTTCGCCAACCCACGCCCTCCGCCAATTAGTACCCCGGAAGGAACCGAGCGCCACGAGGCGACAAAGTTGAAAACTCCATCCGCTGCTCATGAGCAGTACTAGCGCGGAGTAATCGACGCGAATACTGCTGCTTCGACGATGATATCAAAGGCCATTGGAAAGTTTCATTTGATCCGCTTTCACGCCTCCCCCGGAGACCGTCGTTAGGGCGGGGAGTTATCCCCATCATGTCTACGGCTTCTAAATTAATTATACCTCAACTGTTAGTTAGCAATAGAAATTCAAAAAAATTCGATCGATGGTGGACATTTTTGCAATATTGTTACATGTAATATCTATCGGGAGATATCTGGGGATGAGGATCGTTTCATTCTGGCGCAGGATTTAGATTGCATTACTAAATGGTGTTCTAACTGGGGATTGACACTAAATTATAATAAATGTTCGGTGGTAAATTTCTTTAAAAGATCAACGGGATTTGCTTACAAATTAGCTGGAGGTGACCTAGCAGTAGTTGATACGGTAAAATACCTAGGTGTTACATTCACAAAAGACTTAACTTGGGGGACTCATTTACGTAAAGTCTGCGGTCAAGCATATAAAAAATTGGGATTCATTAGACGCATTGTCGGCAAAATTCCAATTGCACTCCACTCGTACTTCTCATTAATTGTCCTTCCCATCATATCATATTGCTCCCCCATTTGGTCCACATCATCCCCAACTAACCTTAAATCCCTTGATTCCATCTCTCACTTCTTTACCAAAATAGTCCAACACCGAGTCCCACATTACCGCAATATGTCCTCAAATGCTGTTCTGTCTTCTCTATCCATTTCTAGTCCCCAAAGCTGCAGACTTAAAGCTGATTTAAAACTCCTCTACAAGACCCTAAACTCGGCTATTGATTGCCCTGAACTGCTATCTTTCTTTAACTTCAGGATACCAACCCGATCCACCAGCACCCACTCCCTACTCCATCTTCCTATTCCTAGAATATCTCTCACCAAACGCTCACTGTTATTTCGCCTCTCCTCCCTTCTAAATTCACTCCCTCACACTGTCGACCCCTTTAACCTATCATGCAAAAACTTCACCACCCAAGCTTTATCCCACCTTTCAGTAAATTAAAGTTTTTCCCCTGTCCATGCTTGGTTCTCGTTGTTATTGTTATACTGTTATTGTCTTTGTCCTCTTTTATGTTTGTTATATTTTTCACTGTAAATTGGCGCCACTGCTGTATGTGAACAATGTTTTAAAATAAATAAATAAATAAATAAAATAAAAGTGACTCGAAGGTCAAGGAACGTTGTTACCGCGCTCTTGTAAGGCCTAATTTAGAATACGCATGCAGCGTGTGGGATCCGAGTGAAAAAGGCCTCATTTGGGAAATTGAGAAGGTTCAACGCCGGGCAGCCCGTTTTGTAAAAAATTCCTACGAAAAAACGCAAAGCGTTACCGAAATGCTCATGGATTTGGGGTGGGAATCATTAGAAGAGAGACGATTCAATGGAAGACTGAAATTATTAAATAAATTCAGATCCGCATGTTTCAGCACCGAGGTCTCGCAAATTATTCGTACTCCTACATACATGGTCGCTTGGATCATGCATATAAAATTCGTGAAATAGATGCCAGAACTAGCCGACTCAAGGACTCCTTCTTCCCACGGACAATACGGGATAGCAACTGCAGGGTTATAGATAGCAAAAATTCCACTTGCCACCCTCAGCGTCTAAAAAATAATTAGTTGTATTTAAATGCATGCTCTTCCACTAACCTTATGTGTTTTGTTATAATAATCCATTCTTTCGGAATGACCTCATTCGTGCTCTGTTCATCTGTTTTTAAGTCTCCCTTTCAGTCCCTCGTTCCTCTCCGCGGGGGCAAATTCCTGCTACCTGCAAAGTTGGGTCCCATTCCCTGCCTTATACAGACTCTTTAGGGGGTAGAGTTTTTTGTGGTGCATTTTCATGTGGTAGTGATGTTTCAATTTCGTGCTTGTTGTGTCCTGGCTTCAGTGTTGTAGGATGGCTTTCGTGCTGAATCATGGGGTGCAGTTTTCAGTTGTTTTGCGGTATATGTGTTTGCATGAGTATTGATGAAGCGATTTTTGCATGAGGGTGTGCGCTGCTGTGGGTGTAATTTTCCGTGTAGTTTTTTTGCATGTGGCATTGTTCCTTTTTACGGTTGGTGACCTAACACCCCCCGCCACACGCCCCTGCGGCGGCTTGCGGGGTATTATGTAGATGTAATTGAGCTTTTAATATTTCCCCTCGAGCTATAAGTAACAAGGAGAACACTAAAATAACCGTTACATGAAATAATGACCATGCATCACGCTACTTGGGAAAAAGAATGCAATAACAAATTATGGGACAATTCTTATAGCCGTATTACGTTAGCACCATTCGTTCGAAAAGGAAAGATATAAATTGCTGTGATGGTTTGTGGGAGAAGGAATTCCACGAGAGTGACCAACCACAACCTCTCTCGACCGGAACAACCTTCTGCAGTGGTTTACATCTATTTACATCTACATCTATTTAATACCCCGCAAGCCGCCGCAAGAGCGTGTGGCGGGGGGTGTTAGGACACCACCCGTAATTTAGAAAAGAAAGAGAGAAAAAACACCGCATGCAATAACCACAAAATCATATATCCAAAAAAAAAAACTTGGCATAAATTCATGCATGAACAATTTACACCCCACACACATGCAAACACTCAATCTACATCTTACATACACATGCACCTGAAAGTATACCTAACATCTCTATAGTGTTTAATTTTGTTCCGACTTGTAAATTCAACGTTTTTAATATTTCTAAAGTGACTTCGGTTTCTTACTATTATGGTTACGGGAGTGTCACCTCCTCGCCAGACACACACACACATTCAAACCCAAATGGGGTCCTTCACAGGGTTTAAAAGGACTCCGTTAAGGATACGTGGGTTCATGAACACATCTACATCTACATACATCTACATAATACCCCGCAAGCCGCCGCAAGGGCGTGTGGCGGGGTACACATTCGCACACGTCTCTTTGTTTGTCCCTGGCGTCGAATGAAACAGTCGCGGATGGTGTGTGTGTGATCAAACACCCAGGTGTCCTTAACGGAGTCACTTTAACCCTGTGAAGGATTACATTTTGGGCTCAGTGTGTCTGTGATTGGTCACTGGCGAGGAAGTAACATTCCCGCAAACTACTGCGGACGGGTGCCCTGGTTGAGAGGTTGTGGTTGGTCACTGTGGTGGAATTTCAATTCCCACCAACCATCACGGCAAATTTTAGTTTTCTTTTTGGACGAATGTTGCTGATTTATTGCGGGAACCGAGATTTTCTTTAAATTTGTTATTTTACGAGGCCGTAGAGCTCAAGATTCCTAGATTTGAAAGGCATGCACTGCTCAGGGCCGTCGTTAGCAGTAATTTTGATTCCTTGCCATTCGTGGGAAAAATGATCGCTTTAAATCCCTCGGTTCTAATTTCAATCTCGCCCTAACCTTATTTTCATAGTTTCTCTTACCTTTGAGCGACGGGGATAGCAATACTTTTTTAACATAGGGAGTAGTCTTGCAAATACAAGTTGTGATGGAAAAAAGACAGGACTGGTTTTATAATTTGTAAGTAAACAAAGGTTGTGATTGAAATGAAATAATTGACTTTGTAATTCCACACACTTCAATTACTACAAAGTCAATTATTTCATTTCAATATATAATGCAAATTCCATAAAGTTACGCCAGAGACAACAAATTTTTTAAAGGTAGTGATGTTCTCAGGAATTAGGAAGGTAGATAAGAACTGAAATTGGACAGAATAAATAGAAGTACGAAAAAGACGAAATGGGTCAACTATCTGGGGAGTATTTAAATCAAAGTATTGTCTGATCAGTGGGTACATAAAATGAATAGAAAAGATAAGTGAAAAATGAAAGAATAGATATGGATCGCGGTTTTGAAATCTTGGTCACTGGAGCCATACGGTAGCAGGATGGAGACTTTTGAGATGTGGGTGTGGAGAAGAATGGAAAAATGAAATGATAGAAAGGAAAAACAACGAAAAAAATGTTGTGGGAGGTAGGGGATGGATGGTGTTGGATGAAATTGGGAGGAGGTTGGAAAGGCGAGTGCAGGGCGACCGTGGATAATCTACATCTGCTTAATACCCGCAAGCCGCCGCAAGGGCATGTGGCGGGGGGTGTTAGGACACCACCCGTAATTTAGAAAAGAAAAAAAACCGCATGCAAGAACCACAAATTCATACATCCACAAAAATACATGGTATACATTCATGCAAGAACACTTACACCCCACACACATGCAAACACTCAAACTACCAGCTAACATATACATGCACCTGAAAGTATACCTAACAGCTTTACCGTGTTTAACTTAGCTCCGACATGTAAATTCAATGTTTTCAATATTTCTAAAGGGACTTCGGTTTCTTACTATTATGATTTCTGATTGTTCGGGGAAAGAATGAGTATTTATACCGATCTGTCCTGGAATCTATCTCCCTTAGTTTATCTTTGTGGTCTGATCTACCTAAGTAGTGTGGGGTTATTATAATTCCTTCAGTGTCATAGTTAAACTCGTTTGTTCTGAACCTTTCTTAAAGTCTAAGCCTCGCTTGTTCTCTCCGCACTTCAAGTGGTTCCCAGCATAATTCCCCTTAGATACCTGTCACACTTGTGTTCTAATCTAAAGCTGATCCGCATATTGTCCTGATATGTGCTCCCCATGAAAGACGTGGTGTAAGAACAACCCCCAAATATTTAACTTGATTGGCCGTAGTCAGTACTGAACCCTATATTTTGTAGTTTATATCCTGTTCCTCGCTTCCTTTGCTCCAAAATTTCAAAACTGCGCCATTATTTTTATTTAGTGTTAATCCCCATTTATTGCACCATTCTGAGATATTATCTAAGTCTCTAGAGAGTAGCTCGCGACCTAGTTGGCGCCTTATTTCCCTCTATACCACCGTTTCGTCAGCAAATAACCTCAGATTGCTACCAACGTGTGTGCTTAAGTCATTAATGTATAATAATAACAGAAGAGGCCCTATTACACTTCCCTGGGGGACGCCCGAAGTCTCTCTATCCGTTGAGCACAACCGATCAATCACTACTATTTGTTTGCGATTTGACAATAATTCTCTAATCCAATTAATTATTTTCTCATTGATTCCATAGTATCTAAGTTTATCGTGAATGAAGAGACCAAGTTGAGTTTCGCAAGATCTGCTTTTCCTAAATCCGTGCTGGTTGTGGATCAGTATTTTCCTACTATCAAGAAATCTCATAATGTTAGTGATAATAATGTGTCCCAATATTTTGGAAGAGATCGATGCTAAAGAAATGGGTCGGTAATTGGTTGGTTTATCCCAATCGCTGCCTTTATAGATGGGAGTTATATGGGCTAGCTTCCAGTCGCGAGGCACTGAGCCTTCTTCTATCGATTTAAGGAAACCAATATGTAAAAACGGGGCAATATCTTCAGCTAATTCCTTTAATATTCTAGCAGGTATTTCTTCCGGACCAGGTGCCTTGTGTGCTTTGATACTACGGAGCAGATGTACTATTCCCTGCTTGGTCAGTGTAAGATCGCTCATGTGTTCCCCGGGTGGGTGTGGAGGATCGTTTGGTGCGTTTGTGTTTTTGTTGTAGACGCTCTGGAAAAAAAATGTGTAAAATATTTGCCTTTTTCACGCTATCTGTAATGATTTCTCCATTTTCCGTTTTCAAAGAATGAACACTTGAACGTCAACCCTGTATTTCCCTAACATAGGACCAGAATGACTTTGGATTTTCCTCAAGATATTCGCTTAGCATTTTAGATTTAAAAGGGTTAAGTGCAATACCTCCCGTGGTTGGATAGTGCGTATTTTAAACGAAAGAGGGCGAAGCGGTTTCGACGTGTACTGGAGAGTCGCCAGTGTGACATTGACTTAGAAGGAGAGAGAGAGACAGAGGCGAAGAGATGGAGACATAATATTTCGCCTCTAAGAGAGTTCAGAAGATGAGTTATCGCATTAAGACTCTCTGTAGAAACAGAATAGTATTTCGCATGGAGTGATGAATTTAACGGAGGTGTAATAAATAACGATGCAAGGGTAGTATTGGGGTAATAGTCGAGAGGGTTTTTGTGTTGTTTCTGCTGAAATCTCTTAAAAATCAGGCTATTTTACGGGCCTCGAGAGGAAGTGGGCGTATGGCACGCACGGACGCATGATGTGTGAGCAGCACATGGCGTAGCTCTCCTTCGCCCAATGACCGATTCCTCGCCGTGTCAGTGACCCCTGCCCTGATCCTCCGGAACTCGTCCATTGGTGAGTTCCTTCGTGGCGATAACCCTCAGCCAGCTCTCTCTCTCTCTCTGTCTGATGAATGAATGAATGAATGAATCCACTTCGCAGTGACTCACAGCCGTCAACTTCATACTGCATACCGCCGGCCATGCATCGCGTGGGTCTCCACGAAGTGGTGCCACGCCTCATCGATGTCAATTCCCGGTTAACTCAATCGATGGCGATGATTCAGAGGAACCGTCTAATCGTGTGGCGATAGTGTTTGTCGAAATGGCTTTGATCGAGATGGCGATATCATCGCCATTCATAGGCAAGATATGTCGATACATCTTCGGTATGACGATATGGACGATATATTTGCCACCTAAAGAGATTATATGTTTACGAAACGAGTTACGTGGATAAGGTGGGTGAGATATGCAGGAAATACATAACGAAGGTAGTGATGCGGTAACCGTGGCAGCATTGGAGGTTCTATCCTTGAATATGTGACATGGATGAACATGTTGCCCATGTACTATATGAGCGACTTATTCGATAATCGGTAATACTTAGTATGTAATAATGACGATATGGATGATATTTTCACCATTCAATTAGAAGATATCGTCGATATGTGAAAACGACGTAATGGTCGATTGCCTGTTTGGATAATATTGTGCTGGTAGCTCGATATATCCGTATTGGTAAACACAAATATATCGGTAGATGCATAGATGTGCCCGATCGAGATCAGTCGATATACCCGATATTGTCGATATTTTCTCTCTACCAGATATTATCCGTCTGCTTTAATGTACGCATCATCATCATCATTGTGTAATTTCGGTCTAAGTATTTTTTTATCGCCTTTATCGTGATATTATTTGACATATTGTCGGCATTAGCCGATACGTTCGATATTTATCCCCTGATCGCATCGATATTGAAACAATGAGCATCGCTCTGCGTGCACGGTTCAGTGAGTGTGGGATTCGAGTCCCGTCGGCGGGACAGGGGAAGGGGCAGCACCGCGGGACTTTCTTGGAGAACGAGTTATCTTACGAGGGAGAAGAAGGCTTTCTTCTCGGCGGAAAGGACTCTCTCACAAGGAGTACCAGTCGGGAAAATAACCGATCGGAAGAAGGGCTCTCGTGGCGTGATTCAGGGACGCCGAGTTTGAGGGACAAGTTTCGCTGTCTATGGAACTTGGTTTTTGCGCTACGTATCGCTCGTGTTGCAGCGATCCTCTCCAGGGTATTGACGCTTAAGAGGAGCGCTCAAAAATGTAGCGATGTTCAGTCTCTGTCCATCCAAAAACATATATATGTACAAAGTGTCAATATTTCTTCTGAGGAAGACAGAGCTCCATTCCGTCGAAATTGTTAAGAAATAATGTCTGAGTGTTCTTTTTATGTGTTCTTAAATTGTTTGTTGTTGTCCAAGTTTTTTTATTCAACACTTCCGTGTTACCTCGACGAAATCATCTACACACACACACATATATATATGTATATATATATATATATATATACATACATAATTTGTATACATATGCATACATATGTATATATATATATAAGCTATATATATACATATATATACATATATATATATATATATATATATATATATATATATATATATATATATATATAATTAGGTAATCTACCGGTTAAGGTAGGTTTTTGGATGGACAAAATTACTAGTTCAACAATTTGTGACCCCCAGCAAAACACAACGTCCCCCTCTGTATCAGGTGCCTCTTCATCTCTGAGTACTTTCTTCCCCCTTCATTCCGTCCAACATCCCTATCCTGTTCCTTCCCTTTCCTCGTTTGCCTAACATTCTCCCCTCAATTACAGTCTTCAAAACCCCGCTGCCGGTCAATACCCCCTTCATCCACTTTTCCTGCCTCCATAGGATTTCTCCCAACAAACCCCTCTCTTCGCCCACCATACCAAGTACTTTCTCGTTTGTTTTCTTCTCTGTCCCTTTCACCTTCTCCATTCTTCTCCAAACCCACATTTCAAAAGCCTCCAGTCTACGTCTATCCTCCTGCTTCAACGACCACGTTTCCGCGCCGTACATAGCTACGCTCCATATCAAAGTTTTTACGAGTCTTTCCTTAACATCCTTACTCAACGTCCCCGTCATCAACTCCTTGTGGAAGCCTCTTTGCCTAGCACAATTCTTCTCCTTACGTCCCTACTACTTTGCCCGTGTTGGTCCAAAACACTACCGAGATACGTAAACTGTTCTACCTGCTCTAGTTTTTTCCCTCCTATTTTAATGTTAAGCTTGGCCTTTTTCATTCTAGAGAATCGCATAACCTTTGTTTTAATAATATTGATTCTCATCCCATACCTGTCGCACTGAATTTCCAATTCTCTCAGCAATGCTTGCAACCCCTTGGCTGACTGACAAACTAAAGCTTGGTCATCAGGAAACCTAACTGATTTAACGATTTCCCCGCCCACTTTCATTCCTACCTCCAGTTCTTCCCATGCCTCTTTAATCATATCCTCTGCATACAGGTTGAACAGCAACGGTGATAATGGGCAACCCTGCCTTACACCTCTTCCTAACACTGCCCATTCGGACTCACCGTTCCCCACTCGCACCTGAGCAGTCTAAGATATGTACAGGGTGCGGATTAGCCTCCTTTCCCTCCAATCTATTCCTTTTTTCTGCAAAATACTCGTTAGTTTTTCCCAATTCACAACACTTTTTGAAAGTCTCACGGACGTGAATAATAATGTATAACACTTAGCACTAGTGGACACAGATAAAAACACAGAAACACACAAAAAAAGAGACTCACTATTTTTCGAATTTTCGGTGGTCGTTGCCACCTTTATCAAGGAAGATCAAGGAAGAGAGGGACAGAACTGAGCTGAGAACTATATATATATATATATATATATATAGCTTTCAATCCGAGGGTGGGTTTGATTATTAGATAAATTCAGATCCGCATGCTTCAGCACCGAGGTCTCGCAAATTATTCGTACTCCTACAAACATTGTTCCAGAACTAGCCGACACAAGGACTCCTTCTTCCCACGGACAATACGGGATAGCAAGTGCAGGGTTATAGATAGCAAAAATTCCACTTGCCACCCTCAGCGTCTAAAAAATAATTAGTTGGAGGTATGGTGTTTTGTGGTGCATGTTCTTGTGGTAGTGATGTTTCACATTTTTGCTTGTTGTGTCCTGGCTTGCGTGTTGTAGGATGGCTTTCGTGCTTCATCCTAGGGTGCAGTTTTTTGTTGGTTTGCGGTATATGTGTTTGCATGAGTGTTGGATGAAGGGATTTTTGCATGAGTGTTTGCGCTGCTGTGGGTGTAATTTTCCACGTTCCTGAATACTATTCGCCGGGAAAGCCTGAGATCCTTCATTCCACGTTTTTGTATTGCATGTTGTATTGTTCCTTTTAACGGTCGGTGACCTAACACCCCCCGCCACAGGCGCTTGCGGCGGCTTGCGGGGTATTATGTAGATGTAGAAAGGTGAGTGTCGAGTTCACTCGATGCGCAGTCCAACGACGTGTGGAACTTTAATTCAAACATCTGTTATATATCTGGAATGGTCAACTCTGCGCACTTCTACTGTTTCTTGTATTAGGGTTCACCGGAGGAATGTTACAAAATTCAATGGAAAAATGCATAAGAGAAAACTGTCGTGTTTACAGTCGATGGCCAGCAGTAATTCCTTATACATTCTAAAACGCATCAATGGCTGTCCTGTCCTCCCTCATAGCTCCCTCTAAACAACCTCTTGGATTCCTCCAAGGTCTTATTCTTGGACCATTGTGTTTCTCTTATTGATTTCTTCAAAGATTTTCGCGAATGTATCCAATGGGACTGCGCCAATTTTGACAGCATTCCAGATACACCAGATGGGGTATTTCAGGGACGGGATTTTCTCTGTGCTCATTCTCCGGTTTCCCGCCGTGTTTTCCGGGGATGTTCCGGCGCCCCCAAAATCACACAGCTCGCGTGAGGCTGACGGTGGCAAGAGAGGCGTGCGCGGGAATCGAACACTTGACAAGTAGACCAACGCTTGGCTACCACTTCCCCCACAAACACGCACGCACATATTCTAGGGTCGCCTCAGTCCATCAAGTAATGGAAAATAATACTCCTATCATCGCTGGAACAATTTCTATTTTGGCAATTGTTTTTCAAGAATAAGTAAAAGTTTAAAAATACTATTATCATAGGTGCCTCTCCAAATAATTAATCTATGACTTCATAAATAGACTAAACTTAGGCACAATGAATGACACGAGAGAAATAAATTGACCATGTACGACGAATGAAATACAATTTGTTAAGGAATACCTTAATCTTTATTCTACATGAATAATGGGTTTATGCCAACTGAATCTACAATTCAACAACGCCCCCAAATACTTAATACCATGCACCCGCCCCATGTGCAGACATTTGCATTTTCGGGATGATCACAGGGGGGGAGAGGTGAAAGGGGAATGCCAGGATACGGGCAGCGTGAAAGACTAAACGGGTGAGTTAAAGAAGCTCCAATCGACTTATGCCGTCACATAAAGTCCACGGAACGTATTCATTATGTTTGGTCTTGTAGAAGTCGACTTATTCGTATATATCTATGTACTAGTCACCGGGTCGTCTTCGCCAGATCTCCTCCCCCGTCGCCGATGGTCGTTTGTGTGAGTTGTATTGTCTGCCAGTTGTCCCAGATGTTGACTTGAGAACGCTCGCAAAGCTGGGAAGCATCTGAGGTATTATGAAATAATTGTAGGAAAAACAGTCACACATTCAGTGTAAATCATTTTACCATATGAAAAAATAAACTGTTTTGGATGATTCTGTCTACAGCGTATTGTATACTTTTAATAAATTGTTCTTTTCTGCTCTCTAAATCTACGGACCCAGATTTAACGTATGCACAGAAATTAATGGATATCGTTATTTATGAATAAATTGCCCTCGTGAAACTAGATATAATAGAGGATATTGGGAGAGAGTATTCCCTTTCAAAATGTTTAGCGCCGCTAAAATTTTATCATATTAAATTTTCAAATGAGACATTTCACTCCTTCTCGCGAGTCACATTTAATCTGAGAGCAGTAATTAGCCTCTTAATTCCAATTGCCAATGAAATACTCCATAATTCCCTTCGCAGCAAAGCGTCAATGGAACGCAGTCAAGGAAGCGGCAGTCGCAACGTAGATTGCAACTACCCTGTTGAGTTGTTTGAGTGAGGATCCCTGGTCGTCTTGGCAACGCGCGTCGCTGCCCTTCGAAGTCTCCATTTATAGCGTGGCGAGTAATGATTATTTTAAATTTGGAAGTCTTTATTTATGCCGCGCCGATCTCATGCTCGCCTACTTATAGTATTTGGACAGACTCTACGCCAATCCCACCCAGCGCCGCTCTCAACTGTGTTCATTCTCTAGCCTTGCCGTTTTTCACTCGACGCACGAATCATAATGAATGAGATCGGATATTGCGACTCACTCGTGGCGGTTATCTACGTGGCAGCGCCGTGGTTTTGTATTAAAGCGCCTGCCTTCATTCCTCTGGATCCTTTATTACTTTCATTATTAATGGCAGTCTGCTTGGAAGAATATGTACGGTGCACTTCTTTGATTCACCCAACACGATTAAGCGTGGCACTTCAATCGACAATAAACTGTGCACGCAAACCAATCGATCATGCATACATAATCTCATTTGTACTTAGTTTAGAAAGGTAAACTGTTTACGGCTTTTGGAGTTTTTCATTCATTTGATACTACTAGCCGTAAGAGCTCAATTCTATCAATATACATAGTCTTTAACATTTCATCACCAGTCAAAGCATCCAATTTCCCTGGCTCCTTGGTGTTTCTCCCTAAGCCCGCCTAGAGATTCATACACCTAAGCAGGTGTATGAATTTCCCTCCTAGAGGCATTCATTCCTTTAGCTCTATGCCTCTTTAGTTGGATACCCAGGATATATAAATCTTTTGTCTATACACTACTAGGACCAACAAATCTTTGAATGCCAGACACGGTTTGTATGAAAAGTATCTGGAATTTTTTCGGAAAAATAGATTTATGTCAGATATACCTGCAAATTCTCAAAATTCTTCGAATTACTTCATCCTTTGAGAGCGTCGACACACCCTTTTGCCCTTGCAGATTTTTCACGACTGGAAGGCTCCCTGGTGGGCGGAGGATCCTTAAGGGTACTATGCGTGCAAGCATCTTTGACGGCTTGGCTTAGGGTCCAACGGTGGAGTCCTTTCACTTTTAAAGGGAATTGGAAATAGTCTGCTGGTGCCAAGTCGGGACTGAAATGGGGTTAGGGAATCGTCGCGATGCCGTTACAGTATGGTTGTCGCGTGGTTGGCGGCCGCGACATCATTGGTGGAAGCGTAGCACAGAATGAGAGAGTCGAATTCGGTTTATGAGTCTTTTATTCAACCCTTTTCGAGCTATGGGGTTCAGGTAGAGGGGAGTAGGGACGAGCGAGCGGGGCACGGCTGGGCATCCCTGGTGTGGTCGTATGCTCGACCGACGGACACAGAGGCGACACGGGACGTAGGGAAAGGTGCAGGGCAAGGCTGGGCGTCTCTGGTGTGGCCGTATGCTCGACCGACGGACTCAAAGACAGAGTATCGGGTGAGGAATGGGTAGGAATGGTTCCCTGTTCCAGGAACGTCTCGCTTTATGAGGTATCGCGCCTGCGGGGGGAGGGATGACTTCAAAGTAGCTACATAGTAGCCACGTTTTAGCAACGATGGAATTGGGTAGCGAACATTGTCTTGCCTTGGTTTCCGAGACACCCACACTACATCACCAAACATTGTCTGGTATGCTCGGGGTACTCCTTGGGAGAATTAACCGATAGTGGGGGTTTCCGAGAAATCCACACTACATGGTCTTCGCTAGCAGATACCTTCGACTCTCTGCTCTTTTGGTCGTCCGTCCGAAGACTTTCGGGAGGAAGAGTTCGGCTGGTGCAGATCTTCGCATCGCAAAATTTTAAGGATAACGGTGTGTGCACTGTCATACTATCAATGCCAATACGATATCTCCGACCATGCCGGTCCGACTTAACCGACAGTCTCGAGTTCAGCACTTCACGCACACGCCAGGAAAAGGTTGTTACCGATACCTTTTATACAAACCTTGTATGTGTACATTTTTCATCGCTTTTGAAAGCGGTGTAAATCGAATAAAAAGGCCTAAGTGGCTCTAATGGTCCTGGTGCTCCTGCAAAACGAGTCCCGCGAGCGTTTCCGCTTTTTTATTCGACTTTCGAGGGAAGGAAAAGTATCGTTGGCGTTTGGAAACGAGGTCTCACTCGTGTCTGCAAATGTCGCGCGCGCACTCGTCCCTCTGAATTTCCATGAAAATCCGGATTGCGTTTCTTCTCCCGGACGAGATCTCACTCGGCATTTAACTCGGCGGGCAGGATAAATTGTAAAAACAAAGTGCATCATGCCCGGAGAAAGGGGCAAATGGAAGGGGTCACTCGCGCCGTTTCTACCGGAGCCTTAATGTTACTCCACCTTGACGAATTCCAAGAAACTGCGGGAGATGCCGCCACTGTAACTTTTTGATGGAGTCATCCGCTAAATGTGCATTACAGTGCAACAAATTCACAGTGTAGAAATCATTCACCTTGACCGGGATTCGAACCCGCATCCCTTGGCCGTGGCCGGCCGAGGGCTTAAGCCGAATTATTGCATTGTGTCACCCCACGATGGGCAGGGGAAAATTAAGGCCCGATTTGACGTTGTGATTTGGGACTTCCCGTGATCTATGTTCAACTGTCTTCCTTCTGCGTCATACCGTTCATGCATTCACTCATTGATGCTTCGCGCATATTCTTCTGTTCCTGATGTCAATGGCATTCCCTTTTATGAGATTCCATTCGACCACATTTGCTTTATGTAACGCATTGATTGACGCTCGACGGAATTTGAGCAGTGTGGTGATGTGGAAGGTCGCTTATGATACGAGTATTTTCCGCGAAACCCTACAGAGGGTTTGGAGGGAGGGTTGGAAAGAAAACCACAAACCTCTTCTGTCAATATTTCCGCCACCTTCATCAAGTGTGATGGACGCGACTTTTCGATGGGAAAAATTAAGGAGAGGCGTCATTTCGCGATTGCGCGATTTCACTCCTTTCATTTAGTCCGGGTCTTACTGATTCGATCGGATTTAATGTGATGTGTCAGCGGTTTTCCTTGCCTTTAATGAATAGGCCCCCTTCACACGCCCTCGTGGCGGCTTGCGGGGTATTATGTAGATGTAATGAATGAGGTTGTCGAAGTCCACAGTTCCGATGGAGGTTCCAACGAGCTTCGGTGGAGACATCTCCCGCCGTCCTCGGCGGCCCCGGAGCAATATCCACCCAACCCCCCATCCACCCGCCCCGCCCCCTCGTCCCGGGCTCACCCGTCCTCGACATTTTCGGGCGTTAGAAGTTTTGGCAGCCCCCAACAGACCCTCCCCCCGAACCACGCACCCCCTCTCCCCCCCACTCTCCCAACCCTAGTTGGCCACTCCCCCTCCCCCCCCTCCCGCTCCGGACAGGACGAGAATAATCCTTCCCTGGATCGGGGGTGGGGAGAATTTCCGAAGTGTGGCTTAATGAGCGCTGGGCCGGCAGTGTCCTCCGCACTTGACGGGAGCCGTGTGCAAGGTCAATATTCTGTGCAGTGTGAAGTGACCAGCACGGTCTACAGTTCGCTTGTTTAATGCAATAGATAGGGACGGCATTTATAGCAATTGACGGTACTATATTATGTTACTCGGGAATATTGAATGTATTTCATGACTCGCCGCGAGGCGAGATCGACGAATCGGCATAAATAGTCCGCGATCCTCCAAAAAGGTGTGTGGCAGGGGGTTCAGGTTGGAAGGGTGAGGGATAAGGGTGGATACGGGAGAGAAAAAGAAATGGGAAAAAATAATCCGTGAAAAACTATCAATTGACGCGGAAATTTGCATACATGCTGGAGAAGGCTTGATTCGAAAGAAGGGTTAATTCACCAATTGAATCAGTTATTTGTTACACAAATAAAAAAGGGAGTAAAAATGAACCTCAACGATATACATATACGATGAGATGAAGGAATAATCTCGAAATTATCTCCTCTTTCTCTATATTCCTAGTAAGTAAGCCTTTTCTAAGAAATCCTCCGGGGCGTTGGATGGATTCCTCATCGCAGTCTTAAGGAGGCTGCATCGAAGTGTCAAGTAGATTTCATTTTGAGAAAACCCCCTATATTTTTGGTATTAAGTGCTCTCCATAATAAAACAATTTACGATGATGAAACAGGATCTTTTCGTGTTGCTTTCAATAGAAGTTGACTTGGAAAAAGTCCATGATTTCATAGAATGTCTTAATTATGGGCTAATGCTGCAGTTATGCCTGTCGTTCTCACGGAATCTAATATCATAAGAGTATAAGTTGCAATACTGTCATCTTGTCAACACTCACCAGCCTTTTTTCGAAATTACATTAATTATTTAGTGGTAAAAAACGGCAGAAATCGAATAGTTTCAAGAATTGGCGCCTCATTATCAGTCCAAAATAAGTTTTTAGAAACTTGATGAGTGCCTAAAAGTTCCAAAATATGTATATTCACGTTATGCATCCATTTGCGAAGCTCGCATGAATGGGTCCTGCGACATTACTGTTCATTATATGTAATTTTATCCCAAACATCCGCGTATGAGCGACGTTATGTACGAGTCGTAATTAATTGTGCGAGTTGCAGAACAGAGTAGGAAAATGTACTCGTGATTAGAAGGAAAAAATCGATAGGTGTAATGATTCCCTTGCGATCATTCACCCGTCAGTAACCCTAGTATTTCATATTTTTGTTTTAAATAAAAAATGGAGCTCAACGAAATACGGGCGTGTGGGTTTTCATCGAAAATATTTCTCAGATCTCCCGCTCGTTTGAAATGTTTCATTTAATGGCGACGTATAAAAACCAAGCGGTGTTTTCTGTAATATCAGAGAATATTTGCCGATCTCTTTTCATAAAAGCTTATTTCGCGGATGTGAGTAAGTCTCCCGGTCCTTGAATCCCCCCCTGTCATCCACCACCGCGGGGTGTCGAGGTGAATCCTGGGAAGCGAAGGGCTTCTCTTCTCGTAACCCAATCCCATCCCCCTGCCAAGAGCGGAAGTCTCGGTGACTTTCATTTTTTATTTAAATATTTCCATGAACTGCTTAAAAAAAGATAGAATGTCTGTTGGTGGTGGTCGTCGGACACCAGCTGGCGGGCGTCTTTGAGGGGACCGAGGAAGAGACGCCGCGGCGGCGGCGACTGGAAGGGGAGCCAAGGTTACGTTCTCCCTTGTGCTCCGCGCTAGTCTTGCTACAAATCTAACCCTGGGCGAGTGATTTCTTCCTCAACGTTTGGGCGAACGGTGGTCCAGTGCGACGGCGATCATTGCGCGTCATCGTATACTTGTGCGATTCGATGATTCATCGGTGAATCATTTTCATTATTTAAAAACCCCTCTGGAATCCATGGCCTCGGCGGCTCCATTGCAGTTCCATGATTCACCCCGATCAAACCACAAGGGCATGGCTTCGAATCCCGAGATAAGCGGAGTGCTTTAATGTCCACCGACAATGTGTTTCCCGCAGCTGACGGCATCGTTCCCCTTGGCCACCCGGCGGCACCTTTCAAGGAGCCCGCGCTCTCTCTCTCCCGTCTTTCGTGTGCGTCTTCGTCTCTCTCGCATCCCACCCTCCTCTCCACCCTACCAATCGTCCAGCGACGGATCTTTTTGAGCGATGCTTAAATGGTGGTCGTCCCGTCTAATCGACTCACCTCGGATTTTCTTAGCCCAGACATCGCCCTCAACTGTAACGTTCTTTCATTATGTCACAGCGCTTTCGACCACCTGCCCATTGCCCCCACGTAATTCATCCTTCGAGGGGTATTTTTGGCATCGGCATACTCGGAAGTTTTTTGGTGAATTCAGTTAAACTAAACATTACATGAAATACGAAGGAATGCTACATTTTTTAATCATCGGTATTTGGCAGATTATTGGATAATGTTACTTCGTGAAAAATACACTCCAAGCGCGCCTTCCCACGTTGCCCCGGGAGAAACAAATATTCACAAGTCTCATTATTACAGAGTTTTTCCGTGATGTGTAAGGGAATATAGCGCCTAAACTCAAACACGGTCGTCAATTTTTAAATTCCTTTTTAGGTTTAAATTTGCATTAGAGCGATCTTTTAATCGTCAGCTGGAAAAAGCACGCTTTTTATTACTATTGGGCAAGTTACAGAGTCCAAGTTATAGGGCTACTGTTTTAACATATAGTAAGGAAAGATAATTTAGTTTTTAATTTGTTCCAATAACAAAGGCTGCCTTCTTCAAAAACACGTGCATAATTTAGCACCCTGCGAGCCAACGCTCGGGTGAAAAGTGAGTCGTTTCGCAGTAAGCCATAATTTTTATTTTATTTTTTAGAGTACCTTTCAGTTCAGTGCAACAATTTCAAAGTGAAAAATCATTCGCCTTGATTGAGATTCAAACCCAGATCCCACAATATCCTGTCGAGTGTATTCTATTGTTTTAGGCTTCACTCCGTGGAAGTATGAAATATCCAAACTAAAAGGAAAGACTTTTCCAGAGATTTAAAAAATTAAAATCCGGTCGAGTGCTTTAACCAGTTAAGCTAGGATATAAATTATTTTATTCGGTTCAGAATATTACAGAGTTCGTTTGCATCATGCATAATATCAGGTCACTGATTATGGGTCCATCTTGTATTTGTTTAATATAAGTGTATACATGGATACAGACATAATACATATACACTTGCACATACATAAGCACATATGCACATGCACACACATGCATATAAACATACGCATACAGACGCATACTCGACCATATGGCCATTAACATTTGGAAAGAAAATAGAAAGGAAGACAAGGTCCGCAGATATTGGAAGGAATATTTTAGCTAGCAATGGGAAATTATGAATTGTTGGAAATTATCAATGGCAGGGTTTAAATTATCGATGCAATCAGTCATTCAGCAAAAAAACTCTTCAACGATGGACGAAGTGTGTCCGGCTCCGGGTGGCTACCGGACATCACTTGCCAGAGTTCTGATCGTGGCTAGCGTCGCTCCGGTCGCGACTCGACCCCGGGCGACGAGTGCTTCGCCGTTTCCCGGGACGCCTCGTCCAACGGGGCGACGAGCGAGGACGCGGCATTTCGCCGCATCCCTCCCCCCCCCCCCCGGCCTCGTCCGAAGAGGAAGAGCCAGCCGTGGTCTCCACGTGGAGCGGGTAATTCGGCAGCGTTCCACAGGAGGCCTTCTTTGAAGGAGCACCGCTGGGGGCCGCCAAGGGACAGAAGGTAGCCTCGGGGAGGGTCGGAGTGGCGGATTGGGGCTCATCCGCCGAAGGGGTGGGGTCGGGAAAAATCAGGGTAGATAGTTGCTTGTGGTCCTTATCTGGAGAAGCGCTGGGAAGATCGTCGACACCTTTGCTGGCATCAATGGGGAAAGACGATGGGGTATCTGGGATTTTTGACTTTGGGAAACTTGTATGTGTGTCGACTTCCGGGGTCGGTGACGCTTCCTTTATAGTCAATGATAAAGGGGTCGAGAGATGAGCTGTTGGGGACGGGAAAACATCGCAATCAGATGCATCCCCCTCACCTGTCACCAGAGGTTCTCGGGGTGTTTGAAACCCGTGATGCAAGGATTGCGAGCGAAGCGAGGGCGTGGATGGCGTGAGCGGGGGGAGGGGGGGCGAAAGACCATCCCTCCTTATTTGACGAGTTCACGGAGACGGGGGCGGGAGGTCGTGTGATATTAGGCGAGGTGGTAGGTACGTGAGCTAGTTGTAGATCGGTATTCGAGACCAGGAGCTTGGGGTCGTCTGTCCTCTTCTTTTTCGGATCCCTTTCTTCCGTTGACGAATTTCGCTCCCGCTGACATTTCGCTCCAATTGAAGGGATATGCGGAGGACCGACGGGAGAAGCCGGGGCCGCACCCTCGATGAGTGGAAGCCACCGCGCTTTCTCCTCCACAGCCACTTCGGGCTCGTCCATCTCCACGGTGGCGTTAGGGTTGGAGGGCATCGTCATTGCCTCCACATAGCTCTTACCTCCCTGTTTCCGAGGGCAGGTCTTGCGCTCGTGGCCTTCTTGGTTACAGCGGGCGCAAGTGCGGCGCTGACCCTCATAGATGATGATGGCCCGGTTGCCGCCGATTTGGAGGTACGAGGGGATATTTCTCTCGGCCGTCATCCGCACAACCCTGGTGCCTGTAAGCACCCGCGCCATCTTGTCTCCATCCCACCTGTTCTCCCACGAGCGATGGATTTTACCAAAGCGTTGGAGCTCGCCTGTTATGTCTTCCAACGGGGTCTCCACGAGGAGACAAAGAACCTTGACATTACACGGGCTGCCGGAAGTCTCGTCAATTGTTATTGCCGTCCTCTGGTCACTTAAAGACGGAAACGGTAGTTGCCGCGGAGTATTGTCTAAAATCCCAGTCATTGTAGCTTCGGTTGCCAACTTCAGGAATATCAAATGGCGATTGTATCCACATTGAATCGCCACCATCTCTTCGGGTGTGAGGCCCAGCGACTCTAACGTGAATAGGTGGACCTCCAACGGGGTAGGGGGCTTCGCCTTCTCGTCAACTTGCAAGGCGAGCGTGTTTAAGCGGCGCACAGCCATTTAAATAAATCGAATTCAGCACACTAGCATGAAGAAGGAAAGCGCAACAAAAGAACGAGTACTTCAAAGGGAAATAAAACGCTGACGAACGCTCCCTCCCCGCCACACGCCGCACCCGGCGGTAGCAAACAAAAGGTGCCTAAGGTCTACATCAGCAGTCAAGGTCAGTCTTGAACCAGTACACAAAACGAAAGCACAGCCTTCCCGGCGGAAAAAGAAGTCTATTGTCAAACCCCACGCTTCTTGAAGAACTAGGCAGTCAAACGCCGCTCGAAACAAAACACGATCGGAACCTCGATTTCCGAGAGAGTCCGGCAGTGCCGCTCTCCAAAACCCGGCGACTGACGCCTCGGACGCCGGCGAAATCAGACACTCGGTAAACACAAGCACATCCTGCTATCGAGGCGTCCTCTTACACTTCGAAATTTTGTGGCTTTTTAAAGGAACAAGATGTTGTGATGAAATACCGAACATACAATGTCACAGGCATTCGTAGTCGTGCGCGACGCCCCACAGTCCACGAGGTTAAAGCCAACTTTTAAACACTTAGGCTGTCAATACCTTGACAAATTCCAACTTCCAGAGTTTAAGAGGACGCCTCGATAGCTTAACTGACTAAAGCACTCGACCGGATATTGAGGGATCTGGGTTCGAATCCCAGCCAAGGCGAATGATTTTTACACTCTGAAATTGGTGCATTGAAATGCAAGTTAGTGTATGACTCCGTTAAAAGTTAATGTGGCGGCATCTCCCGCTGTTTCCGAGGAAGTGCCTTTCAGGTATATATGTATTTAAAGTCTTTAATGAGAGATAAGTATTGTAACCCCACTACCCCTGCTCTAAGTTGTGATAAATCGATTTTAATGGACCTGTCCGCTTAAAGACAATGAAAGGAGATTATACGAGGGTGGTCTGAAAAGTTTCCGGCCTCGATAATTTTAGAACAAATGTCTTGTATCTTTGTTAGGTCGGAAACTTTGCAGACCACCCATGTATGTATTTGTGCATGCTCCGTGGGCGCCGAACCGTCTTAATTATTGTCGAAGAGGGCCATCAGCGCCAATTTCTCTCGCCGCCACTCTGGAAATGCCAAAAGGAGTATGGGATGTGTGAGAGAGCACTCCCCTACGGCCTTCCATTGCAACTCGCTCAACGTTTATCTATCGAAGGGAAGTAACGCAATGATAAAGAAGTTCAGAGGGGTGAGCTGTGAGCCTTCAAATGTCTTTTTACTGGCGCAAGAATAGGAAAGGGACTCTCGACGAAGGAAATATTGTTTTCATCCCTGCTGCTAGGATAGACACGTGGCTAATGTTGCATCAAAACTGATGTCTATTTTCTAGTAATAGCGCATTTGCGGCTCGCATCGCGTCCGTTGAATCTTTAGAGTCTCCAGATTATGTAAAGCAGTTTGTAAGACGAGTCGCTTTCATTTGAGTTACAGACTTATTGGTAAAATAACACGTTAGTAATATGTACCGTCGATCATGCATCCCTGTTGTAAAATCAACCCCTGCCACTCACCATATCGTTTGCGTGCATGGGAATGAGACTTAAATATTCCCAATTTGGAGATTTTTCCGTGATCTCCTGGCGAAAACGCTATCAGTTTCCCCTTACTTACTTCTTGAGCACTCTTCCCACTTACCTACAACATCTTGCGCGTATGATTATTTAAAATGGCTTCGGATTCATGTTTCGCTTTGGTAATGAAAAGATCCCGCGGGCTTTCTCCGCTCAGGGGAGCATCTCTCTTTGTGCTGGACCGAATTGCTGCCTCCTTTCCTCCGATTCGCACGACCAATGGTATACAGTCGTCTGGGGCAATAATTATGCATTTGTTTCCGATGTCTCCGGTGCTTCACCGCAATTCCATCGCCATTTCCAACCAATAAGCGTGGACGAGGGGTGTCGCCTTGTTCATCCCCTCCGAGGCACACACGCCTCGAATGGGTTATTTCCGCTCGAATGAATTATGTAAAATAAGTGGCAATTCCCTTCTTTGTTTCCGCCGCCCCCTCCAACGAATCTCTCCCACTCCACTGTTTCCGAGCGATCCAATCGGAGTCGATCATTCCCTTTGGCCTCTCTTGCGCCGTAGGCTCTCAACCTCTCAAATGTGATCGTATTATCATTATCCTGGAATAAAGCAAAAATCGCCCACGACGCGCGATTCAACTTATTTTTTTAAAACAAGGTTTCTGTAAAATTTATCGGCAGGAATTTTCCCCCGGCGTGCGCGTGAATTGCTGACTTTAGACCGTTCATTAAGTGTGCGCATTATTACTGATGTCGTATTGGCATTGATAAGATTACAGTGCACACGCCACTAGCAATGAACATTTGTCGATGCGAAACAGCTGGGCTGAACTCTTCCTCCCGAAGGTCTTTGGACGGACGACCAAAAGACCAGAGTCGAGTGTCTGCTTACGAAGACCTTCTGCCACGACATCGCGACGATTCCCCAACCCCCCTTACAGTCCCGACTTGGCACCAGCAGACTCCTCCATATTCTCTATAAAAGTGAAATCCTCCTTCAAAGGACACTACTGAGGGATGGATCCCTAGTCAAGCCGTCAAAGAAGCTTGCACGCGTACGTCCTTAAGGGCCTTTCGCCAACCAGGGAGCCTTTGAGTTGCGGTAAAGCCGCTGAAAGTTGACGACGCTCTCAAGGGATGTACTTGAAGAATTTTGAGGCATTGTACCAATATCCGAAATAAATCTTATCTCGATACTTTTTATACATACCATGTTGTTCTTCTGTGGGTCGCGGTAGTCCAGGGGCAGCGCGTTAGACTACCCACTGGCGGGCGCGGGTTCGAGACCCTAGCCTCGTTGGACACCCTCAGCTCCACCCAAGCGGTGTGACTTTTTGGGTGCCAGATCTTCCTGGGAAACCATAACCGGCACAGGGAAAGGGACTGGCCCCCCTACCCTGATGTTTGAATTTCACACGCCGTATAGGGCTTAGTACTGAGTGATCTCTACTATCACCTATCAAACCGACCTTCGGGTTGATTACTGTGTTAGTGGTTTTTCTTCCAATGCCGCCTCCAATATATTCTCAATAGAAAGGTAGTCGTCTCTATTTTGGACTATGGAGGGTCTTCTACCACCTAGTCCCTAGCAATATGCACGTCAAGGGCAACCCCCGGTCACCGATGCAGGGAAGGTCGTGCGTGGGCCATCGCAGCGGCCCGAATGTCCAGTCTCAAGGCGGAGTATGGAGCGAGTCTCCTTCTCCGGAGGGACTCCGTCGGAAGGCCATTTCCCCTCCCCCCCCCCCCGACAGCTTCCGGAGGCGACGCTTCTCCGGCGACGACTCTTCTCCAGGTGTGGGTAGGGGGACACTCCTCGCCTGACCCCTCCTCCGTCCCTTGGCGAAAGGAATGGGCATGACCTTGGCCATCGCGCGACTGGAAACTGGATTCTAATGGTTCTGCTGCGGAGGGAACTCGTGGGATTGATCGCTTTGGTGCGTGGCATTCCGTGTTGCGGGGGAAAAGAGAAACTGCAGTCTATGTGCAGCATTCATTTCGAACTCGCCCAGTTGTCAGCTCCACTCAGGCCACTTGGTCTCTCTGGCGTAAATGGCTTGATGGGGGAAATCAGTGATTGGATGGAAGTATGTCATCACCACTTTCTTTCATGAATTTGGCCTATAAGCCTGTTTCTAAGATTGCAAGAGAGGTAGAGTCGTTCATGTTTGCTTTCTTCTGTCTTCTTGTACTTCATTCTCCATTTGGATTGCGCGAGGGAACCACCTGTTTTGGATGATCATCCATCATCCATCTTACGTGGACTTTTAAGTATTTCCCCCATTTTGTGTTATTTTCATCCTTAATTTCCTAAAAAATTAAGTTTTTCCCTAATGTCAGTGTTGCTTATTCTTGGTCTTGTATGGTGTAAGTGTATGTAGTATTTCTGATCCAAGGACTTGCAGATTTATTGCTCGCTCTCTTGAATCAATCCTTTTTGTGGACAAGAATGCAGTGGTGTGTCAACCATTCAGGGGCGCTACAAATTTACAAGGCTATTGTCATTTTTTTCATCTTCACCATTAGTTATTCTTTTTAACATTCACAATATTGCTCGACAGATGTGCAGCTCGTATAGATCTGTTTTCGTTTTCACTGGCTCGAACACTCAAAGGAGTCGCATCCTTCTCGACTTTTTTCGGCTCTTGACTGAGTATATAGTCTTCGAAACGTAATGCGGTGGAAGACGTCCTCGGAGATCCTCATGTGGTTATTATTACTAGTATGACTTGATAGATGTTTAACCTGATGACGTTGCCTCGCGACGAAAACATGGCCGTCAAATATAAAAATTCCAGGTGAAATGTGGAAAGCTAGTCTTCCTTCATTTACGCCGAGCATTAAAATGCAATTCAAATGATGATGTCGTGTCGATGTACTACATCCTAGTCTCAATCCTTAATACGCTTGCATCTGTTATACCCACTGCTGCTTCTTACCTGTTCCTTTTTTGCGTCTGTAATAATATTTGTATTGTTAGAGTGTATATTACCAGAACATATTTCTTTTAGAATGCACCAGTGCCTGTTTTCTGCTGCTGACTGGTTATTTTGAAAACTTACCCATCATTTGCCTCTTTTCATTGCGACGAAACAAAAAATCAGTTGTTTTTGTGCCCTCTAGAATTCACTTGATTTAATTTATACAAAACAATATACCCAGGATATTTCTTATTTGGTCAATGTGGTGGTTTATTGCCATTGCAATTATCATTATTGTGTTACATGTGTAAGATAGTCCAATAGTTTTGTAAGCTAGCCGTACTAATGACACTGTTTCTCTTTCTTGCAGGTGAGTACCTAACACAGTCCGACCATGGTCGCCCGTTCATATCACGGTCGTCTCCCATCTGTGGTCCAGTGTGCGAATATCCGAAAATGTATTTCCTCCCAGGTACTTATTAGTGGATTTTGAATGCACCTTTCGAGTGGAAAATGGCGGAAGACATTTATACAGCCATCCGTAGTTGGGTTGTTGTGTCATCAAGGCGGCCTTTGCCACCGGAATCAGAGGATGGATCTATGATCTCTTGGGTGAGGGTTCGAGTGAATCTCGTAGTCAAGAATTCAGTGCGAATCCTCCCATTCTAACCGACACTCTAATTGCCGAGAACAAAAAAAAATATATATATATATATATATATATAATCTTCGAAATGGAACGCTCTTCGGCGACGCACAAATATATAAAAACACAGATGTAGATTTTTAGAATATAGAGACACAAAGAAAGGACACTCACAATTTGTTATTTGACGTTTCGACAGCAAGGCTGTCGTCTTCAGAATCTATATACACACACACACACACACACATATATATATATATATATATATATATATATATATATATATATACATATATATTTTTTTTAAGGTAATCTACCGGTTAAGGTAGGTTTTTGGATGGACACAACTACCAAACAAGCATTTTATTACTCCTAACAAAACACAAAATCCATCATCCTACTTTACGTCTGGTCCCTATTCATCTCCGAGTACTTTCTTCCTTCCTTCATCCCGTCCAACCTCCCTATCCTGTTCCTTCCCTTTCCTCGTTTGCCTAACCTATTCCCCTAAATTACAGTCTTCAACATCCCACTGCCGGTCAATACCCCCTTCATCCACTTTTCCTGCCTTCACAGGATTTCTCCCAACAAACTCCTCCGTTCCCTTACCAAACCAAGTTATTCCTCATTTGTTTCCTTCTCTGTCCATTTCACTTTCTCCATTCTTCTCCAGACGCACTTTTCAAAAACTTCCAGTCTACGTCTATCCTCCTGCTTTAATGACCGCGTTTCCGCGCCGCACATAGCTACGCTCCATATCTAAGTTTTTACGAGTCTTTTATTAACATCCGTACTCATCGTCCCTGCCATCAACTCCCTCCTTTTTGTGAAAGCCTCTTTGCCTAGCGCAATTCTTCTCCTTACATCCCTACTACTTTGGCCGTGTTGGCCCAAAGCAATACCGAGTTGCCTCCAGGTTGTGTTCTATATTCCTCTCGATTAATTATCTCATTACTGCAATGGCATCACGCGTACCTCCCCCCTGCCTAAACCCAAACTGATCATCCCCTAAGTAATCATTTGCCCTACTCTCTATCAGTTTGTTTATGAATCTGAGAACAACTTTAGCTGCGTGGGATGTCAAACTTATTGTCCTTTAGTCCTCATATGATGTGATGATGAGCTATCTTACTCTACGTCATGTTCCTTTTCTATGTCTAACTTAGTTGGTCCAAGTTCTTTATTATGCAGTTCTTCTATATATTCCTTCCATCTCTCTTGGATCTCTCATTTGTCAATTATTATCTTACCCGCCTTATCTCTAACTGTTAGCATAGATCTCCCTTTTTCCCTCCCTCCATTACTAGCCGATAAAGATTTCACTTTGTTCTACAGCGCACCGATTTCACCCTTCGTCTGCAAACTTTCCATATTTTCGCACTGCGTCTTCCACCATGCTTCTCTTTCTTTATTTGTTGCCCGCTTAAATATATTGTTAAATTCTTCGTACTTCATTTTGCCTAATTCTGTATTTACATTCTTCCATTTTCTCCTCTCATCCATGTTTGTAATCATCTCATCCGTGATCCATGGTTTCCTAGTCCTCTTAGCGTTAACGGTTCCAATCCGTTCCCCCCTCACCCCTCTCTTCCATATCCCTCCCTCCCCCCCCCCTCTCCCTCCCTCCCCCTTCCTCCCCCTCTCCCTCCCTCCCCCTTCCTCCCCCTCTCCCCCTCCCCCTCCCCTCCCCCTTCCTCCCCCTCTCCCCCTCCCCCCCCTCCCCTCCCCCTTCCTCCCCCTCTCCCCCTCCCCCTCCCCCCTCCCCCTTCCTCCCCCTCTCCCCCTCCCCCTCCCCTCCCCCCTCTCTTCCCCTCATTATCACCCCCCCCTTTCCCCCTCCCCTCTCCCACCATCTCCCCCCCTTTTACCCTTCTCCCCCCTCTTCACCCTCTCTCGCCCTGTCGCGAATATCGCGCAGGGAGTATTTGCGAGAAGATTATGGTCTCCTACAATTTAATACTTAATTATTATATAACTCCTTACGTGCTGACACATTAATTATGCAGCGTAGTTTTGTAAGTGCACTCGGTTGTTATTCTCCGGATTGACGAATTCCAGAATGGAGTTCAATCGGAGTCCCCGAAGGCCGAAAAAATGGAATTGACGTTCATAAAATGAGGAAGTGGAGAAGGAATGAGTGTGTAGTGTTTCAGGTGTGTTATGGCTTCATTGGAATACATTAATGACCTAATTATGGCAATTTACCACCAGTTCCAATTTTTAATTGTGAAAAATTGTAGCAATAGCGACTGTCCCAAAAAAAGTAGGAAAAATTCGGGCAAAAATAGTGTTGCAGATAATAGTACAAAAACTCCTGAAATCCTTCAAAATAGCATCCTTGTGCCTTGACATGCCAATGCCTCTGTCAGTCACAGTACCCTTCCTGGAAGGTATTGAGATTGGAACTTCGTTCAGCCGCATCGTCACAGCCTCTTTGGCGTTACTCAGCGTTACAAAATGGTAGCCTCTTTGAGCTCCTTTTTATTCTTGAGAGCGAAATTAAGTCAGGCGGTGCCACTGGGAGGTTGTAGGGTGGTTGGCTGGGACAGAGGGGATCGAGTTCGTTCGGGGGCTAACGTACTGGCTTCCCACCCAGAGGGCCCGGGTTCAAATCCAGGCGGTGTTGAATATTTTTCAGAGGTATCTCGATCCCTGCTTGAGGTGATTTGTGGAGGGCACTTTGAGTGAGTACTCCGTCCGTCGGATGGGACATTAAACTGCGGAACCCTCGGCGGCTTTCGTAAAGAGTAGGCTAATGCCTTCATCCTTTCCTGTCCATCCCCTCTGGCGCAAATGACCTTAGCTGTCGGTCGCCTCCCCTAAATACTACTACTACTACTGGGAGAGTGCTGTCACCTTGTTCTTGGTCAGGTTACGAGGAAGGGGGTGTGGGGCGACGCGTTGTCGTGGTGCGGCCTCCAATTGGCAAATAACACCTTCCTGACGCGTTGCACTCTTTCATACTGCGTTGTGCGTAAATGTTACCGTTCGCTCTGTGTCCCCGGGGCACAAACCCTTTGCGAAACCTTTTGAGTCGAAAAAGTGGGAGAGATGAAGGCTAGTTATTTTTGGGACGGACCCTGCACTTGTTCATTAACCGGGCGATGGATTGTTGGAAGGCAGCGGGGAGAACGTTGATGGGAAGGAAGTGTTGTCTGAGCTTGTTGGATGATGTATGTCAGCGGGACAGGAAGTTTGGGAGGAAGAGGGCTTTTTTGGTTCAGTGCAGTGGTTTACAGCATTCGGAGTCGCGTTAGATGGGCCATTCTCACTCCATCTTCAATCCGCGTTCATCCACGCTTGCACTCAATCTTATTTCAATTGCCAAGAATGAATATTGCTCTCATCCGACGCCTCGTTTTCATTTTTTTCCGCCGAACGTCGATCCCAGCGCTTCTTTCGGTGGCCTTTCTTCCTGCCCGAGTGGGGTCAGTCCGTTTTGTGGGACATCACACCTTTGAACTCCGCTCTGGGGAAGAATGCGCCAATCACCGCCGGAAGGACGGGCTATGTGGATGCACGCGTGAACTTAAAGTCGTTTAAAAAACCGTCCCATTATTCGTTTTAATCGCCCGACGTTCCGAGAGCTCGGATGTCCAAGCAGCGGCCGGCTGAGATAGGTCACGGCACGAGGTGACCTCCCCCACCCTCCCGAGGTGTGAGTGGGTCACTCCATTCATGCCGCCCGGCGCACGAACACCCACGCCTCGTGACTTTCTCTTCTCGGGTATCCTACCGTTCACTTCCGCGTCTCTCCGAGTCACTGACTCGACGATGGCCCGTGAATGCGGGAAAGAAAAGGCTGTCTTGCTCCCCGCTGCGCCATTCTCTGACTCGTACGGTTAGAACGGGCCAGGGATATGTCCGCGTCCTCTTGTTATCTCTGAGAGGCTTTATGGCCGCCTCGTTTTGTAGTCGACACTCCTCTTTACGTGCGGTCACTCCCGGAGACCAGCGCCATTTATGCAACTGGTTGCGGAACAAGAGTACTACGGACGAGGCGCGTTCGATTGCACGGCGGTGGTGGGTCACGCGTCGGTTGGCGCGAAACATATTTCGCCGTGCCGACTGAAGATATTATGCAGCGCTTCGATGCAATGAATTCGTTCGGGTCTTCCACCGGGTTGATGTCTCCATAGCAGTCGACGTTTCGGTAACCGACTCGGTCATCGTCATTACTCTGGGCTTCTGGATCGGTTATCGAAACGTCAGCTGCTATGGAGACCCTAACCAGATGGAAGACACACACCCTTGCGGCGGCTTGCGGGGTATTAAGTAGATGTAGATGACCAGAGAGGATTTCTCTCAACGGATACGCCCGGGAAAGCACGAGATCTCTTGCAACATAATGAATTAGGAAAAGAGAGAAAATAATTTAGGAAAACCGTCATATACTAATTACTAGTTGACCTTTCACTATCGCACTGATTGGCACATAGTTTTTTTTTCTCTCATCGAGCAACAATGACATGACTAAAGAATGATTCATCGGGATCGGTATGGTGCGGTGGCTAGCGTAATGGCTTCGCTCCGAAAGGACCCGGGTTTGAATCGTGGAGACGGGAGATTTTTTCAGTGATATACGTATTATAATCCCTCGTTGAAGTGCTTAGAGGAGAGCACTTTGAGTGAGTTCGCCGTCCGTCGGATGGGACGGTATATTGTGTGTTATCTCTTGGCGCCTTCCGTTATTGGAGTATTATGCTAATGCCGACGCCGGGTTTCTCTCCACCCTTCGTCCTTTCCCACACACCTCTAATCTACATCTACATCTACTTAATACCCCGCAAGCCGCCGCAAGGGCGTGCGGCGGGGGGTGTTAGGACACCACCCGTTATTTAGAAAAGAAAAAAAATGCCGCATGCAATAACCTCAAATTCATACATCCACAAAAAAACATGGCATGCATTCATGCAAGAACACTTACACCCCACACACATGCAAACCTACAAACTACCAACTTACATACATATGCACCTGAATGTACACCTAACAGCTTTGCTGTGTTTAATTTCGTCCCGACTTGTAAATTCAATGTTTTTAATATTTCCAAACTGACTTCGGTTTCTTACTATTATGATTTCTGATTGTTCGGGGAAAGAATGAGTATTTGTATCTATCTGTACTGGAATCTATCTCCCTTAGTTTATCTTTGTGGTCTGATCTACCTATAGTACAGTGTGGGGCCATTATAATTCCTTTAGTGTTATAGTTTAACTCTAAGCCTCGCTTGTTCTCTCCGCAATTCAAGTGGTTCCCAGCCTATCTCCTATAAGAGACTTGTCACACTTGTGTTCTTATCATAAAAATTTTTAACGAATCTAGCGGATTTTTTCTGGACTTTATCTAATTCTTTTTGCCACATTTTCTCCCACGGATCCCAAATACTTGCGGCATATTCCAAATGAGGTCTAACTAGAGCAAAATAACACCTCTCTTTAACTTTTTCAATACATTTCCCCACCACCAGTTTTGTGAAGCCAAGTTTCTTTAAAGCTGATCCGCATATTGTCCTGATATGTGCTCCCCATGAAAGACGTGGTGTAAGAACAACCCCCAAATATTTAACTTGATTGGCCGTAGTCAGTACTGAACCCTATATTTTGTAGTTTATATCCTGTTCCTCGCTTCCTTTGCTCCAAAATTTCAAAACTGCGCCATTATTTTTATTTAGTGTTAATCCCCATTTATTGCACCATTCTGAGATATCATCTAAGTCTCTAGAGAGTAGCTCGCGACCTAGTTGGCGCCTTATTTCCCTCTATACCACCGTTTCGTCAGCAAATAACCTCAGATTGCTACCAACGTGTGTGCTTAAGTCATTAATGTATAATAATAACAGAAGAGGCCCTATTACACTTCCCTGGGGGACGCCCGAAGTTACATCTCTATCCGTTGAGCACAACCCATCTATGACTACTATTTGCTTACGATTTAACTAATGTGTTAAAGTGCCTAATCCAATGGATTATTTTCTCATTGATTCCATAGTACAGTATATAAGTTTATGTACAGTTTATTGTGTGGGACGCAACTAATGGCGCAAATGACACCTCAGCTGTCGGTCGCCTCCCCTAAATACTACTACTGCTACTCTATAATTAGAATGATTCATTTGGCTCCAAAGGACGTTGAAGTGCGAGTATGGCAGGTAGGAAATGGTGTGTCAGTTGTCTACAAATGTATCATTTCTCAAATTTTCATATTTATGTTTCACATACTTACAACAAGCGAATTTATGGAAATAAGCATAATTTACACTTTGACTCCTGAACGTAACTTCTGTGCAGGATTTCGTGTAAATAATGTCTTTTTGGCGCTGAAATGACCGTAGACCCGCTCATTGAGACGCTGTCTGACTCTACATTCCTGTCTTGGCTCTCACTTTGGCGGTTAGCGTTGAAATGCTCCCGCTCGGATGATAGATGACAAAAGAGGCGCGCTAGCAAACCGTCGCTCCCGTGCAAGTATTCCCGGTGGAAATTTACATTTCGCGAGATGAGATATCCCCTGGTGTGCGTGATTCGGGAAATCTGCGGAAACTAAAATTCAACGAACAGAGCGATTCGTGCGACCAACATTTACGACTCGTGTAATTTATTGAACTCCTGCTTTCACTCATTGGGACTCACTTCAGCGCATTTGTAGATGCCAACTCATATTTATATTAAGTTGGATCTAGTTTCTTGCCTCTCATTACTTTTGAGAAGATATCGTCCCATCTTGCTGCTCAAAAGCAAAGCTCCTCCTTGGGCCTCGGCTCAGTCTCGCGAAGTTTTTCCCGGAAGGAATGCCATACGTCCCAACTTCCCTCGGCCGTTGGTCTGCTTTTCATGCCTCGCTACCTAGTATTCCTGGAACCTTCTACGTATCCTCATCCCTATTCATAGAAACAATACTTTTTCCTCGGGCAATGGCAACTATTCCCCTTTAGGCTAGTATACCCTCCCTGTATCCTCTCTCTCTCTCCATGCGACAGTGATAGTTGGCACCGTCTGCGTATGCCTTCTGTTTTATAACACCCTTGAAAAAAAATGAATGCATGAATTACTTCCAAGGGTACGTAGGTGTGTTCCTTCTGACTCGCTCCACGTCATTTCCCTTTTGCCTTATTCTTTTACCGCTATTTAGTGTTCCGTGCCATCCCAGTCGCCACATTCCCTTTCAATAGCTCAACGAACTGGTCAAAAGTGGTTTCCGACCATTCCCGTCTTCCAAGTGTCCTTCCTTCTCAGATTCCGTTTTTCATTCCATTAATGATTTCTCCGTTCTTTCCCTTGCGGTCTCCTTAGTACTCCCTTCCTTGTTCGCACAACCCCCCTCCTTCATCTTCCTTCGGGGCCACCGTCCCAGGGCCCCGGCCGCCCCTTCCTCCCGCCATCTGCCCGCCGTCACCCTATTTGTCGCGGCGTTTGATGATTGGCGCGTGTGCTGCTCCACGGCGGAAGTACCCCTTCCCTCCCGGGCTCCCCGGAATTGCTCCTCCCCTCCCTGTCAATTGTCCTCTTGTGCGCGGAGGGGTGTTCCACGCTTTGATGGCGTGGCGCTATAGTGGTCATTTTCTGCATAGTATGAATTTGCATGTTCGCAGGACTCCGCACTACATGTGCAACCACTCGCCCCGAAGAGCGAAGCAACCACTCACCCGTGAGTGGTTGCTTCGCTCTTCGTCCCCTCGGGGGGGAGGGGGCGAACCACCGCTTTCCCCCCTCCCCCCCAGAGAGGAGGAGCGGTCCACCCCTTTCTCCTCTCCACGCCCACTACCCTGGTCCCTCCGCCTTCAAAGGGATGGGATGGGTGGTCGCCTCCCGCTTTAGGAGACGCCACAGTCGACCTCCCCTCCCCCGGAGAACAAATGTCCTCGGCGAGAGATTCCCGGCGATTCTGGAAGCGTTGCGCTCCCCTGCACGCACGCACACCTCTTTGAAATTTCATTCGCGAGATTTCTCTCTTTGTGGAGTAAAAATTGCCTTCGGACGTTTCGCCATTTCTCTGTTAGGGAAAACGTCATTCTGGAAAGGTGACGCGAATTTAATTTATTGATTGACTATTACATTGAGTGGTGGAAGGATTTCAGTGAAGTCGGATTGTTGGTGGCTGACGTGTACCGCAATGTATGAGTAATAAATAAAGATTCACGAGTATCATTCTTGGTTTTTGAACAATATTCGTGCTTGGGAGTATCGGAAGGGTGCGGTGGCTAAGGTACAGTCTTCCCACCCGGAGGGCCCTTGGTTCAAATCCTGGAGAGAACAAATGTTTTCCAGCGGTATCTCGATCCCCACTTAATTTGCTTTGGGGAGAGCACTTTGAGTGAGTGCGACGTCCGTCGGATGGGACGTAAAATTGTGTGTCACCCCTCGGCGCCTTTCGACAAGAGAAGGCTAATGCCGACGCCGGGTTTCTCTCCACCCTTCATCCTTTCTCATCCATTCCTAATGGCGCAAATGACCTCAGCTGTCGGTCGCCTCCCCTTAACACTACTAGTACTAGTGCTTGGGAAAAAAATACGATTTCTCCGAGAAAATATTTTAAAGGGGAAGGATGACACAAATTTGGCATAATGGCATATAAATGCTATTGTGTACATATATGTATATATTTTTATTGAAAGCCTCTTTGCCTAGCGCAATTCTTCTCATGACGTCCTTACTACTTTGACCGTGTTGGTGCAAAACACTACCGAGATAAGTAAACTGTTCTACCTGCTCTAGTTTTTGCCCACCTATTTTAATGTTTAGCTTAGCCTTTTTCTTTCTAGAACATCGCATAACCTTTGTTTTATTAATATTGATTTTCCTCCCATACCTGTCGCACTGAATTTCAATTTAACTCAGCAATGCTTGCAACCCCTTGGCTGACTGACAAACTAAAGCTTGGTCATCAGCAAACCTAGCTGATTTTACGAATTCCCCGCCCACTTTCATTCTTACCTCCAGTTCTTCCCATGCTTAATTAATCATTTCCTCTGCATAAAGGTTGAACAGCAACGGTGATAATGGGCAACCCTGCCTTACACCTCTTCCTAACACTGCCCAACCGGACTCCCCGTTCCCCACCCGCACCTGAGCAGTCTGAGACATGCACAGTTTGCGGATTAGCCACCTTTCCCTCCAATCTATTCCTATTTACTGCAGAATACTCATTAGTTTATCCCAATTTACTCAATCAAACGCTTTTTCGAAATCTACGAAGCAGGCAAATACCTCCTGGTTGTATTCTATATTCCTCTCGATTAATAATCTCATTACTGCAATGGCATCACGCGTACCTCTCCCCTTCCTGAACCCAAACTGATTATCCCCTAAGTAATCATTTGCCCTATTCTCTATCCTTTTGTTTATGATTCTGAGAACAACTTTAGCTGAGTGGGATATCAAACTTATTGTCCTGTAGTCTTCTCACGATGTAGCGTTTACCTTTTTCGGAATAGGAACTAGCACTAATCCAACAAAGTCTTCCGGCCAGATTCCTTCCCCATAGATACTATGGATCAGCCCATATAGCCTATTTCTACATGTATATATATATATATATTATATATATATATATATATATATATATGTGGTTATATTTATATATATATACATGTATGTTTGTGTGTATATATATACACTGCACACAGGCAGTGAATTATTCTAGCTGGCCCGTGGTGCATGTGGTGGTGTTGGGTGGACATCTTAGTGTCCGCGTTTGCGGCCTCCGCCTTCAGAACACATATCTGGTTTCCCTGCGCTTTACCGTTAATTGCTTAGGGGGGGAACCCAGCCAGATGAATCCGTTCGCCGCGATGCGCCTTCGCCCTGTAGCACGTCACGCGCTCCCCCGTCCGCCGCAGGAAACGGCATCAGTCGTCGCACCAATCATGGGTGGACATCGTACTTGCGCAGTGGTCCCCGCCCCGTCCGTTCTTCGCCCCTATCTGAGGGCTGAGACTCGCGACGCCCGCCGGAAATCACATCTCTTATGTCCCTGGCTTCTTCCTTTGCCACCATCGATATAGAATAGGTCGACATCGATATTCCCACGACATATCGGCATGGCATAATTATCAGGTGAATCAATAAATATGGCTTTTAACAAGTAATATCGTTACTTCTATCGTGCAACGATAACAATCGTAGAGGTGGTTACGACACTGAATTTCGATAAATATTGATTATATCATGAACGAATGGAAAACTTAGAGATGGTGACCGTATGCTTCGACGTGGCGACAATTATCTGACCCTTTGAGGAATATAGTCTCGATATTAAATACGATCGATTGATATCGACAGTGTTACATATGCCTAGCAATTATGACAATAGCTGAAGTTTTCTCATTTTAATCCATGCATTATATTTTATTTTAACGTGCATTTCGAAATTCAGAATTTTCTTTCTCATTAATCGATGATATGATATCATTTAGCGGTGGTAGTCTCTCCATTGCCGTACGTGTGTGTCGACTCCTATTTATCTTGGTCCAGGATATCGTGTGCGTAGTATTATTTGTGTAGTGCAGTTATTCAAATCGTCTTTGTTGTGTATCGTTTTGATATCGACGGTAGTAGTTATCAAGCCGCAATATTTTTCTTAGATTTATATATATATATATATATATATATATATATATATATATATATATATATATATATATATATATATATCCCTACGGATTACAGCCTTGACGTGGTGGAAGGGCTTGTGCGTTCCGATGACCCCTAGAGCTGGCGGGAGTAATAATAATTGCTCCTGGTAGGGTCACCCATGCCATATAGGTCGAAGGTTAGGAGCCAGACGAAAGGTAGTCCACGCAGCGTCTTTTCCTCAGTGAGGCGGCTGTAATGGCGTCTGACCCCAGTGGGGCGGCCAGTAAGTGATGGTGTCACGTTAAAAACACTATTGAGGAAGGCAACGGTAAACCACCTCAACTATCATTCCCAAGATAAATTTGATGGCCACTAAAGAGATTCTGAGTCTTGGTAACTACAGGGCTCGGCCCAATCGGCCGTGTGTCGTGCTCGGCAGCGGCGGAGGCAAGGCTCCCGCGGTCGTCATCCCACGAAACCCTTGCAAGGAAAAACCAGCCCCAGCAGGACAGAAAACGCAGGAGAAGAAGACCACATTAGTTAGAATAGGAACGTGGAATGTTAGGACAATGATGAGGACAGGGAAATTGGAGAATGTTAAGCGAGAGATGGAAAGGGGAAATATAGATATTTTAGGTCTATGCGAGGTGAGATGGAAGGATAGCGGGGATAACTGGAGTGATAAGTATAGAATAATATACAGCGGCGGGGACGAGAGCCAACGAGGGGTTGCCATAGTATTAAATAAAGAGGTAGGAAGAAATGTGATCAACATAGATCAGGTAACGGATAGAATACTACTAGTAGAGATAAAAGCAGAACCCACAAACTTGGTAATGATTCAGGTATACATGCCACCGAGCAACCATAAGGAAGAAGGGGTGATGAGATATACGATTAGTTAGAGGACATAATCACGTGTGTTCCGGCAGGGAAACATTTGATAGTGATGGGGGATAAGAATGCAATGGTAAGCGAATGAAGAGATGGTGATGAGATGGGAGACTACGGTTTAGGTTAGAGGGAAGACCGCGGGGAGAAAGCAGTTGAGTTCTGCAGAAGACAGAGGTTAGGCATCACCAACACTTGGTTTAGACACCACAAAAGACACAGGTATACATAGAAAATGCCAGGTGACTCAGGAAGATATCAGGTAGATTATATCCTGGTTAGACACAGGTTTAGGAACAGTGTGATAAATTCCCACAGCTTCCCGGGAGCGGATGCGGACTCAGACCACAATTTAGTTGTTATGAAATGTAGCGTCCGTTTCAAAAAGATAAGGCAGGGGCGGCGGGTTAGAAAATGGAATGCATGCGTTTGGGTTGAGAAGGTTTTCGCATAAATATATACGCCTCTGTGGGTGTGGGCTAGCATGAATGTGTTGGTTTTCATGCGGTTGTATATATTTTTCTTTTACGGGTGGTGACCTAACACCCCTCGCTACATGCCGTTGCGGTTGTTTGTGGGGTGTGATGTAGATTTAGATTTTGTCGATGCAGATGGAGATATAGGACCAAAACATTTGAACCTACAGGATTAATTGGTATGTTGTTTTTTGGAAATAACATAAAAGCTAGGCAGCCTCGGGGTCATCTGCGTCCGCCAGGGCACTCACCGCTCCGTTGGTGGACCATCAACAAGGAGGAAGCGACGGATGGTCGGTCCCCTTGGTATTCTCTGCTCTCGGCGGTCTTCGGGTAAAACTATCGCGTGGCGGTTGTAGAGGATCCGCGCTTCCTAAACGCAGGCTCACACGGCGTCACTCTTGTCAGATCGTGCGTATAAACAACAGCGCCTTCATCCCCCAACGTATCTCCCGGGCTGAAGACGCCGATCGGGTTTCCATTTGATGACCGGCTATTGACATTTATTTAATGTCGATGGCGATGCGTTCTTCCGCGCCGGACTCGTCTTTCTTATGGCACACGCATTCATTGCACTTGGAAACACAACGCATTGCTTCAACCCATTACGATCGGGGTGTTACACACAGTTGAGCCGAAAACAATTTATTTCATTAACCATCAACCTAAGCAACATGAAATTAAACCGAGTATAATTAATTAATTCGCATTTTACGAAATAATGTGGCATCGAAAAGCACATTCTGTGATTAGATTTACTGAATGAAAGAGAACCATTTTTTAAATGGATATAAAATTATCTGAAATAAATTTCAATAAGAGTTAAAAACCCTGCGTTGACGTCACACCAACGAGACAATGATTCGGGTCAAGTGTAGCGGTTTTTTTATAACCCACGGTTGCAGAGCAATTACTGATCTCTGTTGTTGGCATTAATACTCCGGGCTTATGTGTTTGGATTCGAAATAAAATTACATTCATACAACTAACTACACTATCCATTTACTCAATTTTGAGCAATTTCTGCTCTTAAGAGATAATTATGTTTGGGTATCATTTTGTTTTCGTTAAGTCCGAATTTTTCGCGCGCGGTGTTTCACGACAGCCCGGGTCTCGAATAGTGCCAGCGAAAGAGTCCTCAATCGTCGCTCGGCAACCGTTTCCCCGGAGCGCGGCGCACGCTTCAACAGCGCGCCGCGTGCGCCTGGAGCACGTCGCTTTATTCTCTCCATGAGAATCGAAAATGAATGAATGACGACTTCCCCGCTTCACTTTCTGTGCGATAGAGGGAGGGCATGGCCAACTTTGCGGAACGAGCCCATTCGGTGGCGTCGTGACCGAGCAGTTCACGCCCACTAACGGGGCACTCACGAAGCGAGCGTCCCGCAATTCACTCGGGCCTGCGTTCTCGGTGTATCTCGCGCAACACTCCGGGGGAACCGGCGACACCATCTCTTAGCAACGGACAAACACCTACCATCAGTCTATGAAAAATCTAGTACTTAAAACCACTATTTCCATAGAGTTTTTAATCATCGTTCACGGGAACGATGCGACCCAATGGCCTATTGGTTCGCATTGGGTTGGTACCAAATGATCGCTTCCATGACCCCCTTTTTGAAATCGTCATGTCTTCTCTTGGAATCGAACGCCAACTTGAAGACACCAGTCCAAACAAATCGCGAGGCACCGATCAAATCCCTCGCTCGCGTTTACAAAACGATGCACTCAGAAATAGCTCCCTGTTGGGAAATTACGTACAATTAATCTCATGATGATCGCGCAGTGTCCATTGACTGGAAAGTAGCCAATGTCACTCCCATATTTGAAAACGATGACAGATAAGATCTGAATAATTACCGACCCATCTCTCTTGTGTCAATCTCATGCAAATAAAATATTGGGATTTATTAGACGCATTGTGGGCAGAGGCGACTCCAAGGTCAAGGAACATTGTCACCACGCTCTTGTAAGGCCTCATTTAGCGTATGCATGCACTGTATGGGATCCGAGTGGAAAAGGCCTCCTTGGGGAAATTAAGAAGGTTCGACGCCTGGCAGACCGTTTCGTTAAAAACTCTTACGATAGTAAAAAGCAAAGCGTCACTGAAATTCTTCTGGAGTTGGGTTAGGAATCATCAGAAGAAAGACGATCCAATGCTAGTTTGAACTTACTAAATTAATTAAGATCCGCATGTTTCACGTGGCGTCGAATAATTAGTTCGAGTCAGGTTAACCCGGTGGCGGTTCAAGCGACGTCATTATCAACTAATGGCATATTGGTATGCCGCTGATTTCATGCGATGATTTTCAATTATTTATTACGACAATGGGAACGCGGTAACTACATGTACGTGTCATTAAAATGGAGGGTCTGCCTCTCTTTACTGTCGGTAGAATGTACCAATATTATTTGGAGCCAAGATAACACCCTCGGCACCCCAGGTAAACGAACCCACCCCAATGTGTGTGTCCGGTGCACGTCTAAATGTCCAAGCTCGCTCTCCTCTTCAGAGACTGAATCCTCCCGACACGCTTAACTCTCCCCTCGCGGCCATTTTCCACGGATAGAGCGCCGGGGGTTCCGTAGGAGACGGGGAGCACCCGCACACCCCGGCGGCGGGCTATTCTTCTGGCACCAGCTTCCCGTGGGGGCCACGGGTTAAGGCACCACTCTAGGAACTTTTACTACGCGAATTTCCCTGCGAATATGAGTACTTCCTTTTACAACGATGATGTTAGTCAGCCAGCCAATGGAACGCGCTGAGGGGAGGAATATTTTTCTTTTTTCCTTCCTATTTATAGAAAAGCATATCTCACTCAGATCCCGAAGTGGACGTACATGTAGTTATCATTAACTACATTATTTAACATATATATTGTGGGAAAACGTTTAGACCAACTTCCTTTTTGATGTAGAATAACTGGTCTTCAGTCAGCCCTTGCCAAATACCCCTGCCGTGAAAAACAGGGTGCGATATATTGGAATAGTTAGGAAACTAGTGCGTTAGGTAAGAGATGACAATTAACAAGATGAAGAGAAAAGGTTGAGGGGTTCTCAAGAAATAGGAAGGCTACGGTGGCAAAATAAAGACGGAGGGCATAAACTGGAGTAGGTCAAATAACCCCCTGGTATTTGAGACGGAAATGGACGACCAAACGAAAGAGAGAGCGGCCATTTCGACACTGGAAATAGACGCCGTATCTTAATGGGGGAATTACAAGAATGAGTTCGGTAAAGACGAGCGTACGAAGAGGAGGGCGTTGACCTTATCGAGGATGACGCAAAAAGATGCCAAGGAGAATTGAACAATTCGATACTGGGCGTCACGGCTCCGAAACCTGGTCGTCGAAGCAAGGAGAACATCACAGACTTACGAAGTAAATGAGGACAAGACAGGAAAAATGAGATGGACGCAAAGAAGAGCCCGAGGTAAAGAGGGAGGGGAGGGAAAACGAGCGATCCGGGGAAGGCAGGACAATTGGATGGAAGGAGGGGATATGGTGCGGCGACGGAATGCCTGAAGACAGAGTGATAACCGTGGCAAGAATCAGGGGAGAATCGCAGAGCGGAGAACGGATATTTGAGGAGGGGAGAGTGGACGGGATGGAAGAAGGGGTGAAGTTTCCGGAGACAAACAATCATCAAAATATGGCCTCATTTGTTGAGGGTAGCCATTGTCTTGTCAGGGGGTCTGATGTGTAGTAGCAGCAGAGCCCCCATGCCCCATCAAATACTCCGCAACACCAGTGGACATCTGCTAAGGACAATACACGTATATGACACTATAGACTGACAATACCACTGCGTGCGGGATGAACATATTTTGTCTGGGTGCGAGCGCACCGATAATTATAGTCAAGGCGGTGTACTGCGGCCGAGTCGATACCGTTTCCATGCCAACGTAGGAAATGGAAAATCAGGCAGCCCTGGTCAGCGTGGATTTGTCGACGCCGAAACAACCGTTCACTCTTCCAACTCGAAGTAGAAACAAAGGAGGAACGAAAGGATTTGGTGCGTCCCACTCCCGGGCGCGAAATAATGAAAGTCGAGGGAGGGACCGAACATAAGGCGGACGCAACGGTAAAGAGCGCTGGGGGTGGCGGGGAGACATGCAGGGGGCGGACTGCAGTCATGTGACACAATTGTGTCGCGCGTTATTAACCGTTTGGTGCGGCCGGGTCACGGAACCACTGGTGCGCACCGCATGGGAATAGTGGGACGCCACACGAGAGGGAGCAGCACCAAGCGCGCGGGGAAGCAACGGGTGCTGCGATTCAAAAATACCACCTCGTAATGTGGTCATCTCGCCGACCGAGGATCTCCCGCTCCAGCGCGACACCAAAGGCGGGAGGCCATGCGGTCATTGCTCATACTCCTGTTGGCCTATACGCACGACCCTAATACTGCGGTGAATCGCCAACTTAATTCCCTTCTAATCACGCTCATTTAAAAAATAATCAAACGGTTTCTTTTATTTATCCGGGATGGTTCCAAGGTTTCCAAGGCATTATCTTTCATATAAAAACATAAAATTCACTCCAATGGATACCAATAATTTATGCGACGATGATTTAATAGATATCGCGGAAGAATTTCCAGGGGGAGAAAATATTAATCTCTATCATAGGTTCATGCGTTAAATGTCACGGCCGAAGTATACGCATTACAGCGGACGTGAACTGGGATCCGAAAGAAAATGGGCGTCAAAAAATTGCTCCGAAGGCCTCGCAATTCGGAGAATAGTCGTAAATGATGTCTGCCCACGTCACAGAAATCTTATCTCACCTCCTTTCGGCAGGGTTGGAAAGGAGGAAAAGTTATTAACAGGTGGAAAAACGGGAGATAATGGGCTATATATATGCTTTCGTAGACGTAACACGGAAGTGCCGAATAGTACAATACACAGTAACACACAATATAGAAACACAAAAAAAGAAGAACACTCACACGTTATTTCTTGATATTTCGACGGAAACAATCCGTCTTCCTCTGAAGATATAGAAGTAAAGATTACTTACATTTACACTTACAGTAAAGATTACTTACTTACATTACTTCTATATCTTCAGAGGAAGACGGATTGTTTCCGTCGAAATATCAAGAAATAACGTGTGAGTGTTCTTCTTTTTTTGTGTTTCTATATTGTGTGTTACTGTGTATTGTACTATATATATATATATATATATATATATATATATATATATATATGTATGTATGTATGTATGTATGTATGTATATATATACCCAAACCGTCAACCAACACGCGCCTAAGAATGTAGTAAAACTCTATCCAAAAACGTGCAAACTAGAATTGAAAGGGTAAGAAGGGGAAATTCTACTATCACATGGTTATGCAACTAAATGGTCTCCGCCCTTTAAACACACCGACATGTAGGGAATGTGGCGCAGCGCAGCAGTCGTGTCCCCCCACCCCCACAACAGAGAGTGTCGAGGGATGGAAAGGGGAAACTAAACCAATAATAATTAATGCCCCGTCAGCCGCCGCAATGGGTGTGTGGCGGGGGGTGTTAGATCACCAGCCATACATGCACGACCCCAATCATGTCACCTCTACACAAATACACATTAGTTTGATCATTCACTCGAAAAATGTTAATCAAACGGAAGAAAGCAAGTTCAAGCGACAATATTCAATAACAGGATACGTATATTCAAATCATTTTCTAGAACTGTTAAAAAGATGGGTTTTAGTAAATGAAAAAAATAACATGCAGGAAAGAACACGCAGGGCATCGACGAATATGTTCGCTAACAATTCTAATTATCTCCCGCACGATTGATGTCATGTCTATTTTGATCTCTAATGATTCGAGGAAAAGACGGCATTTTAAATCTCCATGATTTTACGCATATGTTATGATCTAATGTAGTAAGTCGAAGCCTGTAATATGTCTTTAACACCCTCAGATAAGTAACCTTTCTCAGATTTACGCAGTAAATTTAACCTACATTTAAACCTACGGTCAACTAGTGGCTCCCATCCTAATTCTTCCAGTAGTGTGGCGACACTGCTGCCTTGCGCAAGTTTTCGCCAACCTAGCCGCTCTATATCACGCTGTGGCACGCAGGGTGAATACCTTATTTAGACATTATTCAAAATTTTCCTCGAAATTAAGAACCAAGTGGAGTGTAAGAAACTGCTGCCTACAGAAGTGCTGCACCGGAAGTGCATCGTGTTTTATTTTGACTTCACATCTACATCTACATCATACCCCGCAAGCCGCCGCAAGGGTGTGTGGCGGGGGGTGTTAGGTCACCAACCGTAACAAGGAAAAATACCACATGCAAAAAAACAACACGGAAAATTACACCCACAGCAGCGCACACACTCATGCAAAAATCCCTTCATCCAATACTCATGGAAACACATATACCGCAAAACAACTAAAAAACTGCACCCCATGATGCAGCACGAAAGCCATCCTACAACACGGAAGCCAGGACTTCAGCAACGACCTTCTCCCCCGCCTCCCTGGTGTCCCTCCCCATATCGGAGGCCCTGCGCCGAAGCCAGAACCCTTACGAGGGCCGGCCCCTGTGAATTTTATTCGAAGGCGCGTAGTCTGCGCGCCCCGGAACAGCTTCCGTTTCAATGGATTTACTAGCAGCCTGACGGCCATCCGATCGAATCCACACTTTACCTATGCATGTAATTATGTGTGGAAACGCAAAGCATTATTTTCCTCCATTGTAACAGTTTTTGATAGTTCGTGCCCTCATAAAAACTTATCACATACATGGCGAGAGACATTCGGGAAATGGTGGAAATGTGTCCGGGGGAAAATTTTAAATCCAATCCCGAGTCGGCCGAGTTAACGAGTGCATTTTGTTTACGCGCATCGTATGGGTGCGGAGAAAGTAAAACTGAGGTCGTCAGTCGGTGGGTGTGGCACCCCACTCGGGAGCGCGGCGCCCCCGTGGATTCGTTTACTTGGTCGTCGGTTGCCATGGATCCAGGATGTCCACTCCCTCACCAATGGTCATCGACCACGCCTCTTTTCCAAATCCCACCGCAATGGCATGTGCTTGGTGCATGTGCTCGATTCAGTGGCGAGACGAGGGGTCAGTTTTCCAGGTCAGGGCTTTCCAAGCTTCCCTTTTGTTGAATGAATTCCGATGAAGAAAGCCGGAGTGACCGAACGTCCGACTCCGCGACGCCGTTTCCTTCCGGTTCGTGCCCTCTCGCGGGACGTGCCGTGGGGCTGGGAATGACCCTTCGGATTACATACTGGCTCGAGTGGTACACTGGGCGGGCAGGAAATGGGAGGAAGCAACTCTCTTCCTCTCGCTGGAGGCTTTAATGATCGTGGTATGTGGTTGGGTGGGCAGGTATGGAGCGGGGGCCCCGTTGGTGTGCTCGCGTGTTGGATGGGATGTGGTGGGGTGCGTGGTGAGTGGGCGAGAAGGCTCTCAAGAGACGACGCCCTCGGTGAGCGTGCACCAAAGGAGGGCGTGAGGATGTATCGCAGTGGGCAAGGGGGGGGGGATTATCAAGAGACTTTAATTCTCCTGAAATGCATTTTAATGTGGCCATCGTATGCCAATAAAATACTTGGCATTCCTCGAAAAATCTGAATCTGTAAAATCAGGAACCCCAAATTAAGATCTACATGTTCGACCGGGCCGGATTAAGACGTGGCCTGCAGCAAATTTATGTTACACCCCTAAGGAAACTAGTAGCAATAGAGAAAGTAAGTGTTTGTAGATCGACATCATATGTGCTGAAATAGAAAAACACATGCATGGTAAATTTAAATGTGACAGGATGGTACAACTTAGAAGTATGTAAAGCATTGAAAGGCCTTCAAAAGGGCAAATGTTTTCGAAAATGAGAAGATCACGCGAGGAGCAGTCCAACTGTGAACAAAAGGAAACAAAACATAATTATAGAAAGTCTAAAGCGGTGGCAGAGAGAGAATATTTTGCCAAGCGTTAACAGAATTTAAAAATAAAAGATTAGGTGAATGTTTGGACGATAATCCAAAAGCATTTTGGCCATACATGTACGGGAGGTTCAGGGAAACAATTATACAGTGCCATCCCTAAATAACAACGGGCTCAAACTGAACACCAGTTAGGAAAAATCTGTTACATTAAACCTCTAATTTAATAACATTTTTAATAATCGTTCACGGGACCAGTGCGATTTACCACACGACCGCTTCCATGATGCCCATTCTGAAATCGCAATATCTGCTCTAGGAATCGAGCGCCAACTTAAAGAAATAAGTCCAAACAAATCGAGAGGACCCGATCAAATCCCTACTCGCGTTTACAAACGATGGCTTCAGAAATAACTCCTTTTTTGGAAATAATATATAATAAATCTCATAATGATCGCGAAGTACCAAAAGAATAAAAAGTAGCCAATGTTACTCTCACTTCAACATGTGTTGTCGTGACGATTCACCTTCAGTACGCTGAAGGTGAATCGTGAAAAGCCTACTTTGTGTCCGCAATACACCTTTTATCCCAATTATTCACCTTTCTTATCCCTTTCCTTATTTACCTTTTACCCCATCCTTTGACTTGTGGCGTTAGGCAACTAATCTCAATTTTACTTTGTTTTGAATGGTGAACTGTTTACGGCTATTGGAGTTTTTTCATTAGCTCAATACTACCAGCCGTAAGAGCAAAATTCAATCAATAATGTCACTCCCACATTTAAAAAAGGCGACAGAGAATATATGAGTAATTAAGGACCAATCTCTCGCACATCCATCGCATACACAGAATTTCACCCGATCATCACACAGGGAACCAACGTAGCAAACGCAGAATCGGTATCAATACTTGGGTGTATGGATAACTGGGGATATGTCCGAGGCGGAAAACGCATTCGTGAAATTAGCGGAATAGCAAAAAAAATTATTGTATTCATGAAAAAGATACTTGAGAATTGTAATGGTCAAGGAGCTTAATTATTTCACGTTCGTTACGCCCCACCTTGAGTATGCTCTGCTGCAAGTGTGTATGGGATCCTCATGAAGTAGGTTTAATTTCGGAACTACATCGCGTGCAACGTAGAGCAGCTAGGTTTGTGAAAAGATGTTTAATCAATAAGGTAGCTGACTCACGACACTATTGGAAGAATTGGGATACGAGCCTCCAGTTGACCGTGCAGGCTACGGTAATTGTCTTCACTATTTCAATAGTGACTTTGTTATCTTAATATTATGATTTCTGATTGTTCGGGGAAAGAACGAGTATTTGTACCTATCTGTCCTGGAATCTATCTCCCTTATTTTATCTTTGTGGTCTGATCTACCCATAGTATAGTGTGGGGCCATTATAATTCCTTTAGAGTCATCGTGAAACTCATTTGTTCTTTAAACCTTTCTAAAAGTCTTTCAGTCTCGCTTGTTCTCTTCGCATCTCAAGTGGCTCCCAGCCTTATACCTCTACAAAATTATAGTGGATGGATTTAACTTACCTCAAACAATACATTACGTACAATAATTTTGTAATCCTCCCGTTTAACTTAGCGACCCGGTTTTCCACTGTTTGTTGGCCGCCTTCCCATGCACCGCCCGAAACAAAGCACCAACTTCCACGCGCACCACCGTCGGCCGCTTTGCCTGTCGGCCTTGTCGGAAATCCGGTCCTCGCTTCGCTTTTGTTTGCTCTCCTTTCTTTTGTTTGTTTTCATCGCACCTTTATCGGATCGTTTTTATTTTTTCCCGTTCGCCGCGAGGAACGCATGCCTCCTTTGGCCGTGGCGCTCGCGTCGACAATTCTCCGCGCTCTTCGGTGCGGAATGAACGAGCACTGATCTGAAGGGGCCAAAGGGAGCCGCACTGCGATTTTATCAGCCCCAGGCGGTCTTTGGGACTCTTCGACTTTAAATTTTCCATGTCCGAATGTCGATACCAACGAAATATATAGAGGATCGGGATTGGTGCGGTGGCTATCGTACTGGCCTCCCACCCAGAGGGCCCGGGTTCAAATCCCGGCGGTATTGAATATTTTTCGGTGGTATCTCGATCCCTACTTGAGGTGCTTTGTGGAGGGCACTTTGACTGAGAACGCTGTCCGTCGGATGGGACGTTAAGCTGCGGACCCCTTGGCACCTTTCGTAAAGAGTAGGCTAATGCTGACGCCGGGTTTCTCTCTACCCTTCATCCTTCCCTGTCCATCCCTAATGGCGCAAATGACCTTAGCTGTCGGTCGCCGCCCCTAAATACTACTACTACTACGAAATATCTAGGTGCTACAATGTGGTGTCGATTTCGTCTAATATTGCGTGGTTGGCACGAGTGCATTGCATTGTATCAGAAAAATCGACTATTTCGTTCATATCCTCAATATCGTCCATGTAGTGTAATCGGGAATATCATCTTGATCGTTATGTCAATTGTCTTATCACTGTCGTCATATTCACCATATATTAATGCATACAATGGCCATCATAAAGTAAATAAGGTATTGTTAGGGTTCACCAACTATTTATTTGGACGTTGTGTCCATCCAAAGCCTACCTTATCAGGCCTTACATTGCCTTTTAATTAATGCATATCTTCATGTTGACGATGATTACTTACCCTCGCTTTGTTGGTACCTTAAAATTGTGATAAAACCCCAAATACACCCTCCGAAATGTTACTCTAATTGTCTTAAGTATCTCAACTTTAAACGTTTCAAAATTAAGCAGACTTCAAATTTGAGCCGTAATTTCTCAAAAACGGATAATCGGATTTTTATGAACGTTACATCAGCTATACAGTTTTTTCTTCTATCATGGAAAAGGTAAACAGGTATATGGAATGGGATTTTTATGTTACGACTATTTCCCTCCTTGATCATTTGGGTTGCCGTACAAAGGCTGTGACATTACGAATCGTACTTACATAACTCGTACTAGCCAGCGATTTCATGACTGGTGAACAGGTTGGAGTCGATAAAAAGAACAGTTGCTGCAGTCACTGCGTCGGAATCGAATCGTATCAATATCGCCATATCAACGATGGTTATCGGTCGTCGAAGAATCCGTTCCTTGTAGTTATCGCATTTCGAGCTGTTCGATATGAGGAAAATATCGAGATGGTGTCGGTGTGGCGTCATTTCGCGCGGATCGCATTATATCCGGTATATCCGGTTTTTCGACTGTCGGCCTTCGTCCCATTTCCCTCACTTTGTACTTTCTCACCTGGACACTGGCTCGCTCCTATTTGCGGAATCAGCGCGCATTGCGTCGTCGCGAGGGCAGAGGGGGGCTCCCTCCCGGGTGGCGGGGTGGGCGGTCACCGAAGGAGGCCTCGTGTCCTCTGCGGAGGCTCTCTGCCACCCACCCAGCCGTGGCAACCAGTGTTTCGGAGAAACAAGTGCGAAGCTGCGAGCGCATGCCCCCACCCTTTCGTCTCCCGGTCCTCTTGGTCCATTTCTGTCTGCGGCCCTCCCGTCATCCTTCCCCTCTTGCGGTCGAGGACGAGTCTCCGAAGGAAGCCCCCCCCCTCTCTCTCTCTTTCTCTTTGTCCAAAAATAAAAAAAAAAACACGCAAACAATTGTGAGAAACGTAAGGCAACAGAAAACTGTGTTTCTAGAAATTGGCATGAGAAATGTGCAGGTTTAAAAAAGTAAAACGTAAAGAAGGTCACGTACTTTCCGCGGGGTCATAAATGCCATCCGACGCTCGAATTACTGCACTTGGATTGTTCTTCGCAAAGTATCCAGGTGGAATTACAAATAAAATTTCAAGAGCGTCCGCCAATTGCTTTTTAAACCAGCCACGCGGCGTGGGAAGACGGGGCCCATTTCGTGTGCAGCCTAAAGGAGACAGGCGGGACTTGAGAAAGACGCAGCGGACTTCACGTTCGTTGATAGCGCGCAGGTGACTCGAACACGTTTCGAGGGTTTGCCATAGTTGGTAGGAAAGAATGGAGGTCATATATTTGGGAAAATAAAGTAAGATTCAGCGCTTTTTGTCACTTCTGATCAGGCTATGACTCTCAGATCCCCAAAAAAATGAAAGAAATAAACACTTTCGTAAGTATGACATGCACCCACTCAGAGAATCAATACAATTGGTGCCTCGGGGAACGGTGAAGATAGTCACGCGAGTGCGTAAAAAACTAGTGCCACTGGGTAACAATGAATCCTCGCGAAACAGTTAAGTTAACAAAACGTAAAAGACCAAATTGAAAATCATTACGTTAATTTGCCGTAGCATTAGAGACGAAAGATCGGAGATGGAGAATATTTTTGTTAGCACAGAGAAATTTGAATTAAGTCCACCTCCAGCATGTATAGAGATTGTCCCGTTATTTGAGGTTTTTTCTGAATATATTTTGCCTTCCTCTCCCATATCCTCCCTTACTATTCCCCCTTCCCAAATGGTGTTTGCAGCCCCTTCCACGCGTTTTTTGGTGGATTCCGGCGTAGATTTAGAAAAGTAGGCACATTGAGACAGTCGTTGTCTCAACGAATACACCTCATGTCTTCGCGGCGTTTACTTTTTGTTCTCACTTGTGAATCGAATGTATTTTCAATTTATTTAGTGTTTTTGGATTCTTACTGTAATGATTCGTGATTGTACGGGAAAGAGCGAATATTTATTTGTATCTATCCGTGCTGGAGTCTCCCTTTTCTGATGTACTATTTGTGGTCTGTCCTGCTCAAATAGCGCGTGGTGACAGAGGCGTACGTAATATTCATTGTCCCTGCTGCATGGGCTCGATCACTTCGTCAGGCGCTGTTCTGTTCTTCCCTCGGCGCTGTTCGATCGAGTGTTCTGTTTGACACATTCGGTCACGTTGGTGCGCACGCGCGTGCCATCAAAATCAAAACCGGTTTATGAAATCAGACCTCTTTTAAGGATTACGAAATCTCATCATCGACGCTCCACTCTACCAATTCACCTCTGCTCTGTTTTATCACTTGGCAAAACTATTGCAGCCTTACTTTATGTGCCAAGGACTGTATTCTCTCTTGCGAAACCAACCCTCCCTCGGCGATTATCCCCTAGGCCACCGTCTGAATCGGAGAATATGCTGAAAAGAGTTCCCATTCATTCACGCGATGGGAAAATTTCAATTACGGTGACATGGACATTTAAATAATCGAGAATATCATCTGATAGCTGCTATCTCTGCTACGTCATCATCGATGCACGTTGTCCGATGAAATTATTCGTTTTTTCTGGTGCATCTACGTGGTGCCCTGAGTAGCAAGATGCAGAAGATGTTCCGCTGCAAAGCAGTCGCATTTAATGTTAATTAAAATGTTATCACTAGATGCCATCGAAGGATTTGCGTTGTCCAGATGCTTGGAAAATGGCGAACGGACGCGAATGGGGAAGGCCACGGACTCTGAAGGACGAGGCGTTGGTTGTTGGGCAGCCGAATGTGCGCCTCTTTTTCACGGAGGACGCGAAGGGATTGGAGGTAGGCCGGCTGCCTGGAGCGACCACCCGGCATGCAATCTGTCACTCACCGATGTCCCTCCAATAGATTGTCGTGTGGGATGAGGAGGAGACTCCTCCCGGGCGAGCCCACGGCCGGACCACGCATCACCCCTGGGCGTCCTCACCGGACAACCTTCGAAGCTATTCCCCCCCCTCCGCCCACCAGACCCTCCCTCTCCTCGCCATGCCCTAACGTCGACCGAGTTATGCGACCGCTTAACTTGATTGCATGCGTCGGCCCGCCAGAGAAAAGACAGGTTTTTGGATGGAAGGAGCGAATAAGCTCTCCTAAACCACCAATGCCCTTCAACGAATACGTAAGCCATTCTCTAACTGCTGCTGCTCCCATTGCCTTCTGCAGCCTCCCTTAGGCTGACCGCCCTCGGTCGTTTGCCCCCCCGCATCGTTTTTGACCTTGACATTCGCCTCTCTCTCTCTCCCCGTCGCCAATGCCAACCCACCCTCCCTCCCATGAATATCTCTCCCCACAATCTGCTCTTTTCGCCACCGCTTCTTTTTAACCATTCCACCCTTGTAGTTTTCTTCATTCTTCGCCACACCCTCAACTCGGAATCTTCGCAATCAATCCTTATCCTCTTGCCTCATCGACGGAGTTCTTTTTGTTCTCACTTGTAAATCGAATGTATTTTCTATTTATTTAATGTCTTTGGATTCTTCTACATCTACATCTACATAATACCCCGCAAGCCGCCGCAAGGGCGTGTGGCGGGGAGTGTTAGGTCACCAACCGTAAAAACGAAAAATACCACATGCAAAAAACAACACGGAAAATTACACCCCAGCAGCGCACACACTCATGCAAAACTCCCTCCATCCAATACTCATGCAAACACATACACCGCAAAACAACAAAAAACTGCACCCCAGGATACAGCACGAAAGCCATCCTACAACACGCAAGCCAGGACACAACAAGCAAGAATGTGAAACATCACTACCACATGAAAATGCACCACAAAACACTCCACCCCCCAAAGAGACAGTAAAAGGAAGGGAATGCGACCCAACGTTGCAGGTAGGATTACTTGCTGTAATGATTCGTGATTGTACGGGAAAGAGCGAAATGATAGGAATTCACTTAATATTATTCCCTTCCTCTCACATATCCTCCCTTATCGCTTACCCCTTCCCACCTGGTTATTGCACCCCTTGCCACACACCTTTGTGGGTGGATTGCGTGGTATTTATGTAGATGTCGAACTACTCACCGCATCTGACCTTACACCAAACTTTTCATCGCGTCTTCTCTTAAGCGACAACTTTTTTCAACTTCTTCCTTCCTTCCTCCCCTTTCTAAAAGGTTCCTCTTCCTAAGGCAAACCTTCTCCCTTATACTTCGCCTCCATTTTCTCATCCATTTCCTCATCCATCCTTCGACTGACTGAATTAAGCCAACTTTATGCGATCGCCCATCTGTGGTGGATAGAGCAGTGTCCTGGTCGTCGTCTCTTGAAGAGGATGACCCTCTCGCCCCTTCTTCCCGGGTTCCTCCTCTCCTTCCCCGAATGAAGGGAGGCTGCTGAAGAGAAGCATGGAGTCTCCGGTCCACATTAATGCAAGTGCTTATATGCTTCCCACTTAGGAAACAAAAATAGTAGGTCGGTGTATCGAGAATGCGTTTAAAATCCACTTAACTCTTTTAATTTCAATAGCCCTATAAATCAGCTTCGATTTTGTATCCACGAATCCCTCCGTGCTATAGACAACGGAAGCACGCCAGCTCTAGATTTCAAAAAAGCCTTCGACAAAGTCCCACACAATAAGCTGTTACATAAACTTAGATACTATGGAATCAATGAGAAAATAATTAATTGGATTAGAGACTTCTTGTCAAATCGCAAACAAATAGTAGTCTTCGATGAGTTGTGCTCAAAGGATAGAGATGTAACTTCGGGCGTCCCCCAGGGAAGTGTAATAGGGCATCTTCTGTTCTTAATATACATTAATGACTTAAGGCTTGGCGCCTTTCGTTAAGAGTAGGCTAATGTTGACGCCGGGTACCCTTCATCCTTTCCTGTCCATCCTCTATGGCGCAAATGACCTCAGCTGTCGGTCGCCTCCCCTAAATACTACTACTACGAATTAAGCACACACGTTGGTAGCAATCTGAGGTTATTTGCTGACGACACGGTGGTATACAGGGAAATAAGGAGCCAACTAGATCGCGAGCTACTCTCTAGAGACTTAGACACAATATCGGAATGGTGCAATAAATGGGGATTAACACTTAATATAGATAAATGCGCAGTTTTGAAATTTTGGAAGAAAGGAAGCTACGAACAGGATATAAACTACGAAATAGAGGGTTCAGTACTGTATCGGCCAATCAAGTTAAATATTTGGGGGTTGTTCTAACACCACGCCTTTCATGGGGAGCACATATCAGGACAATATGCGGATCAGCTTTAAAGAAACTTGGCTTCACAAAACGGGTGGTGGGGAAATGTAATGAAAAAGTTAAAGAGAGGTGTTATTTTGCTCTAGTTAGACCTCATTTGGAATACGCCGCAAGTATTTGGGATCCTTGGGAGAAAATTCGGCAAAAAGAATTAGATTAAGTCCAGAAAAAATCTTCTAGATTCGTTAAAAACTGTTCTGATAAGAACACAAGTGTGACAGGTCTCACAAGTGTGACTGAAGGAATTATAATGGCCGCACACTGTACTATAGGTAGATCAGACCACAAAGATAAACTAAGGGAGATGGATTCCAGGACAGATAGGTACAAATACTCATTCTTTCCCCGAACAATCAGAAATCATAATAGTAAGAAACCGAAGTCAGTTTGGAAATATTAAAAACATTGAATTTACAAGTCGGGACGAAATTAAACACTGCAAAGCTGTTAGTTGTACATTCAGGTGCATGTGTATGTTAGTTGGTAGTTTGAGTGTTTGCATGTGTGTGGGGTGTAATTGTTCTTGCATGAATGTATGCCATGTGTTTTGTGGATGTATGAATTTTTGGTTTTTGTATGTGTTTTTTTTTTCTAAATTACGAGTGGCGCCCTAACACCCCCCGCCACACGCCCTTGCGGCAGCTTGCGGGGTATTTAGTAGATGTAGATGAGCAACAAGTGACTGAAACACGAATTTGTTATGACGAACTATGACGACATCGTTTGGTTCACGCGCATGCATTCGCGCGGTTTCGTCGCGTGATACAGGTATCCGGGACGCGAACCCACATCGAGGGTATTTACCTATCCTTATACTAGGATTGGCGTTTCCCTTGGTAATTCACCCTCTCTCTCTCGGAATCAAACAAATCCCATCCCCCTGCCCCCCCCACCCCCATGACGAGCACTAAAGTCATATTGCTGGGTACCCAAAGAAATATCGCTGGGTCATGTAACATTTTAAAACATGAATATCAGCTCACAATTACATTTAACTCACCCAAGTATGTTGCAACTTCTCTTCTTTCCGCAAATGCATAACGATTGCTTTCCGTCATGTGTAAATGTTCGGTCCGAGTAATGTTGTTCGGGACTACACACGTTGACCATTGGATGACTAGTCGCACTACACTCGTACTTATCGGCTTAGGTTTCCGACATGAAAACGTGTGGGAGTTGTAATAGGTGCGAAAGTCCGGCGTTCATGGCGAAGCCGATAACAAGTCACCGGGGTTACGAATTGCCAAATAAACACCGCTCCAATCTCGAATATAATATAATATGTACAGCTAAAATATTGCAGACATTTTGTCCTATCAAATTATGAATCTTTCTCATTGATTCAACATATTTTTTATATTTTCTATCCCTTATAGGCAGCCATTACTATTACAATCGCAACAATTCTTCAAGGAGGCGCTGCAACAACACACGTTTGACATATTATTGCGTAGGAAATATGTCAGAAGAGTAATTCAATGGCATGTTGGCAAAATGGCAGTGGGCGCCCGCCCACTGGTGCTTTTCCTCGTTCCTAGCAAGTAAATGGGAGTTATCATGATGGTAGTATGTGGTATTTGTCAATGGTTTTTATTGAATATTAAATGTTACTGCAATGTTTTTATGTGTAATGTATTAGATCAGCGCAAATTTTGGTCGTTGGTGTTTTAAGTGTTCGTCGTACTCGTAGTACCATAGGTTGTTCAGTAGTGGGTTTGTTGAGGACTGAAGTGAGAAACGGAAGGATTGTGTTGGAGAGGTTATGACATCCGGCATTGTTGTGATTTGGAGGTCCTTGTGTAGATCGCAGTTCCTAATGAAGTGAGGGGCATTGGAGAAGTTGCGTATAATTTTGTTTTGAAATATTGTTAGCCGGTTTATCTGGTGTTTCCTGGGGTGAGCCCAAATTGGTGCAGCGCATGCAACTATAGGGCGGATCGTTGAAAGGTAGAGGATTCGTTTAGTGGATAACGTTGAGGGAGACGATGGCTTAAAAAGGCAGTAGAGGGAGTGATAAGCGCCCCACCCTTTTGCTATTACTGAGGAGAGGTGGGAATTGAAGGTAAGTTTTTTGTCTAGAATTACTCCGAGAAACTTCTCCTCCTGTTTCTTCGGGATTACTTGAGCACCGAAATAGAGTGGTGGTCCATCGCCTTTTCTTCTAATTCTTGAGTAGTGTACTACGCTGTCCTCATCGGGCTGAACAGATATATTCCAGGAGCACATCCAGTCGTGAAGGTGGTCCAGGTGTTCTTGCAGGTATTCTATGGCTTTGTCTGGTTGTAGTGAGCGGGCAGAGATAGCGGTATCGTCGGCACAGAGCATTAAGTTGGTATGGGGGTGTGATGGGATGTCGTTGATGTATAGATTAAACAAGAAGGGGGATAGAACTACACCTTGTGGAACGCCGGAGGCGATGGGAAAGATATCGGAAGAGGCGTCGGACACTGAGGCATGGAAAGAGCGGTTAGTTACGAAGGACTGTATGATCTTAATAAGGTAAATTGTGAATGGTTGATCTGCTATTTTATCAATGAGTCCCTCGATCCATTCTTTGTCGAAAGCCTTGGTGAGAACTAGAAAATCAACCTGCGTGCTCATGCGGTTGTTATGACCGAGGACTATCTCCTCGGTAAGGCGGGCAATTTGGTGGACTGTCGAGGTAGATTGGCGGAAGCCCATTTGCCCTGGTCGTAGGGTGTCTTTCAATAAAAGGTTGTAACCGCCCAAGGATTATTCTTTCAAACACTTATAAGCCGGTAAAAGGCTAATTGGGCGGAAGGAATTAGGATCGGAAGGGTCTTTGCCTGGTTTAGGTAGCAAGATTAATTTTGCCAGTTTCCATGGGGATGGGATTGGATGGCGAGTTTAGTAGACATGCGTTGAAAAGATGCGTAATGAAGCGGATGGTGCAGCGAGGTAGGTTTTCCAAGCAAAGGTTTGATATGCGGTCCGTACCTGGTGCCTTCTTTGGTTTGAGGGAGTGGATGAAAGCGGTTACTTCCTTCGGGGTTGTGTATTCCGGGTCGCTAATGGGGGAATATTGCAGGGAAGTGATCGAGCTTAGGACCTCGTTTTGGATTGAGGAGTCCGCGGGGTTTGTGAGGCTAGAGCTAATGAGCTAGCGAACATTGCCGCTCGTTCCTCGCTAGTCGTAGCAATGTCGTGGCCAGAGCGCAGGGGGGTTGCAGGTGCCTTCCTCGACCGGAGCCCTCGGGCTAGGCGCCAAACGGAGTAGTCCTCTAGGGAGAGTGAGGCGATGTAGTTCTCCCAGCATTGGGTCCGGTGCCGACGAATCTGAGCTCCAACCTTGCAACAACACACGTTTGACATATTATTGTGTATCAAATATGTCGGAAGAGTAATTAAATAGGAATGCACGGAACGAGACTTCACTAATTCTGAAATCACCGTTGACTGTCACTCCCGATTGTTCGTCTCATCGATGCAGCGCTCCCTTTAAGAGTGGACTCTGCGTGCGACAGGAATGTTAATTCAGCGGAGGACAGGTAGGAACAGTTGGATATCGCATCGTGCCCGGGGGGGGGGGGCTTTGGAAAGGAGGCGACGGTGATGGGTGGGGTCCGGAAGTAAGTTTCCTTCGCTCCAGACGTCAGCGAGGCCCCCCCCCTTACCTTCCTCTTACGCAACGCCCATCCGACAAGGCTACCGCTTTTTGCTTTTGGCCATAAGGCTGGAATCACCCCGGATGATCTGAGATTTTCACCGGGAGAATATCTCGAAGTAGTCTTTTATCTCCTGAGATTTTAAATCAAATGGCTCGGCGTTAGTTTTTCCGTAATTTTACCCGAAAGAAGTAAATTTAACTACTATGTGGCGTGTGGCGGAGGGTGATAGGTCACCATCCGTAAAACTGAAAAATACACATGCAAAACTTGCAAATTCATGCTAATTTACAACCCACAAAGACAAGGATTAATTCAAAAACTATTTTAACTTCTACGTTTGCAAATAAATACTATATACGAGGGTCATCCGGAAAGTAGTACCCGTTCGTGCCGCATGAAGTGCTGACGACGCGAGTAGCCGCTGGACGAGGTCAGATAGCTTCAGTGGCTTGTCTGCCTTCTCTGAGCCAAGTTGCGTGACGCTAGCATTGCCTGTGTTGTTTCTGTGATTGTTTACAATGTTTAAAAAAATTGAGAACGCCGCCAGTTGTGAAGTGAGGGCAGTGATTAAATTCCTCAATGCAAGAAACGTTCGCCCATGTGATATTCATCGCCAATTAAAGGAGGTGTATGGAGACAATGTAATGGACGAGTCGTCTGTTCGGCGGTGGTGTCGCAACTTCAACATGGGGAGGGGGAACACACACGACGATGAGCGTTCGGGGAGACCGTCTGTCATTACAGACCAACTGGTGAGCTCAGTCGACGAATTCGTGAGGAACGATCGGCGCGTCACAATTGATGACATCTGTGAGCATTTTCCCAATGTTTCTCGAACAATTGTTCATGAAATTGTTAAACACCATCTGCATTATGCAAAAATTTGTGCAAGATGGGTCCCTCGCAAGCTTACAGATGAGCAGTGAGCTTCTCAATGAGCTGGCGGCGAAGGACTATGCAGCAGGAATACAGAAACTTGTCACACGTTATGACAAATGCCTTAATTTGTTTGGAGATTATGTTGAGAAGTAGTTTAAAGTATCCTCTTTCAAATAAAATTTTTTATGTTTGTTAATATTTACTTTTGTGTCTTTATTTCACGAACGGGTACTACTTTCCGGATGACCCTCGTACTATGAACTGGCATAAAAATGCATATACGAATACACCTTATACCTACGCAGCGTTTAATCTGGTCATTAGTTGTAAATCGAATGGCTATACTATTTCTATAATAACTGTCTTTTCTAATTATTATTATTCCTGATTGTTCTGGGAAAGAACTGGTATTTGAAGCTATCTGAACTGGATTCTACGCGGGAGGACTCAAAAATAACAGGAATGTTGTTATAGAGTCTTTAGTTCTCAATATATTTACATTGAATTTTTTTGCCTTCAAAATATTCCCCATTGACCACAGTGAACTTCGCCAGACGATGCTTCCCAAACATTGTTCGAAACATTTCTGAAATTCATTTATCGGGATGTCCTTTAAGCCTTCTAGCGATTTTTGTTTTACCTGTTTTACTGTGGAGGCACAGTGTCAAAACGCTTTCCTTTCATATCCCTTTTGAGCTTGGGGAACAAAAAGAAGTCACAGGGAGCGGGCAATCTATGGGTGGGCAATCTATGTCATGCCGTTTCCTGTCAAAAACTGTATCTCAAAGAGGGCGGTATGAGCCGGCGCGTTGCCATGATGGAAGAACCCTGTGCCTGTGTGCCAGAGATCTGCTCTTTTCTACCGGATATTCTCCCTCAATCTCTTCAAAACCTTCAGGTGAAACTTCTGGTTGACAGTTTGACCTGGAGGAACGAACTCCGAGTGCACAATACCTCTACAGTCGAAGAAACAAATGGGCATTGTCTTGATTTTTTATTTCACTTGGCGAGCTTTTTTTGGATGAGGAGAGCCAGCTGTCTTCCATTGGCTTGATTTCTGCTTCGTTTCAGGATCGTGTCTATAGAACCACGATTCATCACCAGTAATTACCTTGGAAAAAAAATCAGGGTCCATCTTCGAGCTGATTTTGAAGCTCAAAACATGCCTGAACTCGACGCCCCCTTTGCTCAATAGTGAGATGGCGAGGAACAAATTTGGCTGCAACCCTTTTCATATACAAAGCTTTAGATAGAATTCTCTGAATTGAACTCCATGACACTCCAGACATCTCAAAGAGTTGATCAATGGTTCTGCGACGGTCTTCACGAATGAGGGCATTGATTTTGTCGACGTTTTCGTCAGTTCTTGATGTTGAAGGGTGGCCTGAATGGGGTTGGTCTTCCATTGACATTTCACCATTTTTAAAACGTGTAAACTACTCATAGACTCTGGTTTTGCTTGGCGCAGCTTCCCCGTAAGCAGTCTTGAGCATTATAGTAGTTTCCGCGGCCGACTTCCCCGACAGGAAATAAAATTTCTCTGCAGCGCGTTGCTCTTTATAATCCGCCATCACGTTTTTCGCCGAAATGGAAAAAGTTGTTTCACCGATCCAGTCACAGCGACGGCGCTGCGCATACTGGTGGCCGGAGCCCTGAAGTGTGACCAGACGAAGAAAGGCTCTCGCTCCCCACACCAGCCCAATTCCCGTTACTTTTGGGTCCCCCCTCGTATCTTCCTTATCTTATCTTTGTGATCTGATATACCGAAGTAGTTTGGGGCCATAAGAAATTGTTAAACTCGTTTGTTCTGAACCTTCCTAAGTCTTCGCATTTCAAAGGACTCCCGGCCTAATTCTCCTCAAATGACTGCCACATTCGTCTCCTCAACGTATCAATTTTTGTCGTATCTGGCGGATTTTCTCTGGACTTTATGTAATTCTTTTTGCCAAATTTTCTCCCTAGGAATCCCAAATTCTTGCGGCCTATTCCAAATGTGACCTAACTAGAGCGAAATGACACCCCTCTTTAACTTTCTCATTACATTTCCCCACCACCCGTTTTAAGAAGCTGAGTCTATTTAAAGTGGATCCGCATATCGTTTCGATGAATAAGCTTTCCATGAAATGCGTGGTATTAGAACTACCCCCAAATTGATTGGCCGTAATTCGTACTGAACCCTCTATTTCGTATTTTATGTCCTGCTCGCCACTTCCTTTGCTCCGCAATTTCAAAACTGTGCATTTGTCTAATATTTTGAGCATTAATCCCCGTTCCTTACACCAATCCGAGATTGTGTCAGGTAAGTCTCTGAAGAGTGCCTCGCGATCAGACGAGTTCCTTATTTCCCGGTATACCATCGCGTCGTCGGCAAATAACCTCAGATTGCTACTAACTGGTAAGCTTGAGTAATTAATGTATATTAAGAATAGAAGCGGCCCTATTACACTTCTCTGTGGGTGACGCCCGAAGTGACGACGAGTACCCGCGTTAGGGGTTGCGTGCTCGATGAATCGGAAAACTGTCAATGGGATGAAAATAAAAATCGCCCCGCCCAACATTACCGTTCAAGTCATCCGCGCCAGCAGAGGTAGTTCCATTTATAGTGAGTGTTCCCAATTAAGATTTCCCGCCGTCTATCCACGATGTGAAGGTCGGTGAACTATAACAGAGGCAAGCTGACTTCCTGGGGGAAAAAACGCAAAAAAAATAATCATTCTTCGCCGTTTGGAAGCCTTCCAACCCGAGAAATGTGACCTCCGCAATGTCTCCACGCCCGCGAGCGATTTCGTGCTCATCACCCTAGGGAAATCCACGCCATGGAAATCAGCGAGATGGGGAAGGGGAAATACATACATACGTTGCTGAAGGCGGCTCCATTAAATCAGGTTACAAGCGAGGCATACCAAACCATGTAATAGCTGATGAAACACGTATTACATCACTCCTCGACAGTGCTTTTCTAGTGGAAATATGCCGCAAGGATTCTTAATTGTCGAGTGTCGACAATGAAGATACGGCTATTGTAGTGTTTCAGCCGTGACAGGTCGACAATTTTTGAGTCTCACAAGTGGGAACGGGTCGAGAATGGTGTAGTCTAGACGAAGACCTAACGACGACACGGCACTGCATCCCACATCATTCATTCCACGACGGCCGTCTCGTGTTTGTTGAAAGCAGGCACAATAATGTAAGCCCCCTCCCCTTTGTCTCTAGGGCACGGCCATTGGCCGATCACTGGGAGGAAGCCCCCCCCTCCCCCCATTTCAAGTGCTGCGCTAGGATGCCCCTCGAGAACAGCGAAATAGTAAATGATTGCGTCAGCGATAAATAAACCCATATATTTAACTTTTTTGAATGTTGAAAGGGCGACTCTAATCACATTATCGTAATGGCATAATTATTCCTTTCCTTCTAATACATTTTAATTACATATTTAACACGGATAATGCTGCTCAAAAATAATATTAATCGCACTTGATGTTAAGTCGCGCGTATAATTTTCCCAAAGAGGAACACATGACGCGGATTTCGAATTCGATAAAACACATTGCTGGTCTTCAACGGGTGGCAGAAAATTTGTCACCGAGGATAACTGCATTCTAAAAAAAAGTACTCTTTCTAATTAAACTTTAAAATCATTAGTATACATTATACCTAAAACTAGTAGAAACAGGTAAATGTATATACATACATCGTCTTCCTCTAATCTTATAGTAAATACATGTATAAAGGGTTTATATATATTAGTATATGTACATATACAATATATATCACACACACACACACACACATATATATATATATATATATATATATATATATATATATATATATATATATATATATATATATAGAGATCCGCCAATCTCAAAAACCTTCTGAGATCCACCAACCCTTTGGCGCCCCCCCGTGACAAATTTCCCAAAATTTCCCCAACTTGCAACCGCCCCCGATGTAAAACCTGTCCTCTTATTATGCCTACTCCCCTCTCCCTACATCCCCTCATAGCCCCCTCACCTCGTTCCCACGCTAATTGCCTCTCAAAAAATAAAATTTATCTTTTATCATGTAAGCATTGCACTTCCTTTTACATAGGTGAATGCATTACCCCCTTATCCATCCGAATGAATAATCACCGGTACTCCTGCAATTCTGCCTCACTCTCTTCTCTTCCTATCCCTTCACACGCCAATTCCCACAACCTTTCATTCGACCAGTGTTTTGCTCTAAGCATCCTAGAATCCCTACCTGATTCAGCCACCAACATAGAGGTGAGAACTCGTGAATCCGCCTACATACTATCCTTCCGTTCCTTTAAAATTCCCACCCTAAACCGCCATATTTAATTTCCCTCCCAGCATTCCCTCCACACCTCCCCTCCATGCCCATAGCTCTTTCCCCTCTCCTCTGCAATAGCATATTTTCAGTCTCTCTTGAAGAAGGCCTCTGAGAGGGCCGAAAGCTCGAACAATTTACCGTGTGAGTGTTCTTTTAAATGTGTCTATTCTTTTCTATTTGTGTTATACTGTGTCAGCCCATTATATATATATATATATATATATATATATATATATATATATATATATATATATATATATATATATATATATCATTAGGTAACCTACCGGTTAAGGTAGGTTTTTGGATGGGCACAGCTCCTAAATAATTATATTTTAACTCCTAGCAAAACACAACATCCTACTCTATATCAGGTCCCTCTTTAGCTCTGAGTACTTCCTTCCTCCCTTCATCCCGTCCAACATACCTATCCTGTTCCTTCCCTTTCCTCGTTTGTCCAACATTCTCCCCTCAATTAAAGTCTTTAACATCCCAACGCCGGTCAATACCCATCCACTTCTCCTGCCTCCATAGGATTTCTCCCAAATAACCCCTCTCTTCACCCACCATACCAAGTACTTCCTCATTTGTTTTCTTCTCTGTCCATTTAACCTTCTCCATACTTCTCCACACCCACATTTCAAAAGCCTTCAGTATACGTCTATCTTCCTGTCAATGACCACGTTTCCGCGCCATACGTAGCTACGCTCCATATCAAAGCTTTTACGAGCCTTTCCTTAATATCCTTACTCAACGTCCCTCTCATCAACTCCCTCCTCCTTGTGGAAGGCTCTTTGCCTAGCGCAATTCTTCTCCTTACGTCCCTACTACTTTGACCGTGTTGGTCCAAAACACTACCGAGACAAACTAAAGCTTGGTCATCAGCAAACCTAACTGATTTTACGAATTCCTAGCCCACATTCATTCCTGCCTCCAGTTCTTCCCATGCCTCTTTAATCATTTCTTCTGCATAAAGGTTGAACAGCTACGGTGACATTGGGCAACCCTGCCTTACACCTCTTCCTAACACTGCCCATCCTGACTCCCCGTTCCCCACCCGCTCCCAAGCAGTCTGAGACATGCACAGTTTGCGGATTAGCCACCTTTCCCTCCAATCTATTCCTATTTTCTGCAATATACTCATTAGTTTTTCCCAATTAAATTTATCGAACGCTTTATCGAAATCTACGAAACAGGCAAATACCTCCTGGTTGTGTTCTATATTCCTCTCGATTAATAATCTCATTACTGCAATGGCATCACGCGTACCTCTCCCCTTCCCAAACCCAAACTGATGATCCCCTAAGTAATCATTTGCCCTACTCTCTTTCCTTTTGCTTATGATCCTTAGAACAACTTTAGCTGCGTGGGATATCTTATCGTCCTGTAGTCCTCACATGATGTAGCCTTTACCTTTTTCGGAATGGGAACTAAAACTGATCTCACAAAGTCTTCTGGCCAGATTCCCTCCTCATAAATACTACGAATCAGCCCGTTTAACCTCGTCCTCCCACATTTTCCTAAGCGTTTTAAAAGTTCTGCGGTAATGTTATCCACCCCCGCGGCCTTATTTAGTTTCATAACCTTTAATTCCTTTTCTATCTCATTGTCTAGTATGCCTGGACCTAAGCTATCTTCCTCTACGTCATATTCTTTTTCCATGCCTAACTTTGTAGGTCTAAGTTCTTTACTCTACAGTTCTTCTATATACTCCTTCTATCTCTTTTGGATCTTTCCTTAGTCAACTATTACCTTACCCGCCTTATCTCTAACTGCTATTGTTCATCTCCCTTTCTTACTTCCCGATAACGATTTAACTTTGCTGTACAGTGCACCGATTTCACCCTTCCTCTGCAAACTTTCTATATCTTCGCAAACAGTGCAATCGGATGACATTTTATTGCTATACTACGCTTTACTCATTGAAGCCTGAATTCCCCAAATACCCATTGCCTCTGCATGTCTGAGATCACCGCCACCTCTCCCCCTCCCTTTGGGGGTTCTTTGAGGAATCCCCTGGGCACTTGAGATGTCTCCCCATCGGTCGCCGTCTCATGGTTTACAGGAGAAGAAGGGAGTCATCGTCCCGAAATACGCGAGACAAAAGGGGGAATTCCTAGGGGCGGGCATCCCGGATTCGGAAAGGGGGGGTTGGTGGCTGGAGCCCCCCCCCTTTGTGCTTTGATTGCGGTCATTCGCCCTCGACCGAATTCAGAGGCTTCTCCAGATTTCCACTTGGAATTAACCTTACTCAGATATTCTGAACATTTCACCGGTCTAATCTCGCAAACCTTATCTCGGAGGCGTAATAGAGAGGAAGTGATTGCGTACACCATTCTCGGGAGCGACACGTCAATTAAATACACAAGGTCTGTCAAATAAATACGCGAACTGAGGCAATAAAAACTTGTAAATTGCAAAATTTAGTCTTCATGGAATTTGTCCCCTTCAAAGTACTCTCCATTCGTTGCTCTGCACTTATTCCATGTTCTTTTCCACTGTTTGAAGCACCCTTGGAAGTCCTCGGCAGTTAGGCTTTTTAGGTTTCTCGTCGTATCTTGCTTTATTGTGTCCACATCTTCCCAGCGATGTCCCCTCATTACATTTTTGCATTTTGGGGATAGGGAAAAGTCGCAGGGGGCGGGATCTGGCGAATAAGGAGGATGATTAAGCATGGTGATTGAATGTTTTGCCAGAAACTGGCGAACGATCACTGCTGAATGTGCAGGTGCATTGTCGTGGATCCATCCATCGCCTCGAGTCAAATTTGATCGCGCACTGCGCACGCGATCTCTCAAACGCTTGAGAACTTTAAGGTAGATAGAACTCATCATTAACTGTTTGTCCTTCAGGAAGAAATTCATGATGAAAAATACCTTCGCCATCAAAGAAAACCAGGAGCATGACTTTGAATTTCGATCGGCTTTTTCTTGATTTTTTTGGTTTGATTTAATCCACTTGAAAACTGATTTTTCTTCAGAGCATTATCACCGTAAACAGGTGTCACATTTCAGTAATTTCTTGATTACTTTTATACCGCACTTCCCCTAAAAACTTGATGCTGATTCGTTGCTCCGTGATTTCGTCAATTTCCATTTTCTACACACAGTAAAAACAAGGACCACAGAAACTAACATAACTGGCACCATATGTACGCACAGCTCGACGATCCGCCAAGAACAGACGCCTCATTGGGTCTCAGGCAACTAGCGCCGCTAGTGGGCGGGGCTATTGTCCACGTCATGGCCGCCATATTGTACCAGTTCGGGTATTTATTGCACAGACCTCGTAGATCTCGACTTTCGGAAATATCACCTCGGTTGTGCTCTGCTTGTTCGGTCATTTAGAGGAAGTGAATGGGAAACAGATCAACAACATGAAGACGCACGTGGGTCGGTCAATAAATCCTTAGGAGAAAAAGAAAAACATCATTTTGAGTAGAGGTTTTTTTTTATTTTTCATCATAATTCTCCTTTTCACTCGACATCCCAGCGCTTCTCCAAATTTCAAGGCCACCCAAGAATTAGGATTCCGGAAGGTCCTCACAATAGGCCTCGCCTTCTGCGCTCAGCGACCCCTAAAGTATGTCCCCCAGCACCTCACCTCCCTACCCCAGTCTTTGACTATTATAGCGGATTTTCTCGGAATATGCTCGAATTCCTTAACTTTCGTTGTCCCGACAAGGGTCATTGCCTGATATCGCATCGTAAATATGGCGTAACGCTAGCATAGTCTCTCTCATACTTTTTGATAACATTTTCCTACATCCCATCCAATGAAGAAGGGACTTCCAAAAGTGTCGTGCCGCATACCAAATGCCAGGCTTTAGTTCTAGGCAATCTAGTTGGCTCTTTATTTCCCTCTACACCACCGTGTCGTCAGCAAATAACCTCGAAGTTACATCTCTATCCGTTGAGCACAACCCATCTATGACTACTATTTGTTTGCGATTTAACAAGAAGTCTCTAATCTAATTAATCATTTTCTCATTGATTCCATAGTATCTAAGTTTTATTTAGCAGTTTATTGTGTGGGACTGAGTCGAAGGCTTTTCTGAAATCCTGGAATACTGCATCGACTTGTGTGTTGTTTTCTCCCGATCTACGAGGGTCATCCGGAAAGTAGTACCCGTTCGTGAAATAAAGACACAAAAGTAAATATTAACAAACATAAAAAATTTTATTTGAAAGAGGATACTTTAAACTACTTCTCAACAAAATCTCCAAGCAAATTAAGGCATTTGTCATAACGTGTGACAAGTTTCTGTATTCCTGCTGCATAGTCCTTCGCCGCCAGCTCATTGAGATACAGGGTCACTCCTTCTTTAAGTTCTTCATCGCTGTCAAATCTTTTTCCTGCCAAAAAGTCTTTAAGCTTTGTAAAGAGATGAAAATCTGAAGGGGCCAAGTCCGGGCTATACGATGGATGGTCGAAAGTTTCCCATTTGAATTGCTGCAAAAGTTTTTGTGTTATCCCAGCTGCATGAGGCCTGGCATTGTCATGAAGGAGAATGACACCAGTAGACAATAGACCTCGCCGCCGATTTTGTATTGCCCGCCGTAATTTCTTTAATGTTTCACAATACGCATTGGCATTAATAGTGTCTCCACGGGCCATAAAATCAATAAGCAATACACCTCGTCGATCCCAGAAAATGGTTGCCATGAGTTTCCTGGTGGACAGAACTGTCTTGAATTTTTTTGGTTTGTTTGGTGAATGAGCATGATGCCACTCCATTGACTGTCGTTTACTCTCAGGTGATGCATAACAAACCCATGTTTCGTCACCAGTAATTATGCGAGTCAAGAAAGAGTCTCCTTCATCAGAATAACGTCCCAAAAACGTCAGTGCTGCAGCCATACGCTTGGTTTTGTGCTCATCTGTAAGCTTGCGAGGGACCCATCTTGCACAAATTTTTGCATAATGCAGATGGTGTTTAACAATTTCATGAACAATTGTTCGAGAAACATTGGGAAAATGCTCACAGATGTCATCAATTGTGACGCGCCGATCGTTCCTCACGAATTCGTCAACTGAGCTCACCAGTTGGTCTGTAATGACAGACGGTCTCCCCGAACGCTCATCGTCGTGTGTGTTCCCCCTCCCCATGTTGAAGTTGCGACACCACCGCCGAACAGACGACTCGTCCATTACATTGTCTCCATACACCTCCTTTAATTGGCGATGAATATCACATGGGCGAACGTTTCTTGCATTGAGGAATTTAATCACTGCCCTCACTTCACAACTGGCGGCGTTCTCAATTTTTTTAAACATTGTAAACAATCACAGAAACAACACAGGTAATGCTAGCATCACGCAACTTGGCTCAGATAAAGCAGACAAGCCACTGAAGCTATCTGACCTCGTCCAGCGGCTACTCGCGTCGTCAGCACTTCATGGGGCACGAACGGGTACTACTTTCCGGATGACCCTCGTAAGTTTATCGTGAATGAAGAGACCAAGTTGAGCTTCGCAAGATCTGCTTTTCCTGAATCCGTGCTGGTTGTGGATTAGTATTTTCCTACTATCAAGAAATCTCATAATGTTACTGACAATAATGTGTTCCAATATTTTACAAGAGATCGATGTTAAAGAAATGGGTCGGTAATTGGTTGGTTTATCCCTATCGCCGCCTTTATATGGGCTAGCTTCCAGTCGCGAGGCACTGAGCCTTCTTCTATCGATTTTAGAAAAACAATATGTAAAAATGCGGCAATGTCTTCTGCTAATACCTTTAATATTCTAGCAGGTATTTCTTCCGGACCAGGTGCCTTGTGTGCTTTGATACTACGGAGCAGATCAACTATTCCCTGCTTGGTCAGTGTAAGATCGCATGTGTTCCCCGGGTGGGTGTGGAGGATCGTTTGGTGCGTTTGTGTTTTTATTGTAGACGCTCTGGAAAAAATGGTTTAAAATATTTACCTTTTTCACGCTATCTGTAATGATTTCTCCATTTTCCGTCTTCAAAGAGTGAACAGTGGGATGTTTACCCTGTATTTCCCTAACATAGGACCAGAATGACTTTGGATTTTCCTCAAGATATTCGCTAAGCATTTTAGATTTAAAAGAGTGAAGTGCTGTGCGCATAATACTTTCCGTCTTACTACGACATTGTTTTAGTTGCTGTGTGTATGTATTCATATAAACTATATCGTCACTTTTTAAACTCTTTTTGAAATTTGACTGTAGCTTTCTTTGCCTTCTTAATGTCGATCTGACTTCCCCATTGTACCATCTAGGTTCTTGCTGTCGCATTTGAGTTTGGACGGGATATACGTCTTCATTCCTTCGCGTAAAATATTTAAGAAATAATTCCGAGTGTTCTCTGTATTGGTTGTCATTGTTTTTGTTTTGTATTCTGGTAATTTTATTTTGAAATATTCTCGTAGTCCGTTAAAATTTGCCTTTTTGTATAGGTATATTTTACGCTTTTCTTTGTTTTGTTTGTCGAACTTAGTTTTTAACTCTACAAGAATAGCCTTATGGTCACTGATCCTGTCTATTATTTCAATGTTAGTAATGATTTCGGGCATAGAAGTCGCAAAGATGTTTAGTATGCTTTGGTCCCGTGTTGGTGATTTAACAATTTGTTCTAAGGAGTGTTTTGTGAGTATATGAAGGAGTTCTTGGCATGAATCTCGGTTTTTGGCAGATTTTCCTACTCAGTACGTGTCCCAGTCAATTGACGGTAGATTTGTGTCACCAGCGATTATAGTAATACTGTTGCTATGTCTGCTGCTGATAGTGGATATTTGTTCGTCGAGCTTGTGTAGGACATCTGTGTTAGAATTTGGGGGTCTATAAAATGAACACACGTATAGGCTTCTGCCGTTGTAGTCCTTAATGTTGCACCAAACGCTTTCTATGTCATCTACGTCGCATTCATATCGTTGGCTACTAAGATGTGACTTTACTGCAATGAATACTCCCCCACACAATCTATTTGGTCTGTCCCTTCTGTAAATTGTGAAACCGTTTGGAAAACCTCATTGTTGGCTATATCTCCCGTGAGCCAACTTTCCGTTCCAACTACTATGTCTGCGTTTCTACTGACAAAAATATGTTCACTATTCGAAATTTTGTTTCTCATGCTACGGCATTTTAATGTTATAGTTTTAATTTGGCCAATTGCTTTTTGTTTTTCGGTTTTATGTACGCTAACAAAACTGTTTTGCGACGATTCGTGGTTAACAGAGTCAAAAGAATTACAATCACTCGCATTGCTGTTTGCTATGAATTTCGAGGCACTATATTTATGAAATTTACGTGGGTTATATGTCGTTTTAACGCAAGTGTTTGTTTGTTCAATTTTTTTGGAGATTTGAGAGGCATAACCTGATCTGAAGTGACAAAAAGCGCTGGATTGTACTTTATATATCCCTATATATGGCCTACGCTCCTGCCTACCAACTTTGCTAAACCCTCGAAACGTGTTCGTGTAACCTACGCGCTACAAACTGCGATGCCTCGGCAGTATAATGGACCCCGGAGCGATTAAGGGGTACCCAACACGATGAGAGGACAGGCCTCCGATCAACGAAGTCCGATTTCCTGGCAAAATCCCAGTAATCTCTGATTGAAAACCTCAGTTCGGCTCCAAACGAGCCTTCCATGGTTTACACGCGGCACAATACTACATCATTTATTATTATTAGGTAATCTACCGGTTAAGGTAGGTTTTTGGATAGACATAATTACTGATTAAATAATTTGTGACCCCTAGCATAACACAATATCCTACTTTACATCAGGTCCCTCTTAAGCTCTGAGTACTTTCTTCCTCCCTTCATCCTATCTACAGCCCTATCCTGTTCCTTCCCTTTCCTCGTTTGCCTAACATTCCCCCTCTATTACAGTCTTCAACATCCCACTGGCGGTCAATACCCCCTTCATCCACTTTTCCTGCCTCCACAGGATTTCTCCCAACAAACCCCTCTCTTCGCTCACCATACCAAGTACTTCCTCATTTGTTTTCTTCTCGGTCCATTTCACCTTCTCCATTCTTCTCCACACCCACATTTCAAAAGCCTCCAGTCTACGTCTATCCTGCTTCAATGGCCACGTTTCCGCGCCCTACATAGCTACGCTCCATATCAAAGTTTTTGCGAGTCTTTTCTTAATATCCTTACTCAACTTCCCTGTCATCAACTCCCTCCTCCTTGTGATAGCCTCTTTGCCTAGCGCAATTCTTCTCCTTACGTCCCTACTACTTTGACCATGTAGGTTCAAACACTACCGAGATGCGTAAACTGTTCTACCTGCTCTAGTTTTTTCCCTCCTATTTTAATGTTAAGCTTGGCCTTTTTCATTCTAGAGAATCGCATAACCTTTGTTTTATTAATATTGATTCTCATTCCATACCTGTCGCACTGAATTTCCAATTCACTCAGCAATGCTTGCAGCCCCTTGGCTGATTGACAAACTAAAGCTTGGTCATCAGCAAACCTAACTGATTTTACGAATTCCCCGCCCACTTTCATTCCTACCTCGAGTTCTTCCCATGTCTCTTTGATCATTTCCCTTGGATACAGGTTGAACAGCAACGGTGATAATGGATCCCCCTGCCTTACACCTTACCCTAACACTGCTCATCCTGACTCCCCGTTCCCCACCCGCACCTGAGCAGTCTGAGACATGTACAGGTTGCGGATTAGCCTCCTTTCCCTCCAATCTATGCCTATTTTCTGCAATATACTCATTAGTTTTTCCCAATTAAATTTATCAAACGCTTTTTCGAAATCTACAACACATACCTCCTGGTTGTGTTCTATATTCCTCTCGATTAATAATCTCATTACTGCAATGGCATCACGCGTACCTCTCCCCTTTCTAAACCCAAACTGATCATCCCCCAAGTAATCATTTGCCCTACTGTCTATCCTTTTGTTTATGATCCTGAGAACAACTTTAGCTGTGTGGGATATCAAACTTATTGCCCTGTACTCCTAACATGATGTAGCCTTTACCTTTTTCGGAATAGGAACTAAAACTGATATCACAACGTCTTCCGGCCAAATTCCTTCCTCATAAATACTATGAATCGGCCCATATATCCTCTTCCTCCCACATTTTCCTAAACCTTTCAATAGTTCCGTGGGAATGCTATCCACCCCCACGGCCTTATTTAATTTCATCTCCAATAATGCCCTTTCTGTCGCATTGTCTAGTATGCCTGGACCTAAGCTATCTTCCTCTACGTCATATTCTTTTTCAATGTCTAACTTGGTGGTCGAAGTTCTTTACCATATAGTTCTTCTATATATTCCTTCCATCTCTCTTGGATCTTTCCTTTGTCAACTATTACCTTACCCGCCTTATCTCTAACTGTTAGCATACATCTCCCTTTCTTACTTCCGGATAAAGACTTAACTTTGCTGTACAGCGCACCGATTTCACCCTTCCTCTGCAGACTTTCCATATCCTCGCCCTGCGTCTTCCACCGTACTTCTTTTTCTTTATTTGTTGCCCACCTCAATTTATTGTTTTATTCCTCTCACTTCATTTCGCCTAACTCTGTATTTTCATTTTTCCATTTTCGCTCATCCATCTTTGTAATCATCTCATCCGTGATCCATGGCTTCCTAGTCCTCTTAGCGTTAGGGGTTCCTATATAAGACAACCTTTTCTTGATACTTTCACATTTTTCTTCGATAGTACTTAACTCTTTACCATCCTTAATGATTTCCTCTACCGCCTTTTGGTACTCCTTCCTCTTCAAACCATTTAATGCTTCTACATTCCATTTTCTGACTCGCCGCACCTGCCTTATCTTTTTGAAACGGACGATACATTTCATAATAACTAATTTGCGGTCCGATTCCGCATCCGCACCCGGGATGATGTGCGAATTTATCACACTGTTCCTAAACGTGTGTCTAACCAGGATATAATCTAGCTGATACCTTTCTGAGTCACCTTGCATTTTCCATGTATACCTGTGTCTTTTGTGGTGTCTAAACCAAGTGTTGGTGATGACTAATCCCTGTCTCCTGCAGAACTCAACTGCTTTCTCCCCGCGGTCATTCCTCGTGCTTAAACCGTAGTCCCCGACCTCATCATAGTCACTTCATTCGCCTACCGTTGCATTCCAATCCCCCATCACTATCAAATGTTTCCCTGCAAGAACGCACGCGATCATGTCCGCTAATTGATCGTATATCCTATCGACCTCTTCTTCCCTATGGTTGCTCGGTGGCATGTATACCTGAATAATAACCAAGTTCGTCGGTTCTGCTTTTATCTCTACTAGTAATAACCTATCCTTTACCTGCTCTATGTTGACTACGCTTCTTCCTACCTCTTCATTTAATACTATGGCATCCCCTCGTTGGCTCTGGTCCCCGCCGCTGTATATTATTCTATACTTATCACTCCAGTAATCCCCGCTATCTTTCCATCTCACCTCGCATAGACCTAAAATATCTATATTTCCTGTTTCCATCTCTTGCTTAATATTCTTCAATTTCCCTGTCCTCATCATTGTCCTAGCATCCCACGTTCCTATTCTAACTAACTTGGTCTTCTTCTCCTACGTCATCTGTCCTGCTGCTGCTGGTTTTCCCCCGCAAGGGTTTCGTGGGATGACGACCGCGGAACCCTTGCCTCCCCCGCTGCCGGGCACGACCAATGGCCGATTAGGCCGAGCCCCGTAGTTGCCAGGACTCAAAATCTCGGTATTGTCCATCATTTTTTAGCTTGGGAATGATAATTGAGGTGGTTTCCCGTTGCCCTCCTCAATAGTGTTTAACGTGACACCATCACTTGCCGGCCGCCCCACTGGGGTCAGACGCTGCGTGGACTACCTTTCGTCTTGCTCCTAACCTTCGACCTTTCTGGTATGGGCGACCCTACTAGGAGCAATTATTATTCTCCCGCCGGACTAGCTCTAGGGATCATCGGAACGTACAAGCCCTTCCAATACGTCAAGGTTGTAGTCCGGGGAGGGTGTGATCTGATATAGCGTACTAATTTCGTGTGTTTCTTTTCCCCTTGCAGGTGAGTGCCATTGAAATGCAGTTCAGACAGTCACGGACTCGTGTGAGTACAGTCGCCGATCGCGAATCTTCTTGTTTGGACGACTCCTTTCGTTCAATCACTCTTGTCGATCCACGCGATTGAACCAAATATGCACTGCCCTTTCGGTCCGTGTAAATGACCTCGAGACGAGCACAGCCCTCACGCGGTGAAAGGGCTCTCATGACCTCAAGAGCCCCCTGTCTGAAAGGAGGCGTCTTACCCTATATTTTGGGCCTTAAATGTACATTAATTCTCCGCGACTCACCAAAAAGGTGTGCGGCAGGGGGTGCGGCCACCAGGTGAGAAGGGTGAGTGATAAGGGAGGATGTGGGAAAGGAAGGGAAAGGGAAAATATTAAGTAAAAACTATTAAATAACGTGTAGACATATGTACACGCTGGAGGAAGACTTAATTCAAAACAAGGTTTAATTCACTTAATAAATGAGTTATCTATTATGCAAGAAAAGGGAATGGGGATAGGAGAAGCTTGAAACGAACCAAGCAGGGCAAGCGATTCTGCAACGAGCGCCACATTCATTGAAATGGCAGTTCCATACGCATAATACCCGCAGGCCGCCGCCAGGGCGTGTGACTTAGGGGGGGCTTAGGTCACCAGTCATACATGCACAATCTCAGTCATTTCCTATGCGGTCATGCGGGAACGATTTGCCAACAAATCACACGTGATTAGTGCATGCAATTGAATAGAACTAATTATTCCCTAGACGCTGTAATAGACAAGTGGGATTATTGCTTTCTCAAATTTTATATTTGCTATCCAGTATCGTCCGTGGAAAGGAGGAGTCCTTGAGTCTACTAGTTCTGACATATATTTCCTGAATTTTATATTCGTGATCCAAGCTACCAATGTGTGTTGGAGTGCGAATAATTTGCGAGGCGTCGGCTCTGAATTTATGCAGTATGTACAACCTAGTATAAAAAGTAACGGTGTCACCTTAACGACACAATCGGGGGAAAGCCTCGGTTATTCCCCCCACGGCATCCTGTTGGACTTAAAAGGATGATGGTGAAATCATTTTCCAAAATCTATGGCTCATGATATTTGGATGTTGGCTGACCTCTGTGCTAAATGTCGCGGGTCTTACCAATGGCCATTTCAGTTACTTGTGTTTACGATTTGCGAGTGTTCGAATCGGAATGAGGATTATATCTCTCCAATTTCCATGCTAATTTTATACGAATGTTTCTTTCTGCGAAGCGCTGTCACATTTATTGAAAAACCTCTGGACCCACCTGGCTCTTCACTAGCTCATCAATTTGAGCGAGGCGCCATTTTTATGTGCAGTTCTCGAAAATGCAATTATCATTCTGTCAGAGGTATCTCAGGCTTTAATTACGATCAATTACATCGCCTTCCTTTCGCTTGTCGAACGGACCACTCACGTATACAACAGATTTATTAGCGTCTATGCCTTCATCATATAAACTGGAAATTTTATTATTGTAATTTACGATTCGTAACAAAGAACTGTTTTCATACTGTTAAAAAGATGGGCTTATTAAATCAAGAATATAACATGCAGAATATCGACACAGTATATGTCTACACTGCCAATTCTAATTATCTCCTACGCGATGGCTATCGTATCTACTTTGCTCTCTAATGGCACGAGAAAAAAATGACATTTTAAATCTATCTGTTCTACGATTCATCTCCCTGATTTTACGTTGGTGGTCTGATCTACCGTTGTGAGTGGGGGCCTGTAATATTTATTTAACATCCTCAGATAAGTAGCCTTCCTCAAATGTACGCAGTAATTTCAACCTGTATTTAAGCCTACGTCCAACTAGTGGCTCCTATCCTTATTCTTTCAGTAGTGTCGTGACACTGCTACCTTGTTCATTAGACAACTTTTCACAAACCTAGCTGCTCTTCGTTGCACTCGATTCTAGATCCAAAATGAAGCCTGAACCCATTAAGATCCCACTCCACCGCTGCCAATTCCCAGTCCGTATATTTTTTCGATATCCTGCATGTTATTTTTTATTTAATAGATCCATATTTTAGTTCTCTCGTATGATTTGAACATACTTACCCTCCTATTAAATATTGTACCAATTAAGTACTTTATTTCGTGTGATCAACTTGACTGCAGTGCATGGCCGAACTAATATTTGCGTGGAGGTGTCACGATTAAGATTGTGCATGCATGGCTGGTGACCTAACGACCCCCGCCACGCGCCCTTTCGCCGGTTAGGGGATTCCACGTGGATGTGGGCCCCCCTCCCCTTCAGGTGCCTCTGTGTGTGGTTTGGCGCCCCGGAAGGGGACCGAGGATTACCACCGGCAAGGGCTCCGGCTCCGAGAATGGTATCCCGTTCCCGAATAAAGACCACCATTGAGGCCCTCCCCCTCCAAAAGGCACTCCTCTCCCGCTGCCGCTCACACGAGGCCATCCGCGGGGTGCCCATTTTTGAGTTTACCTTCCGAAGAGCAGTCGGTCGCCTGAAATGATTGCGGAGGTTTCCCCAGAGACGTGTTCGTGAGGTCTTCGCTCCTTCTTCCGGGAGTTCCTGTCGCGTACGCTGTTGGTCTTCGTTTGTCGACATAGCAACCCACGACATGGAACCGCCCCCCGGAATGACAATCAAACCTTGACTGTTGCGAGTGATTTGATAATAATTAATGAACCAGACGCCATGCGTTACAAAGTACTGGATTCCAAAATCACCGCTTCCGGGAAATGCAGGAGTTGCACCAGATATTCCTTGCGGTTGACGTCCCCAAACAAGTTCACTAACTGAGGGCTCGTTTAGCCCTCATTCCTATCTCCAAGTGACTCCATCCCTTATATAAGGGCCCAATTGGGGGTTTAGCAGAGTCTCGATACCCGTCCACGGTTATCGGTCCTTAAGGTTTGTCTGCTCCAGAGCTCGCCTCCTCGCCGCGTGGAATCCTTGAACAAATGCATCACGCTGTCCGCTAAAGTCGGTCGCGGCGGAAGACACTCTCATAATACGACTAATAACAGGTGAGATATGCAATCTTACTGGAATACCCTTAAGTGACCCTTATTTGACCGCCTATACCCCGGAATAGAATGGATTTGTATGTATTTTTCCTATGCCAGTGTTGCCTTCCTTGGATATATTGCTGTCCAACAAACGACCGCGTTTAGCATCAATTCACTGGTCAGCATAATATAAATTATTATTATTAGGTAATCTACCGGTTAAGGTAGGTTTTTGGATGGACATAGCTCCTAAATGAGTATTGTTTGACTCCTAGCAAAACGCAACATCCTACTCTATATCAGGTCCCTCTTCATATCTGAGTACTTTCTTCCTCCCTTCATCCCGTCCAAAATCCCTATCCAGCTCCTTCCCTTTCCTCATCTGTTTAACATTCTCCCCTCAATTACAGTCTTCAACATCCCACTGCCGGTCAATACCCCCTTTATCGACTTTTCCTGCCTCCATAGGATTTCTCTCAACAAACTCCTCTAATCGCCCACCATACCAAGTTCTTCCTCATTTGTTTTGTTCTCTGTCCACTTCACCTTCTCCATTCTTCTCCACACCTACATTCATGCATATCAAAGTTTTCACCAGTCTTTTCTTAATATACTTAATCAACGTCCCTGTCATCAACTCCCTCCTCCTTGTAAAAGCCTCTTTGCCCAGCGCAATTCTTCTCCTTACGTCCCTACTACTTCGACGTTGTTGGTCCAAAACACTTCCAAGATGCGTAAACTGTTCTACCTGCTCTAGTTTTTGCCCTCCTATTTTAATGTTTAGCTTACCATTTTTCTTTCTAGAAAATCGCATAACCTTTATTTTATTATTATTGATTTTCATTCCATACCTGTCGCACTGAATTTCCAATTCACTTAGCAGTGCTTGCAAACCCTTGGCTGACTGACAAACTAAAGCTTGGTCATCAGCAAACCTAACTGATTTTAAGAATTCCCCGCACACTTTCATTCCTACCTCCAGTTCTTCCCATGCCTCTTTAATTATTTCCTCTGCATACAGGTTGAAGAGCAACGGTGATAATGGGCAACCCTGCCTTACACCACTTCCTAACACTGCCCGTATTGACTCCCCGTTCCACACTCGCACCTGAGCAGTCTGAGACATGTAAAGGTTGTGGATAAGCCTCCTGTCCCTCCAATCTATTCCTATTTTCTTCAATATACTCATGGGTTTTTCCCAATTCACTCCATCAAACGCTTTTTCGAAATGTATGAAACAGGCAAATACCTCCTGGTTGTGTTCTATATTCCTCTCGTTTAATAATCTCTACATATATATATATATATATATATATATATATATATATATATATATATATATATCTCCCTTCCACCCCTACGTGGTGGAAGGGCTTGTGCGTTCCGATGACCCCTAGAGCTGTGCTGGCGGGAGTAATAATAATTGCTCCTGGTAGGGTCACCCATGTCAGAGAGGTCGAAGGTTAGGAGCCAGACGAAAGGTAGTCCACGCAGCGTCTGTTCCTCAGTGAGGCGGCTGCAATGGCGTCTGACCCCAGTGGGGCGGCCAATAATTGATGGTGTCACGTTAAAAACACTATTGAGGAAGGCAACGGGAAACCACCTCAATTATCATTCCCAAGAAAAATATGGTGGACTATAGAGATATTTTGAGTCCTGGCAACCACGGGGCCCGGCCCAATCGGCCGTGTGTCGTGCCCGGCAGCGGGGGAGGCAAGGCTTCCGCGGTCGTCATCCCACGAAACCCTTGCAAGGGAAAACCAGCCCCAGCAGGACAGAAAACGCAGGAGAAGAAGACCAAATTAGTTAGAATGGGAACGTGGAATGTTAGGACAATGATGAGGGCAGGGAAATTGGAGAATGTTTAGCGAGAGATGGAAAGGGGAAATATAGATATTTTAGGTCTATGCGAGGTGAGACGGAACGATAGCGGGGATTACTGGAGTGATCTGTATAGAATAATATACAGCGACGCGGACGAGAGCCAACGAGGGTTTGCCATGGTATTAAATGAAGAGGTAGGAAGAAGCGTAGTTAACATAGAGCAGGTAAAGGATAGGTTATTACTAGTAGAGATAAAAGCAGAACCGACGAACTTACTTATTATTCAGGTATACATGCCACCGAGCAACCATAGGGAAGAAGAGGTCGATAGGATATACGATCAGTTAGAGGACATGATTGCATGTGTTCCTGCAGGGAAACACTTGATAGTGATGGGGGATTGGAATGCGACGGTTGGCAAAGGAAGAGATGGTGATGAGGTGGGGGACTATGGTTTAGGCACGAGGAATGACCGCGGGGAGAAAGCAGTTGAGTTCTGCAGAAGACAGAGGTTAGGCATCACCAACACTTGGTTTAGACACCACAAAAGACACAGGTATACATAGAAAATGCCAGGTGACTCAGGAAGATATCAGGTAGATTATATCCTGGTTAGACACAGGTTTAGGAACAGTGTGATAAATTCCCACAGCTTCCCGGGAGCGGATGCGGACTCAGACCACAATTTAGTTGTTATGAAATGTAGCGTCCGTTTCAAAAAGATAAGGCAGGGGCGGCGAGTTAAAAAATTGAATGTAGAAGCATTAAACGGTTTGAAAAGGAAGGAGTACCAACAGGCGGTGGAGGAAAACATGGAGGACGAAAAAGAGCTAAGTACTATCGAAGAAAAATGGGAAAGTATCAAGAAAGGGGTGTCCAAAGTCGTAAAAGACACTGTTGGAACCGCTAACGCTAAAAGGACTAGGAAACCATGGATCACGGATGAGATGATTACAAAGATGGATGAGCGGCGAAAATGGAAGAATATAAATACAGAATTAGGCAAAATGAAGTACAAAGAATTGAACAATAAATTGAGGCGGGCAACAATTAAGGCAAAAGAAGCATGGTAGAAGACGCAGTGCGAGGATATGGAAAGTCTGCAAAGGAAGGGTGAAATCGGTGCGCTGTACAGCAAAGTTAAATCTTTATCAGGAAGTAAGAAAGGGAGATCTATGCTAAAAGTTAGAGATAAGGCGGGTAAGGTAATAGTTGACACAGGAAAGATCCAAGAGAGATGGAAGGAGTATATAGAAGAACTGTATAGTAAAGAACTCAGACCAACAAAGTTAGAAATTGAAAAAAAAAATGACGTAGAGGGATGTTGAAGACTATAATTGAGGGTAGAATGTTGGGCAAAAGAGGAAAGGGAAGGAACCGGATAGGGATGTTGGACGGGATGAAGGGAGGAAGAAAGTACTCAGAGATGAAGAGGGACATGATATAGAGTAGGATGATGGATTTTGTGTTTTGTTAGGAGTAATAAAATATTTGTTTGGTAGTTGTGTCCATCCAAAAACCTACGGTAGATTACCTTAAAAAAAAATATATATATATATATTTTTTAAGGTTATCTATATATAATATATATATATATCTATATATATATATATATATACATATATATATATATATGAACCATATATATATACCATATATATATATACATATATATATATATATATATATATATATATACCATATATATATATATATATATACATATATATATATATATATGAACCATAAACACAGTATCAACCCGAAGGTCGGTTTGGTAGGTGATGGTAGAGTTTACCCAGTACTAAGCCCAACGGCGTGTGAAATTTAAACATCAGGGTAGGGGGGCCAGTTCCTTTCCCTGTGCCGGTTATGGTTTCCCAGGAAGATCTGGTACCCGAAAAGTCACATAGCTTGGGTGGAGCTGCAGGTGGCCGGAGTGCCTTGGTCTACCCCCTGTACTACCGCGACCCATGTGTGTGTGTGTGTATATATATATATATATATATATATATATATATATATATATATATATATATATATATATATATATACATATACATATAATGGGCTGACACAATATAACACAAACACTCTGGTGAGTCTCTCTTGAAGAAGGCCTCTGAGAGGGCCGAAAGCTCGAACAATTTACCGTGTGAGTGTTCTTTTAAATGTGTCTATTCTTTTCTATTTGTGTTATATGTGTCAGCCCATTATTGTGCCGCTCGTTTGAGTTTTTCCGTACAATCGTGATATATATATATATATATATATATATATATATATGGAGTTAATCTTATATGGGAGACCTTTAGTGGCGTGCATAAAATTCGTGCGCATTTGTTGAATTTTAGTATAGCTGGCGCATTGAGGGAAGAACGAGGACTTGAATTTATTTTGTCCCTCTCTCTCTCTATTTCTTTATTTTTTCCGGTGGTCGAGTCCACCAGTGTCATTTGTTGCCTTAATGATTCCCTGTGCAAGAAAACTCGAATGCCCTGTCCCTCTAAAAGTTTTATAAAAATGGCCTGCTCCGCGTCCCAAGAAGCCTGACCCGGCCTAATTTCTCCAACCAACACATCCGTCACGCTTGCTCGCTTCTCCTATCATATAATAACAAATCTGATTATTTCCAAAGGACCGTATCCCTTTTCTTAATGGGATCGAGATGGTGCGGGAGCTAGCGTACTGGCTTCCCACCCAGATGGCTCGGGTTTAAATCCCGGCGGTGTTGAATATTTTTCAGAGGTATCTCGATCCCTACACTAAGTCCTTTGTGAAGGGCACTTTGAGTGAGTACGCCGTCCGTCGGATGGGACGTTAAGCTGCGGACCCCTTTCGCGCATTTCGTAAAGAGTAGGCTAATGCCGACGCCGGGTTTCTCTCCACCCTTCATCATTCCCTGTCCTTCCCCAATGGCCTAAATGACCTCAGCTGTCGGTTGCCTCCCCTAATTACTGCTACTACCCTTTTCTTAATTAACCGTCCCTCCCAAGAATCCCAATTGCTTGCTGCGCACTAAAAATATCACCTAACTAAAGCCAAGTGTCGTATCTCTTCATCTCTTCATGCCGTCGAATGAAGCCTTGCTTGTTCGTGGCCGTTCCGCGTTCATGCTGGACGGCGAAGTCTCGAACGAAAACCTCAAACGTGGATCCAAGTTAAGGCTGGCGTTCCATCTCGATGGCAGTCGTGGTTTACTAGTGTTCATGGCATCCTTACGCTTCCAGCATCCTATTCGCATCAGGGAAAACAAATTGCCATATAAAGTTAACTGAATAAAACGCACTCCGCATTTAAGTTTAATTTATCGGGTAAAGTCTTGAAAGAGCAACATTCCCAGTTCCGGCCAGCGAGGAAAAAGAAGACGCTCTCTCGGGCGTTACTTGGTGGAAGTCTTTCACACTTGGCGAGGATGAGGGAAGGCTAACTTTGTAGGTTCCGATAGAATTAAAATGAGTGCAAAATAAAAATTGTAGTGGACACTGCCGAGAGTCTCTTCCCTCATTCACGCCTGTAACGAAACTGTGGTTACAACTCAAAACCGAAAAGCATTCGTCTAAAATTAAATTTGAACGTGGAATTGCTTTTCCTTCGTCAACTATCCATTACTGGGAAATAATTCCACTGCGGTTTATAGCCTGAAGCGATTCCATTTGGCAATGCATTAATTATCAATCTTCAGGTGCATATCACGTGGCGGTGAATACCAGAGGTGAATGGTGCAGGGTAATACAAGGGACCTTATGGTAATGAATACAGTTTAAATGGACGTTACCTAGCACCCCCCGCCATACGCCCTCGTGGCGGCTTGCGGGGCATTCTGTAGATCTAGAAAATTCGAATCACAGCACGCACTTCGCAACTGGCGGGAGCAACGATACTCGAGGACATTGCATTCATCGATAGGCAAACGACTTCTTAATCGAAACGATGACTTCGGTGGGTTCGGAAACAATCAAAAGATGGCGTTGGATGCGCACATCTTTCTTCTGGTCCGCTAATATTTAAATGTTTCAGGAAAGGACCATCCCTTTTCGAAAATGCCTCGCTTTTCCCAGTAGATCAACAAAACCTTAAGTTACCGCCGGGAAGTCGAGGGATCCGGGTTCGCATCCCGGTCCAGGCGGGTGATTTATTTTCGCCCCGTATCGCGTCCACGCGGCCCATCCTTCCCCGCAAAACCCTCGCTCTCTCTCTCTCGGGGCGGGAGCGGGGCCGCACCCTCGCACCAGAGGAGGGGGGGCAAGTGGCCGCACCCTCGCTCGCGAGTGGCGGCTGGCTATTTCCTCCTCCTCCCCTCCCTCTTTTTTATACCCTCACCTCCTCCCCCCTCCTCTGTTACTGTATCACCGACCGAAATACTAAATGCGTGCCTCTCGTATATTAAACGCGGATATTTTCGAGAGGGGGTCGGCGGAAAAGGTTTCGCCGGCGATTGAGCATCAAGGAATTGTTGGCCAATCCGGAAATGTCCGAGTGCTCGGAAATCGAAAATACCTCTTTTGATTAACCAGAATTTTGAGTGGCATTTCATCGTTAAATTATTGCTGATTATTCTACAGCCTTTCCGGTGTCTCTAGATGTGTCATGGCTAATAGTTATTTACGTGCGTGCCTCGCATGCGTACAGAATGATAATTTGTACTTGCATGTCAGGAAAAAAAAATTCAATGCATCAATTTTTGGGCTGTGTGTTTGTAGGCCCCAAAACATTTGCTAAGGCTGTGGGCGGACGAGGTAATGCATTTTAAGTTTATTTGCGATTAAAAATAAACGATGCGTTCTGCATCATGTCTATATCATTACCATTTACCATTGTCCATGTAATTGAATCCAATATACCTTTAGGAACGCTGTAACGAAAACAGATTTGAGTTTCATATACTTGTCATCTTTATCTTATGAAACCATTGCAATCAACCCCAAGGTCATTTAAATAAGTGAGGGTAGAGGTCACCCAATAATTAATTAACCCGACGGCGAGTGATATGAGGGGGGGGCAGTTCTTTGTTCCCTGTGCCTACTTTGGTTGGCTAGGAAGAATTGGTACCCGAAAAATCACATCAGGAGTGAAAATATCATTAAATCGAAGTAATTTTAGAAGTAGTCATTCGGTTGACAAATGAGGAGGACCAGATTATACGCTGCGTGGACATTAGATATGGTGCATCCATAGGTGCTCGGGTATGCTTGTTGTTAGTATATGTGTTTGCATATGTGTAAGTTATAATGGTGTTTGAATGTCTTTGTGGATGTAAATTGGCGTGAATGTGTAAGTTTCGCGTTATGTTTTATTCTGTTTAACGAGTGGTGACCTAACACCCTCTGCCACACGCTCTTGCGGGGTATTTTGTAGTAATGTAGATAAACATTTTTTTAACTGTAGAGCACCCATTCAGCGTGTGCTATGCCCTGCACATGGTTGAGTATGTCCAGATGTCTTGTTGTTATGCGCCCCCTGCCACTCACCTAGTTAGTTCCCTCAAAGCAGAAGCGCCAATGGCACCTTTGCTCGCCATGGCTTCCATCGTACAACTTTCCCCGCCAGCCTATCCCTAAGCTTAATTGATGCCTTGCTCTCGTATTTTCTACCTTCGGCCATTTTGCATCCATCTCATTGTCAGCATGGTCCTGTTTGGTGAATCACCACGTGTGGTAATCGCTGTGTGAAGCCCGCGACGCCCTTCGAACCGCCGCGATTACGTGCCATGAATGCCTTAAATCACAGAGAGCGTTGAACTCGGGAAGAGGCGATCGGTTGGGCGACGTCGTCGCCTTTTACAGAGGCGGCGGTCGAATCGAAGGCGCGTTGGCGTGGGGCGCGTTCGTCCGTCGGAGGCCCTTGCGATGGCAGCAATCGATTTCGCGATCGGAGGAGGGGTTCTCGGGATTGGTGGTCCGCCTTGGCGTAGGCCGGAATATGCTTTTCGCGGAGCGCGAGTGTTTCGGGTTGGCACGTTTCGTTCGAGTCATGGCGGTCTTCATTGCCGTCGCCATGAGCGCAGCGAACGGTGACATCCGCCACCCCTCGTCCACGCATACGTATAATATCCGCTCCCCTGCTGGCCGTGGTCTCCCCATCATAATACACGACCCGAGTGGTATCGTCAACGAGTGTTGTAAATGTAAACAAACTTATTGAAATCAACCAAAAATTATTCAAATTCATTTAAAATTTAATTTATGTACAGAAACCACGGGAAAAGATACTAGGTGTGGTAAGACAGCATCACTACGAAACAAACTTCAAGAGAATTTCTTGTCATATAACAAGAGTGAATTACTTCTTTGATTCCTTACATTGATGTATCTGTGATTAAATTTTTTTATCGAGTAACTAAACCACAACAAACAGGGGTTTCACTAAATAAATTTGCAGTTTCCACATAAAAGTGGTGTGGAGTGGAAATTGCAAAGTTATTTAGTGAAACCCCTGTTCGCAATGGATTACCACAAAGCCTCGGCCTCAACCATCAGTCACATTAAACAACACATATACGTACCAGGTCCTATCACTCAAAGATGATGCGTCTCATTACAAAATAATTATAATGCATTAATGGCATAAATACATACGGCGTGGCATTTGTCTTAATGGACAAAATAGTACTTTTGCATCTCAGGTTGATTCATCCCAAGCGGACAAGTAAAATTATATATATATATATATATATATATATATATATATATATATATATATATATATATATATATATATATATATATATATAAGTATTATTACTATTATTAGGTAATCTACCGGTTAAGGTAGGTTTTAAAATTAATTGTTTTAGTAAAATTATATATATATATATATATATATATATATAAGTATTATTACTATTATTAGGTAATCTACCGGTTAAGGTAGGTTTTTGGATGGACAAAGCTGCTCAATAAAACATCTTGTGACTCTTAACAAAACTCAAAATCCAGCATCCTAGTCTATATCATCCCTCTTCATCTCTGAACACTTTTTTCCTCCCTTCATACCGTCCATCCCTATCTTGTTCCTTCCCTTTCCTCGTTTGCCTAACATTCTCCCCTCAATTACAGTCTTCAACATCCCACTGCCGGCCAATACATTCATCCACCAAGATACGTAAACTGTTATACCTGCTCTAGTTTTTGCCCTCCTATGGGTGCGTGCGTGGGCGCACGCTCCCACGCACGAACCCACGCACGCGCCCACGCACGAACGCACCCACCCACCTCCCCCCCAGATTGTAATAATCAAAAATGACGGCAAGGATTATGCGGAGAGGGAGCGGCTATGTTACGCACTAAATGTGCCACACTGTCAAACCTATCGCAGGGTAATTGAAATGCAGGCGAGAAATCAGGAAAAACCATTATTAGTTAAAAATCGCCGATTATTAAATAATAATAATAATATTCCACGTTATCACGGTGGAAGTCTTTTTATTCGGAAGAACATTTTAAATAAACTTTTGGTAGAAGTTATGTATACATTTTGAAGAATGTTTAGAAATACAGGGTCGCACCCAAAAGTGGAAGGACTGATTTTCTCTTGCGCGAACGGAGCGGTGGAGGGGGGTCTGCCTGGCAGGGTAAGGTGGAGGGGGCTCTTAGCAACAGACCGACACCAACCTCAGTCGCCTGCGGGCTGTCGTTGAGTGAGGACACCGTTTTTAGCGAAGCAAGTTTTTTGTCCGCGTCGAAAAACAAAATGAATCTGAATTTAGAGCAGCGTTATTCCGTGAAGTTTTGTGCGAAACTCGGGAAGACGGCCACTGAGACCCTCGATATGATCAAGCAGGCTTATGGGGACACTGTCTTAAGCCGTTCCACCGTACTTGAGTGGCACAAGTTGTTTAAAGATGGCAGGGAGCTCGTTGAAGACGACCATCGCTCCGGACGGCCGTCGACGGTAAGAACCGACACGAATGTGGACAGAGTGAGGACACTGCTGAACACAGACCGACGCTTAACCAGTGAAGAAATTGCAGACCAGTTGGGTCTGTCTGCATCCAACGTCCAACGCATTATTTCACAGGATTTGGCCATGAGCAATGTGTGCGCCAAGATGGTGCCGAAAATTATGTGTGTGTGCATTTCCGAAGAAGTGTTAGCCAATTTGCACCGAGATGAAAATTGTTTGGACAATATGATAACTGGTGATGAAACATGGGTTTTTCAATATGACCCCGAAACGAAAAGATAATCCGCGGAATGGCACACTTCCGCGTCCCCACGTCCAAAAAAGGCTCGCATGAGCAAATCAAAAATCAAAACGATGTTGATTGAGTTTTTCGACCGTCATGGAGTGGTTCACAAGGAGTTTGTCCCACCAGGGGAGACTGTGAATGCGAACTTTTACGTGCAGGTGCTCACCCGCCTCCGAGAACGCGTGAAAAGAGTCCGACCGGCCATCGCAAACTGCTGGGTGCTTCATCATGACAACGCGCCGTGCCATGGCGCGCTCGTCGTCAGACAGCTCCTGGCCAAATACGACGTTGCCACGTTGCCGCACCCGCCCTATTCTCCCGAGATGGCACCACCGGACTTCTTCTTCTTCCCCCTGATGAAAAGACAGCTCAAGGGACGACGTTTAAACTCGATAAAGGCCGTTCAAGAGGCTCCGACGAGGGTCATCAACGGCATCCCCAAAGAAAATTTCCAGCGGGCGTACGGGGAGTGGGAGCAACGATATACTAAGTGTGTAGCAGCTCAAGGAGCATACTTTGAAGATTATTAAGTCGATGTAAGTATATCGTCAATAAAAGTCTTGTAAAAAAATCAGTCCTACGACTTTTGGGTGCGACCCTGTATGAAGGGTAAAAAGTTTGTCAGAAGTGGGATTCGAACCCACGCCCTCTCACGAGGAAAGTGTGAAGTTGAAATATTGGGATATGAAAGTAGCCACGCTTGCCCGAATTCGAGAAATTTTCATGTGCGGCTTTAAAATTACGTAAGGCCCTTAACGGATGATCTGTTATATCTCTCCCCACACTTTAGTTTGGATCCTTTAGAAATGAGCCCCTCACCATGCATCTTATACTTACATTTAACGTTGTATATTTAAAACGGGCTATTTCTTTCATTCGAAAGGAGAACAGGGGATTGTACTTTTGACAAAATAGGTTTCCATCTCAATTACTTACCATTCCATTGCAGTTTTATGCTGAAAAAGCACTCTACTCTTGTGTTGCAATTCATTTGTTTTATTTTCGTTGGAATTAAATCAGACAAACCTTTCGAATAGGTTGTTAAATGCATAAATTAGACTCAAGAGGCTAACAGTTTCAGGCTTGACTTTGTGGAATTCTTTCATGGTGGGGGTGAAAGAAAGAGAAAAACCAACTTTGCACTTCCGCACACTTTTAATACAACACGACCATGGTTTCGATGCTGCCCATCATCTTCAGGTGGAGTCAGTCCTAAAGATGATGGGCAGCATCGAAACCATGGTCGTGTTGTATTAAAAGTGTGCGGAAGTGCAAAGTTGTTTTTTCTCTTTCTTTCACCCTCACCATACTCAAGAGTTTCCTAAATTTTTTAGAGTAGTAATCTTTGGTGATTAAGGATGAATACAATTTCTTTTTTCCTCATGAACAATGTCTGGAATAATTCGGTACTAAGCCTTTCGTAAAAATCATCCTCCCTGCTTCCTTGTAAAGAAACACATTCCGTGCAAGGGGCAGGTCCAAGAATGGACCGTGATGCTGAGAATTGCCGTTTTCTTGCCATAGCCCGTAACAGTAATAATAATAATAATCATAATAATAATTATTATTATTAGTAATTTGGGCGAGATTGAGACTGTGGCAGTCCCTTCTTCTTCCATCCAACCCGTATTGATGACCGTATGGTCGATTTCTATGACCCCGGCGGAAAAAATTAAAAACGGTTCTGGGAGTTCATATAATACAAATGTCTCTCATTATAATGCCTCCTAAGCAATTGTCTTTACCAGCTCATCGTGTTTCGTCAGATTTGTTGCAATGACTCAGCATGCGGTAATAGTTCAACGGTCTGGGTCGGCGTGGAATGAATACATATGCCATCGCCCCGAGGCAATTTCAAAACAAATTTAAGACTTACGATAATCACGAAAACAAAAGCACGAGGCAGCAATGGATAGTTGCTAATAAATGGGTGCTGATTTTCTAAAAAAATGTTTCCATAAGCCGGTGTGAAAAATGACAACGATGATTAGCAGCGGTTGCATCCGAAGCACAACTTACCCAATGCCTTTGAGAAATGACGTCTGCTCTTCCCCCGTCCATGACCAGACGATTGCCTCTATTATTATTCCAAGTATACTTTAGCACTCGGAACAATTTCCTTCGCCAAAGAATTTGTGAGTTTGGGAGATATTCAAAATGTCAAGTATTAATATTGAAACATTGAGTAAGCAGCATTCGGAAATGGTGCGCGTAATGGGGTTTGTAATTATAGTAATGTACGGTTTAGAAGATCTTAGTAAATAAAAAACGCGAGTCGGATTTAGCAACTTACAAACGCGGAGGTGTTCGGATGAGCGACGTGGGAGTCAACATTGCTTTCCCCGATCACAGTCTTTATAGAAGCAGTGAAGACATTCGAGTTACAAATAATGGCAAGATTAAACGCTGCGTAGACATAATGTATATTCGTATGTGTATGTTAGTCGATAATGTATTTATTTGCATGTGTGTAAGTTAAATTAAGTTTTGCATGAATATATACGCCTCTGTGGGTGTAGGTTTACATGCATATGTTGGTTTTGCATGTGGTTCTATTCTCTTTTGCGGGTGGTGACCTAACACCCCCCACCACACGCCCCTGCGGCGGCTTGCGGGGCACTGTGTAGTAGTAGATCTAATGAGCACCAACGCACCAATTGCGGAGATATCCCCTAGGAGATGATTTTCATCGAACGGCAGGGTTCGATGCATTCAATGATGAGAGAGTGAAGGAGACGAGCTATTGTTCTTAAATAAGACCGAACACGGAGGGAGTATGGAGCGGGTTAAAGGCGTATGGGGCGCCATCTAAGAAAACACTGAAGTGAACAAGGTAAAGAGAAGGCTCACGAAACATCCGCACGAAAGAACACAAAGCATTTCCTGCGATGTTTCGGATGCCAACCTCGTGGATGCAAAGGCGAGGACCCTTGAGCAGGATGAAACATATCGCGAAGATGCCAGTGGTGTGGTTTAGTCATTCCGACGCGTGAGATGTAGTCTGTGACTCCCACGGGCGAGAGGGACGATCAAGGCAAGAGAGAGATGGCGTGCCGGACGGATGGCTTCAAGCACTTCGAATTTCACTCTCGAGAGCAATTGAAGAGAGGGGCGGAGAGAGGGAAATGGGTGCTCACTTACTGCACCACTCAAATCCACCCTCCCCTCACCTCGCCTCGCCACCTGTGACAAAGATTCGCGAACCGCCCGCCCCCGATGGAATGCTTACTTCTGTACCTGATCCCTCCCCTTTTCAAATGGATTTACTCATTTGTTTCCTTGGTGTACTCTGTGGAATCTAAGTATGACATTCTCAATGTGTGCAGGGGATATGTTGCAACGACGGCGTGTTTGGTCGCCCCTGCCCCCCCTTTACACGTCACCGCCCTTCTCTCGGTGCATTGCAAGGTGCCATGTGTGCAGGTGGAAGTGGTGGGGTAGATGTAGAATGGCTGGCTAGAACTAACACCCCCTGCCACACGCCCTTGCGATGGGCTTGCGGGCTAGTGTAAGTCTACATCCACGTAATACTCCCCCCTAACCGCCGCAAGGGCGTGTGGAGGGGGGTGTCAGGTCACCAGACATGCATGCACATTCCCAATCATGAGTAAAGGCTCATTCATGAGGATGACCTGGTTTCCCCAAACCTCTCCATTCTGACGTTGCACAGATGTAATGGGAAATTTCCTGTTATGAAGCTACATCTGCCTAATACCCCGCAAGCCGCCGCAGGGGCGTGTGGCAGGGGGCGTCAGGTCACCACCTGTAAAAGAGAAGAGGGAACCATATGGAAGATAGGGGACCATTAACTGAAGACATAAATACAAATCCAAAAGCGGCTGCGAGACATGGGAGCTACAATTAAATTTGAAGATATGTTGTATAAATGAAAAAACTTCAATAGCCGTAAACTTCATTTATTCAATGCCACAAGCCGTAAGAGCTCAATTCAGTCATTATTGAAGAAATATGTTTCGATGAAATTTTGGAGGAATAAAATTTCACCCAATTAACACTCACGGGGAACCAACATAACAAACGTGGAATCGGTATACATACTTGGGTGTAACCATGACTAAGGATCAGTCCTGGAGAAAGCTCATACGTGGAATTAGCGGAATACGAGCTGATGAAAAGTAGGATTCGTGAAAAGGATACTTGGGAAATGTAATGAGAGGGTCGAGGAGGTTTGTTATTTCACGTCAGTTAAACCCCACCTGGAATAGTCGTGCGTGCTGCGCGGGCGGAGTAAGAAACTTTATTGTTAATATTTGTGGCGTGAATTATATTACACGAAATGTGACGAATTACACCTCATGTCAGGAAATTTCGCAGAGGTCCTTTAAATACCCGTTCTTAAGGTTGTGTAACTCGTAATTTTATGCCTAAAAGCTTCAAAAACATAAAATAAGAAAGTGCGCGGACCGCCAATACTCATCAAATGGTGGTGGCGCGCCCACGTATCTGCCACCCCCCCAGCAACGGCGGGAGGGGCGGGGGCAGATACGTGGGCGCGCATCGCATTTGTCAAGACAAACAAACATCCAAGAAGGTGCGCCCTCGCTGGAAACAGCCGTCACATTTTTGGGAAAACATATTTTAGTGGAATTACGCAAAGACGGTAATTGACGGGCGACGTCGAGACTAAAGTCGCCCGTCTTCAAAGAGGCGTTTAAGACATCATTTTCAAGACTAAACATTGTAAGCTCGTTTATTCAGTGATCGCGTCCGGATCCGATTCATCCGCCAATCCGGTGCAATGCATAAGTTTCAGCATTGGCAACGCCAACTTGTATCAATTGAGGGAACAAATGCGCATCGCAGACATAGGGAACATAGGAATTTAGTCGTCCCGTTAAACGAAGAAACTTTGCTAATACATTGAATACCCAATGAATGCATTGAATTCTGATAACGATACTATAAAGTGTAGGTCAATTAGTGGGTCTCACAATACTAGGTTGCCTAAAGAGATTTCTCGAAGTACGTACTGTGCCAATGAGACAAAAGAAAGAATCACGTCTCAGGATATGGACCGATCGTGTATTAAGACACCCAAAAGACTTCTAAATAGCATCACCAGAAATCAAACCGCAACGAACACAAAGAAGGGACTAGACGAAGAAATAATTTCCGTAGTAGTAGTTAACTGCCGAAGTTTAAAAAAATAAGATACCGGAATTTCACCACCTCATTCATAGCACAGAATCAGATATCATTATAGGAACTGAAAGTTGGTTAACATATGATATCGCAGACAGCGAAATATTTCCCAAGTCTTTCACAGCTTATAAAAATGATAGACAGAATAGAGCCGGAGGATTTGTGTTTATTGCGGTTAAAAACTCTACCGGAAATCACTAAGACGGCAAAGGGCGTGCCATGCCAGAATGAAAAACGCGGTTAAAGATTCCTCCCCTGATAAAATCAACGAAACCATACAGAATTACAAAGCATCTAGGTCCACTGCCAAGAAGGCCTTCGGGAAGGCGCTAGCGGAATTCAAAAGGAAAAAATTAGGTGAACATTTAAATGATAACCCAAAGATGTTTTTGTCCTACATCAGGGAAGTGCAGGGTAAAAAGTCCACCGTAAACTCATTGAACAACGAAAAGGGGGATAAAGTAACACGTAGTTTAGATAAAGCCAACATATTAAACTCATTCTTCCGCAGTGCTTTCAACAAATGCTCCCAGAATATACCAGAGAACCTTCCGAAAACATTTCTACAGCCAATGCATGCAATCGATTTTTCCACCCGCGGAATAGAGTTACTCCTTAAAAACATCGACCCCAACAAATCTCCGGGACCTGATGAGATACCGGCTCGCGTGTATAAAGAACTGTCATCTGAAATTGCCCCTTATCTTAATATAATATTTAAGAAATCATTAGCAGCGTGAAGAAAAGAAAGAAGAAGAAGATTAGAAGAAAGCGTGCCAAGCGGCTGGAAGATAGCTTCTGTGACACCCATATTTAAAAATGGAGACCTGGAGGACCCCAGTATTAATAGTCCAATATCGCTCACCTCCATCTCCTGTAAGATTCTTGAGCACATCATTGTTAGTTCAATAATGAGGTACCTCGATAGCCAAGATTTATTGATTAATAACCAACACGGGTTCCGTAAAGGTAGATCCTGCGAAACTCAACTCGCACTCTTTGTTCATGATATAATTCACTCCGGTGAAAGTAAAATTCCAGTTGATGCGATATTTCTAGATTTTAAAAAACCTTTGGATAAAGTCCCTCATTGCAAGTTACTCGCTAAGTTGGAAACTTATGGAATACACGGGAGTGTTATATGCTGGATTAGACAATTTTTTAAAAATCGTGTTCAAACGGTCGTCCTATACGGTGTATCATCCGATACTGTCAAGGTTACGTCGGGTGTACCACAGGGAAGTGTCATAGGCCCCCTCTTGTTTCTTATTTACATAAATGACCTCAGCGCCGTGGTTAATAGCAGGCTCCGTCTTTTTGCTGACGATGCGGTGATTTATGGGGACATTCGAAGTCGCGATGACAGAGTCACGTTAGCTAACGACCTAAATGCAATCCAGACTTGGTGCGATACATGGCAATTGGAATTAAATTTGAAAAAATGCGTAGTATTACATTTTTGGGAAAAGATTAACACCCCCCCATTTAGTTACAAAGTGAAGCAGACAGAAATCGCGAGGGTAGATTCCTTTAAATACTTGGGTGTAACAATTACTCACGATCTTTCCTGGGGAAAGCACATACGGGAAATATGCGGTCGCGCTAATAAAAAATTGGGATTTGTAAAAAGAGTGCTGGGTAAATGTGACGAAAAAGTGAAGGAACGATGTTTTCTTGCCCTAGTCAGGCCCCACCTAGAGTATGCTGCCAGTATATGGGATCCTCAAGAGATAAATCTGATTTCGGAATTGGAACGAGCTCAGCGGAGGGGGGCTAGATTTGTCAAAAATTGTTATGACCAACGCAGTAGCGTAACTACTTTGCTAGAAAATTTAGGCTGGGACTCCCTTATACAGCGTTTACAATATAGATTGAAATTATTAAAAACATTTAAAGATGGGTCCTTTTCCGATGACATCAAGAACATAATACGAACCCCAACGTATTACGGGCGGAGGGATCACGAATATAAGATTAGAGAGATTGTCTGCAAGACAGACGGATTTAAATGGTCATTTTTTCCAAGAATAATAAGAGACCAGAATTCTTGTAATCGAAATCCCCCAGGAGCCGGCTCGACATAATAAGTATTAACCTACAAGGTAGTGACTGCGCACAAGTATATTTATATATTTTTTGCAGGTTCCCCCCACCTCTCTCCATCCATTTGAAAACCCTAACCCCCTCATCATCTACCCTTTCCTCCTGGTGCTGCACCCCCTGCCACACACCATTTTGGTGGCTTGCAGGGTATTGATGTAGATTTAGATGTATCCTGGAAATGTTTTAATGATAATTTATTTGCGCATACATCCTGGAGTGAAAAGAGGATCGATTGGAGCGTGGGTACTTTCTCTTCTCCCCAAATGCGTGCGTTTGACTGTGTCTCTTTGTCGCGGCAAATCCGAAATGCATTCCCGTGCTTCCCCGATGAAATTGCCCGCCATTCAACTCGGGAATCACACCGAATGAAAGTTTGGCCGAAAGCGCGCTCTGATGGAATGATTTCTCCTCCTGGCGCAAGCATGCGCCCAAGCATTTCCGATTATTCGGTAGAAATCGAGGATGGAAACCAGTGGGCCGCCAGCATCATCTGCTGCGATCCAAGCAAAATTTCATCTCTAAGTCGTCGTCCACCGGGATAATAGCCGCGATCCCCAAATCCGATATTTCCGTCGATCCTGGCAACCGAGATGTTGGTGTGATGCTCACGTTTGAATGGTGATTATATTTTGTTTGTTTTTTGTGCGGTGCTCATTAAAATGCCATGGACGGCGAGGATTGTTGCGTAACATTCGCTCGCGAACACAGCGCTGGAGGACAGAGAGAAAGGTAAATCGAAGTGACCAAACTTAATTTACGTGGTTTTGTCCTGAATTATAAATATGCATAGAATAATCCACGACGGTGGCGGGACATTTGAAAGAAAGGAATAACTCGGAATGGCCGGCGGTTCATTCACAAAGAGAATGAGACGGTGAGAGAGGTTTCTCTGCTCGAGCGACGACGACTCATTGGGAAATCAATCGAGAAATGAAGGCGCGCGCCTGGAAATGGGAAACCACGCACTTACTGCGTGTGTTGAAAAGGCGGCAGTATTTATAGTGGAAATCAAAGAGTGTGGGATTAGTGATGGCACGATAAATTTGTTATTAGTAATCACCGTATTGCTATTTTGAACATTATCACGAAGAATAATAAGTCTAGCATGTTTTCCCAGTCCCTGTTCAGTGCTGGTGTGGCAGGTATTAACGTAATATTCATTGCTGTGTGCACCAAACTTAAAATATACAAAAATGAAGTGCCTATTTGATAGTAATGATAATAATAATATTATTTGAGTGTGTCAGACGTCTTCAAAACTGTAGGTCATTTTTAAAAATAGGTAAGGATTGTATGTGATTTGATGGAGACCGGAAGTGTGCTATATGGACTCTGATACCATTTTTCGAAATTGAGTGGCCTCTGCTGGAAATGGTATTAATGCCAAATTTATGATTAAAACCAATGCAAAGGAAAGTCATCTTCTGGTAACACGATGAGACGAAATTCCAATAATTTCATGCTTAAATATCTTATATAAATGTCGCTAACCCAACAATATTTCAATTTCGTTAGCTACGGGCAATCACGGACAGTAATATTCCTGGTAAGCAATCCTTTTTACCATTGCCTCCAATGGAGGCAATGGTAAAAAGGAGACAGGCGCTGGGATTCTCTTATGTCTGGTTTCGGTAGATTGTCGGCAGATGGCACTCGTAATCTGGAGTGGGGGAGTTAACAAGCCATCTCTCGAAAGCTCTCGTTAAAGCAGTAATCGACGTTTTAAAGCGCCTCCCATGTGCCTGTTTTCTTTGATTTCAAGTTCGCTGTAACCTCATTTACGTATCTGCAAACCTCGTCAGGATGTTGGTGAAATGTGAAGGGATGGATGAAGAAGGGGGGGCTCGAGAGCACGAAAGAAAAGTTCATCTACGTTTACAGGACACCCTGCAATCCACCAAGAAGGTGTGTGGCAGGGGGTATATCCACACCAGGCGTGCACACGAACAGACGGAGTCACGCACCATGCATGCGATACATCCGCAGAAAAGAAATTTAACAAGCAGTGAAACACGTAACAGAAACAAGAACAGTGCGCGTTGTACCTCCGCCATTTCTAGTGAAGTCATGTGACGGGAGGGATATGTTTCTTGTTTTTGCCACCGTTAGCCGCTTATGTGGAAAAGTGCACGTTTGTCTAAGGCAGTGGAAATGGCGAAAATTTCTACATGTACAAGATCACCTTCGAGTCTCCGGAATGGTGCGCGGCAGGGGGTGCGTCCATTCAAGGCATGCAGAGTGCTCGGAGTATATTTGCAGTCACGGGCCTTGCAAGGAAGACTCGTCGTCGCAAAAACAGCGCCATGTTAGGCAACAAGTGAGGAACTGCGCGCGTGCGGAAAGGAGAAATAGCAGAGAGAGAACGAAGATAAAAATTCTATCTCTATAAGATATTTCTAGTAAATGAAATAAGAATTAAACTAATGTCAATTAGATAAGGGAAGAAAGTAAATGGCGAAACTTTCGAGAGCAGGTAATATGTGTTGGTGTAATTTATTCCCGCTTGTGCTCAAGAAGAAAGAAAGCGGGCGAAGGGAGGCTATGAAAGGCCGCTCACTACTTCCCATGGATATTCCGCTTGTTGTTTATTCTTATCCTACCTTCCATTCCAATACACACAGACTACGCGGCGACCGTCCCTCCCCCCTCTCTCCCCTTAGCGTAAAAGGACTTGCATGACACCCCTGACGGATTGCCCCTGCCCATTCTCGGCAATCCGGTTTGCAAAGGGCAGGGGAATAATGAACCCTGGGGGCCTTATTCCTTCCGGCCGCCCCCCCTTCGGACCATCGGAGACGGGCGCGCGGAGGATGAATCTTTCCACGAAGGAGGCGGATTGCGCCACAGAATTAAGCCGCAGCAGTCCCTTCTTCCATTTTCCATTATCAAACTAATATTTGTGTAGAGGATTGAGCTGGTGCGTGCATAGCTGGTGACCTGACACCCCCCGCCACACGCCGTCTCGGAGGCTTGCGGGGTATTCTGCGTACGTACGAACCAATTCTATTTTTCTCTCATTTGGTGATGCCCTCGCAATGTTGCCTCCATCTTGCCCTGACATTGACTGACCCGTTGTCCCCAACAAGTGAAGGTGGCAAATACCGAAAGCCGTCCTCCATTCAACGTTTAGATTATGAGGTTTTTCGCCGAAAAATCCTTATTATCCCCTGGATAGAAAAATCTTTTCGTTGTCGTAATCGAGATATTACTTGAGGCTTTTCCTCGCACCTTTTCATTTCGGACGCCCTCTGTGAGCGAATCGTTTTCATCCGCCAAGGTCTCCGAATCTCCGTTCCCCGCGCCTCTTCCATCGCGACGCATATAATCGGAGCAGTGCGCGCCCTTGACTGATGATAACATATACGCATAGTGTGTGATTGCGGCCCTTATTTGTCATCATTCCTTATTCGAGCACCGTAAACAAATATTTTTATTTCAATTTTGGAACTGATTATCGTCGGTAATTTTTGGGCGCGAAATGTGCGCTCCTTGTCTCTTCCGGATTCAGGGATTGGCGTCCAAAAAATGTATCCCACTATTTTTATCTTATCCACTTCCCGCTCTCTCCTGTCCAGAATGTCAATTAAGATATTTACATGGTGTGTACAAAAAGTAACGGGAAAACTTTCGTCAAAATTAATCTAGATCAGGTATTGCATTCAATGCCTCATTATTCTTCAAAGTGCATCCCTTTGGAACGTCGATGCCCTTTTACCCTTGCGGCTTTTCCATGACTCAAAGGCACCCTGGTAGGCGGATTCCGGAAGGTCCTTAAGGGTACTATGCGTGGAAGCTTCTTTGATGGTACGACTTGTCCCACGGTGGTGTCCTTTGAGAGAGGATTTCACTTTAATGGAGAATAAGGAGTCTGCTGGTGCCAAGACGGGACTGTGAGGGGGTTGGGGAATCGTCGCGATTTCGTTGCGGTATGGTCCTCACAAGTAGACACACTCGACTCTCTGCTCTTTTGGGCGTCCGTCCGAAGACCTTCGGGAGGAAGAGTTCAGCTAGTGCAGATCTTTCGCATCGCCAAATTTTAAGTGGTGATAGTGTCAGCACTGTCACCACTTGTGCCATTGCCAATGTGATCTCTGCAATCATGCCCAACCCACGGTCAGCTGAGTTCAGCACTTAACGCAATGCACGTTAGGGCAAAATTGTCACCGATACTTTTGATACAAACCTTGTATGTTTGATAAAAAAATTGAAGCACGCGATTATGAAATCTAATTTCTAAACTACATTATCGATAGTCTAGATGTTGTCGCCATATCGTGGAAGTTCGTTGTGATAACTATCCGACGAGAATGTAGTGATCGATGTGCCGTAGTATTCATATCGCCTTTTTCTGCCCACCAGCTGCTGACTCGCTGTCTTCTGGTGGCCCGGTCACGTGACACGCCCTTGTGAGGGCAGAGGGAGAGTCCTCGTTTGCCCACTTAGGTGTCGCCCCCGCTTTCCTCTCTTTGAGTTAGCCAATCGGCGTCCTTGGGAGCCCTTTAAAGGGGCAGGTCGACATATTCATTCTCCCACGCTTCAGGACGGCCAGGGGATGGAAAGAAAAGTGTGTGTGACGTGCCGTGTCTACGTCACATCAATATTCCAAGTATGAGCGCTGTCGGTTTAAGAAATGTCCATTTACGGAATGCTAATGTTTGCAACAACACTTTTAAAAGCCGTGGCAGTGCCACAACGGAAGAATTCGAAAAAAAGCGAGAAGGTCCGATACCAAGACCGGTTTTGAGTCCTGGAGGCACTTTGTGAATATGACTTTCTCCCCATTTAACTTTCATTTGTGTACTAATGAATTTTATCCAAAGTTCGAAACAACAGTTCGAAAATTTGGCGAGTATTTTGTCATCTTTCCAAATCGTCTTATTGTTCTTTTGCTTTCTCAAGGTTCCCTCGAAAATCGTTCTAGTTGAATGCCGAAAAGAATTCAGCACAGATCGTCGCGTCGTTTTGTCTCCTTTTAAGGCACACGCATATATATCTCCCTTTCTACGCACGCGCAAACAGCGACGAACTTATCTTCTTTGCAAGGAACGCACGACGCCCTTATTGGTGGGAAAAGTGACTGCGCTTCATTTGATTGCTCCACTTTTGGATATGCCTTCAATTTAAGCTTCATGGCATCTTTTTAGCTTTTCGCGATTATTTTATCTTTAGCGGCAACTGAAAGATACATTTAAATGACTTGTGTAGGCAAGGAATCAGGAAGATGAGCGGAGAGCCCAAATGAAGAGAAATTATTCTCCGGAATGGGAAAAAGAACGATAGTGGCAGAGTGTCGTAATTTGTTTCTTCCCCCCCTCCTCTCGGTGCTCATTTGTCCAATCAGATTGCCTCCGCCAACGGCCCATCGCGGCGCCTGCATTCCAATGTGGGGAGCGGAAACATTGTGGGCCTTCGAAGAATTTTTCAAACCGTGCATTTATCGCCATCTGCCGAGGGAAACGCGAAGTGGGAAGCGCTGCGACGCGGCCAACATCCTTGGCAGTAATTAGTAAGTTTAGACTCAGCAAGTTCCCATTCTTGTACTTCATGTCACCAGATTGGTAAATGTGACAATATCATGTCAGCACCACCGGCGCACGTGTGGCCGACCTTTTGCTCATTCAAAGCAGTTGCTTTGAATGCAGTAGTCATTGTTTTTTTAACGAAAATAAAAAACGCAATAACATGAAGTAGTGGGTCGTGGAAAGCCCAGGGGGTAGAGCGTTGGACAACTCACCGGCTGGAGGGCCCGGGTTCGAGCCCCGGGAAAGCCTCTCTGGGTACCTGCAGCTCCACCCAAGCTACCAGATCTTCCTGGGAAACCATAGGCGGCACAGGGAAAGGAACTGGCTCCCCTTATTACCCTGATGTGTGAATTTCACACGCCGCACAGGGCTTAGTACTGGGTGACTTCCACCATCACCTACCAAACCGACCTTCGGGTTGATTACTGTGTTTATGGTTTGTATGTGCATATCGTCTCCTAATAAAAACACAACCCGACACCGCACACGGCATTAAACCTTTCTTCGATTGCGCAAATTTCCTTCCACCCTTAATTCCGTCCAACATGTCGATCTGTCTTCTGGCCCTTCCTCACTTGCCCTTCGTCCCCCCTATCACAAGTCGTCCTTCATGGCATTCTTGGGAATGATAATTGAGGTGCTGGCTCGAGGGGAAGGTGCGGGGTGAAATGTGACCATATTACTGCAGTGATGCTTTTCATTTCATATTCGAAATTGGCTCGGTGTTTATTTGGAAAATTTGGCTTCCTCAAGTCTGTGATTCGATGGAGACCGGAAGTGGATCGCTTCAACTCCTTATGCCCAAGTTATAATCTTGATGGCACGAGTATTTTCTGTCATTGGAGAGGATAGTCTGCAACACGCAATTGGTTCTGAATAAGTTGCCGTGCATACCTTGAATAGAGGTATCCCATTTATTCCGCAAGGAATTAAATCTTGTTTCAAACTGTTTCATTCAGATTCGAGGCCGACAAACAGCCTATCGCTCACACGCGGGCGGATATCACTCGATAGATGACCGAAACGCGCCCAGGAGACCTCTGAACATGAATTTCCGTTGAAATCCAAAAGTTGGAATATTTCTTCCGAGCAATACTTTTTATTCCTATGCTACAACATGGGTGGGTCGCTGTTGTCCAGGGGCCGGACTACTGGCGGAAGGGCTTGGGTTCGCTTCCCGGGCAAGCCTCTCTGGACGCCCTCAGCTCCAACATAACACGTGCCACGTGGAATGGAACTGCAACTGAACCCCCTTTCCCTCTCCCTGCTGATGTTCGTTATCCACGCGTCCTGCGTACCGGATGAACTCCACCGTCACCTACCAAACCGACCCTCCAAGGTTGATTACCCTGTTTTCCTGTTTTTTTACCACACATGGTGCGGTGAAGAGCGTCTTAATTCCATGAAAATAATCGAAAATAAAGCAATGCCCACGCAGCGGAAGGTGAAGGAAGAGGTGTTCGTACTTGTTAAGTGGGTGGCTTTCCATGTTTACGAAACGCAGCTGGCACTCGCACTTGGTCGGGATTTGCTTTGATGCATTTCCTGGACCCTCGGCTACTGTCCGTGATCTTCTTAATCGCTGTGCCTTGCCATCGAAAGGATCTCCGTCCACTCCAATCCAATATTGTGTCCCTCATTCCCCTCATCTTCTTTGCCGCGTCATTTCCGTTACTTCGAACTTTCCCGTGAGTTGGACCTCGTGGGGAAGTGGATTTCCGAAAATGCATCAGGCGGAAGGGGAAATAAGCGAGGGGTTCCTACGACGCAAGGATGCCCACATCGCCGTTCCATCTTCGACGGTGACTCCATCGATTGCGTCGCCTCTGGGCGAAGGTCGACGGCGTCAAATCCTTACCGAACCAAGAAAAAAAATGCGTGCCGAGTGTTGGACCGTCGAGGATGACGACCCACTTCCAGCCCGAAGCACACATTGGTCACGCACCCGCCATGGTCTCTATGGCGACGACGCCGCGCCACCTTTTTGTTCCGATTTCCTTGGTGGGGCATCTTCTGTTTCCCCATTGTTGGCCATCCCCCAATCCCTTCTCCTTGCCCCCGAAGTGAGTGGCATCGGTCTCCTCGAGGGTCAAACCTGGATCCCGGTCCCGGACGCCACGCGAAGCACCGGCATCACTCCACCGAGGACACACCGAGGCCCTCACAGCACATCGGAGGAAGAAAACGCGTATCGGAGTTTCCGCTAAGATGTTCCACTTGACGTCCGCGGACCACGACTTCGCCTTTAATTGGTTGAAATAGCCCTCGTTTTGAATTAATATATCCTCCGGCATCTATACAAATTTGCACGACATTTCATAGATTTCCACTTAATATTTTCCCTTCCTCTCACACATCCTCCCTCATCACTCACCCTTCCCACCTGGTGTTTGCACCCCCTGCCACGCACACGCGGTGAAGCGCGAGATTTTTGTGTCGATGTCGACAAAAGTTTCCGAGATTGCCTATGTTCCCGTTTGGTCGAGACCTGAAGTCCCTATTGTCCCGGAAACGTGCACAGCGACATTATAGAACCCGCCTTTTCGGTAATTTTAGTCCAACTTGAATGGAAAGGAAACATTCGAAGAGAATTGCTTTATGTGGATACTTGGTTCAATTTCTGGGGTTGCTCAAGACGGCAGGCTCCACTCGCATGTCTTCAAATGTTTCCTATTTTTTAAAGTCGAGTGCCCCTAAACAACGTGCCTCGCGTGGACCTCACTGACGGCTCGGCCTGCCACCTATTGGAAAATCTTCAAAGTGCAGATGGAGTCGAATGATTCAATCGCCAGTCATGTGCTGGCAGCACCCACCGACCATCCCTCCAACACTGACACATACCATATGCCAATCCATCGCACTGTCCTCGAAATTCGTGACCTGACGGCTTCCCTAACCGGATTCTCTTGATCAATCAGAAGAATAGATGATATCGCAGTCAGAAACTAGCACAGTCACGTGATCAACTATTAAATTGGTATTTTACTGTTTTGGTATGTTTTTGGAATTGCAGTCACGCACCTATGACGAATGCCCGTCACTCGCAGAAAAACCTTCGACGTATGAGGTTAACGAAAAAATAACTCTGTCGAATCTTAGGGCTGGTTTTTGCCGAATTTCTCTTCCACGGCAGCGAAATATTTGTCAATTACTCTGCTAAATACTTTTATTACTCGCCCCGGGTTTCAGCCTCTAATGTGATATTCTCGTGACGCAATTCTTATACATATATAAACCATAAACACAGCAATCAACTCGAAGGTCAGTTTGGCAGGTCATGGTGGAGTTCACCCAATACTTAGCCGTATACGGCGTGAGAAATTCACACATCGACAAGGTAAGTACCCAAAAAATCACATTCGGTGGAGCTGAGAGTCCCTCCGGTCAGTAGTCCACCCATCTACCACCAGACTACCGCGAGCCCATGTACGAGTGCGTATGTATATAGACGAGTAAACCCTCCAATACTGCAAGTCACATCTCCAAATGGACCACACGCCCAAAAGCGATTCCCACGATCCCGACATTTTTTCGCATCGCTTCCCGCAATTTCGCTCTGGCCTCTGAAATAGTCCTCGCAGTATCTTCGGCATCTGGTCCTCGGTGATTGCGAAGAGCGCGGATGGACTTCGCGAGGCGAGGAAAGGCCGACGAACCGCAAAAAAACGCGGCGAAACGTTCTTCGACACCTTCGACCGCGTTCGGAAAATTAAACGGTTCCAACGGAGAATATATGCAGTATTTCTGGCCCACATGCCTTGTACTTTACTTTACCTACATGTAATTGTAATTTACCCGCGAAAATAGACGCCATGATACGGTGACGTAAGTGATTTTCGTGAAGCCCCAGTTTTTTTACGGAGACAATTTGATGTTGACCATTGTGCGGCTGGAAAATTAGTGATGTCAGTGCAGCTTCCCTCCTCTAGTGCGTCAACTGTGTAATGATTTTGATTTCATTTCTGTAGTTTAACATGATCCGGTGGTAAGTGCGCTGCCTCTTCCGAAGCACACGCACGAGGAGTCAAATGAAACCTCGGATATCTCTCAAGTAACTTTTGATCGCAAAAGGGAACACTTTATTCATTTCCTATATTATTATGGTTCGTGGATTTTTATGGCATGCCTTTCAATTGTTCGTGAGTTAAGTCAGTGTGTGGATGCGTCTGGAAATTTCATGGTTTCAAATGGTGGTGCATTGGCCTCGCGGGTCACAGGTCGCAGGTGCTGCTCTGGACGGAGAAAGCCCGTTGTTTCAGAGGTGACGTCATTTTAGAACTCGATGGAGTCCACACTTGTCGCATCGCCATACTGAACTCGCATTCTTCGATGGGACCCCGCGCCTTCATTGGTCAATAAAAGCCAATCGCTGTTCCTCCTCGTGCGGTGTTCGATGGAAGGCGAGCGGCCACGCATGCTTCGTCCCCCGGCGTTCTGGCAGTCGTGCTGGGGGCACATAACTCTTCGAAGCCATCAATATCTCTCAATGTTCCGAATCAACATTAGACGGTGGCGCAATGTTTCGAATCAACGGCGCGCTGTTATATAATTTTTCTTTCGAACCACCATCTCATAAAAAGAACCTTGGTTTGTACATTTCATTGACTCTTCGCCTCCCCCTACAAAGTGAACGTCGTGTGTATCTGTATGCAAAAGTTATTGCGGGCTTTAAAAAAATACCATTACGTTTTATTCTTTCTTGTTTATGTTTTTTCCATGCCATTTGACTTCCCACTCAAAATTGAACCGATCCAACCGGTCGGTTGCCTGGCCAACGCGCGCGGAAGAGGCTGCGCTTGTATTTCACTGCATCGGACAACCTGATGCTGAACCAGGGCGGTTATATTTAGGTTCGACGTCCTTTTTTAAAAGAGGGAGTGCTGTGTTGCTCTCTGTTGTTTATTTTTCACCCCCCCCCCTACCTCCCCCTCCCACACCCATCTTCCCACGGCGTCGCCAACCGATTTTGACTTCAGCAACACGCCGTTCTAGAGAGAACGGTAAATAAATTCACCCGTGAAGAAACTTTCTAGTATTCCATTTCAATATTACATTGGCATAAGCTTTGGCGACACCGCAAGCCAAAATATATGAGCCGTTTACGTTTTTGAAAGTGGCCCAGGTCCATTTGTCAATTATTTCCGTTTGCCCGTGGTTACGTGTATAACTTCAAGCTCTGCATCAATAGAGCATTTTAGGTTACTTATATTCTGAGTAGATACGGTAATTCGGGGCACATAAGTTTTCAGAGGTAGTTCAATAAGTGAGCCGTTTACTTGGAAATTCATCCAAGTTCAGTTATACTTAAATTAAGATATTCATTGATGATAATGTCCGAAGGCACTGAAGAAAGTAATTTGAAGTAATTAGCATTTAGCAATTTAACCTCAGTTTTTGGACAATTGCATTAGTTGAATAATCAGTACGTTTAATTAGTGCAGTTAAATAATTAAATAGAAAAGTTAAAATTTAGAAATTATTTCACCCATGGGGAATAACAAAACGACCTGACTATTTATTTCAGATAGTGAAGAAGAGTTAGTAACTAATGATTTCAAAAAAATCGAAAAAGAAATACAATTAAAGAACAATATTAGTCTTCAGGGGATGAAGATACAGATGACAATGGGGATGAAACATGCATGCATCCGAAAAGTGCGAAAGATTAAACGGAATTCTGAAAAAAGATATTGTCATCAAACCGAAAATATTTTCCCTTCAAAGGTTTTCCCAAACGAAGATCGCCGTTGTCAGAATGCTTGCATGAAAAATTACGAAGAAAAAGAAAGAAAGAATTTTTTTGAGAAGTGTTGGTATTTGGGAAATTTTAATAAACAAAATGTATTGCTTTACGAAGCAGTGGAGCCCAAAACTGTGAAACGAAGGCGTCAAAAAACTGAGAAGGTTCGTCAAGAAATTGGGAGTTTAAGGTAGTCGTTAAATTTCTAAAAACGGAAACGTTCGAGTCTGTAAAAAATTCTTTTTGAATAATCTTTGAGTTGAAGTGAAGGACGCTTAAAACGTGTATTAAACTCTGCAAATGCGGGAAATGATTTACTTGGGCGTATGGTTGGATCATCATGAAAAATGTCTGAGGAAGAGAAAAAGTACTTCCGAAACCATATTGAAAGCTTTTCTAAATTTGAATACCATTATTCCAAATATCATAATCCTAATAAAAGGTATCTGCATCTTGATTTAACTCTTAGGAAAATATTTAATTCATACGAGCAAGGAAAATAAAATAAAAGCCGTTTATGATTGGACTTGCAGAAAAATATTGAAAAAAGATTTCAATTTACATTTCCACCAATCGCGCAAATATGCATGTCAGAAAAGCGACTTATTTAAGGTCGTGTGTGTAAGATATGTATCATATTAAACGTCGAACGACGATGAAGGAAAGAATAAGCTCACGGAAGAACGGGATGTACATTTAAGACAAGCAGAATCAGCTAGAAAGTCACCGAAACAAAATCACGAACAAGTATCGCGGAATTCAGATAATTATTTCGCGTTTCCGTTTGACTTTGCAAAAATCATTACCTTATCCGAAGTTTACCACTTCAGTAGCATATTATAAACGCAATGTGTACGTTCTAAATGTGGGTACTCACAATTTTCAGAACGATAATGTTAACATTTAACGTATGGGATGAAACTATTGCATCGAGAGGCTGTCAAGAAATAGCTTCATGATGAAACTAGCTAACACATGTTTAAAATTTAAGAAGTGAAAGGCACATCGCAGCTCACAGTGACGTGTGTGCAGGACTAAATAGAAACATTTAAGTAGCGCTAAAATTCTGTCAAAATTGTCCAAACTGTTGAAAATAATGAGGAAATCATAGGTCACAGATTTTTAATATCAGAACATTCATTTTTACCAGATGATGGAGATTTTGGCGGGGTAGAAATGTCACTAAAATAATTTACTATTTGTCCCTAAGATACTGTCAATAAGTGTCGGACTTCATTGTAAACGAAATGAAACAAGAAGATTTTGTATCAACAAAATTATTAGAAGACGGAATTTTTAAAAGGGTAAAGAATTCTCACAGGGAATCAATAAACTGGTTGAAAAATATGTTGGATGCGTTTTGCCCGAAGTGAACCGTATAAAATGTTCTTCAAGACATCAAGGAATGAGAGTGAAAATTTTAAATTCCTAAATTTATTGCCACGTCGGGGTAGGCCAAGAAAGTTCGAAAATATTGCATTGATACCACTGTATACAAATATTAGAAAAATTATAACGGAAAATTTCAAGGCTAGAATTGACCAATTACGATATATATATATATATATATATATATATATATATATATATATATATATATATATATATATATATATACCACCGGAACATCAGGAGTTCTTCAAATTCCTTTCACACGCGCAAAATTTAGATGAGTAGTAAATTGTTTTGTAATTTAGGTTTGTACTTTTGCACGTTATGTGGTTAAAAGTGTTATGACTCGCATAAATGATGCCTTAAAGTGCTGTAAAGATATGTAAAATAAATTAAGTATTGTTTTTTTTTCGATTTGAAGCATCTTAAATTATGTTGAATGGACTTGTGCTCCTCCTTCGAATTATAAAACGAATCTGGATGTTAATTTTGAAAGTGGCCTAACTCCATTCTTGGTCATAAAATGCATATTATTCACTTAATAATTACCAGTATTTGAATATGAACTATAAATGTAGCACCTTCAGATACACTAAGAGGTATGACTCATTAGTATCCTGTGCATATATATTTAATTGCATTGAAACACAAATCCTTAAATGTCTCAATTTATGTATAAATGGACTTTGGCCACTTTCAAAATAAACGGCTCATATGCTCCCCGTTCGTCGAAACTTTTGGAAGTGATACGCGGGAACATTCAGGAGATTCTCGCCGAAAGAAAATTTTCCTCCGTTCAGTCTTGGGGATGGCTCTGGGCTGACCACGAGAGTTTCACAAGATGTACTCTTCCCATTGGAGCCTCGTGTTCATGACATTAATTTGGTTTATTATTGTGAGAAGTATTGAATTGTATTTCTGGTATTACTAACTATCGACATTACATTTTTCCTGGGAGATAATATAAGTACGGAACTCATTATGGTACGATTATTGTGAAGCTTAATTCACTGCCTTTCTAGGAAGTTACTAGTGCCTCAGATGGCGGAAGTTTCATATTGTTACTGGTAAAAATTAAAATTACGAATTACATTTGGGGAGTGTGTTACAAGTTTTCGCTAACACTAGTCAAATGTCCAAACAGGGTCCAACACCTTCAACTACATACATTATGGTGCTTGAGGTATACTTTTAAGTGTTTTACTGGGCACCAAAAGGCGACTATCACGCGCTGAGACCAGCGCCTAAGTAAATAATTTAGCCGAAGAAAATGGAGTTCGTCATTTGATTAGCATTGATTCACAGCCCGCCAGCCCTTGGTTGATCGTAGGTTGAAATATAGGTTGAATAGAGGCGTAGCTTCCTAAAATAATGTCACTCCCGATGGTTTGTCTCTCTCTCTCTCTGTTTGTTGGAGGCTTCCCGCCCGAGTGGGTGGCGAACCAATGCGGCGCTCCAACACGCCTCGCATTGTTGGAGCGCCGGAAAGTGTGACGGCAGCGCAGGAAACAGATTATTGTTATGCTGAAATAACGGGGCGAGATTACGGGAAGGCATATTATTTTATAGGCAGGAGTACGACACGATAGAAAGTGCTGCATTACTTCATAAGTCTTCTGGCCATTTGAATGAGGGGAGGGGAATCGGGGTGGCAGGGCAGTGGGACGGGGTTGACCGTTATCGCTCGGGCTTTTTACAATATGTACGCACTTGAGAGAAATATTAAGGGTTGCATGTGACCAGAAGTGGGCGGCGAGGGAATCCAGTGAGTTGCGTTCATGGGCGTACTACCTTGATCAAAAAGTTCCCGGATTTATTCAGAAAATTAAAAATACAAGTTTATTCATCTAAATCTATATTGTCCCCTTCAAAGTAATCCCCATCGACTGCAACACACTTATGCCAGCGCTTGATGCAATCCTCGAAACATTTTTTATATTCGGTTTTCGGTATGTCCATCAGTGCTTCCTGCGATTTTTCCATTACTTCCTCTCGGCTGCTAAAACGCGTTCCCCGTAATGGTTTTTTAACTCGATTGAACAGAAAGAAGTCACAGGGAGCCAAATCAGGTGAATTCGGTGGCTGTTGGATGGTATTTGTTGCATTTTTCGTCAAAAAATTACGAATAATGATAGCACTGTGCGACGGTGCGTTATCATGGTGCAAAATCCACGAGTTTTCTGCCCACATTTCTGGTCTCTTTCGGCGAATTGCTTCACGCAAACGTCTCATAACGCCCAAATAATACTCTTTGTTTACTGTCTGGCCTTCTGGCAAAAATTCATGATGCACTACACCGTTGTAATCCATGAAAACCGTCAGCATTGCCTTGTTTTTTGACTGAAAACGACGTGGTTTTTTTGGTCTCGGCTCATTTGGTGAACGCCATTCACTTGCCTGATGTCTGGATTGCGTGTCGTACTCATAAACCCACGTCTCGTCTCCAGTGATGATCCTTTTGATGAATGTGGGATCGGATTCAGCCTCGCAAATCATGTCTTTTGCGACGTCAACACGGTCTCTTTTTTGCATGAAATTGAGGTCTTTTGGCACCAACTTTGCTGCTACGCGACGGAAACCCAAATCATTAACCACAATGTCTTGGGCGGATCCATAGGCAATGTTCAAGTCCTCCGCTATTTCTCTGATGGTTAATTTGCGGTTATTGACCAACATTTCTTTTACTTTATCAATTTTTTCACCGACTTTCGATGTCGATGGTCTGCCACTGCGTTCATCATCTTCGATTGACTCACGACCACTTCTGAACCGCTCGTGCCACTGGTAAACGACCGTTTTTTTTAGAGAATCGTTGCCGAAACACTTTTCCAACATTTCCAACGTCCGTGCGCCACTGAATCCGTTTTTTACGCAAAATTTAATACAAGTTCGTTGTTGCAAATTTAAATCCATTTCTGCAATTGTAAAAAAATCGCCAACACACACAGAGATAGATGTACTCTTGGCTACGTAACTTTTGCAAATGTCAAGTTATGACACTAAGATTTAAAGGGAATATCAACAACAGATGTAGCAATCTAACAAAAAAAACAGAACTCAAATCGGAACGATGGGAGCGCCACACGGTGGTTATTCCGGGAACTTTTTGATCAAGGTAGTATGGTCAAGCAGTAGTTGGTCAGACTCTTATCACGGACGAAACAGCATCCAGGTCACCGTGGCCCTCATTAACTTACCAAAGCAAAGCAGAATCTGCAGGGATTTTACCATAATTTTGTTGCTTTTGATCTTCACCGATGAAATTGAAACTCCCATTCAAATTGAAACTTGAAATTCATTCAAAAGAAATAAAAGTGTTGCCATAACAGAACATACTTTAAAAGCCATATCGTGTATCCAACTCACGGGCAAATAAACAGCGTGTCTCCATGCATATAGAACAAACATTTGAAGCCCTTTTTGAAATTCTATTTAGTACCCCGCGAGCCTCCTCTAGGGTGAGTGGCAGGGGGTGATTACGCACCAAACTACCCCTGACCCAAAACACCTTTCCCTCCTGGCGCGGCCCAACCAAAGTTATTTTATCCTAATCCCTTATCGTTCGTGGGAAATATGACGTCTTAAATCTATCCGTTCTACAGAAGCTTAATCTCTCTAATTTTTTTGACATGAACTCTCCTACCGTAGTACGATTGAGGTAATAATACATTTTCAAATCACTGCTAAACAGATATCCTTCCAGTTCAAATGCAAGAGCATCAATATTTAAGCTCTAACCTTCGGAGTGAAGGTTAAAGCAAGCTTTAACCTTCACTCCGCGAGTGATTCCCAGCCTAGCTCCTCTAATATTTTGGATACGCTACTAAGTTTATTATTTCAATGATTTACAGATCTAGCTCCTCTACGCTGCACGTGATCCAATTTGGCAAATAATCCAACTTCATGAGAATCCCATATATGTACTTGCAGCATATTCTATAAATGAGGCCTAACCAGCGAAAGGTATCATTTCTCTTTCACTTTTTCATCACATATACCCGGCTCTCTAATTTATCCTTATTTTTTATTAGCTTGTCCATGCAGGGTCGCACCCAAAAGTGGTAGGACTGATTTTCTCTTGCGCGAACGGAGCGGTAGAGTGGGGTCTGCCTGGCAGGGTAAGGTGGAGGGGGCTCTTAGCAACAGACCGACACCAACCTCAGTCGCCTGCGGGCTGTCGTTGAGTGAGGATACCGTTTTTAGTGAAGCAAGTTTTTTGTCCGCGTCGAAAAACAAAATGAATCTGAATTTAGAGCAGCGTTATTCCGTGAAGTTTTGTGCGAAACTCGGGAAGACGGCCACTGAGACCCTCGATATGATCAAGCAGGCTTATGGGGACACTGTCTTAAGCCGTTCCACCGTACTTGAGTGGCACAAGTTGTTTAAAGAGGGCAGGGAGCTCGTTGAAGACGACCATCGCTCCGGACGGCCGTCGACGGTAAGAACCGACACGAATGTGGACAGAGTGAGGACACTGCTGAACACAGACCGACGCTTAACCAGTGAAGAAATTGCAGACCAGTTGGGTCTGTCTACATCCAACGTCCAACGCATTATTTCGCAGGATTTGGCCATGCGCAAGGTGTGCGCCAAGATGGTGCCGAAAATTATGAGTGTTTCCAGCGGGCGTACGGGGAGTGGGAGCAACGTTATACTAAGTGTGTAGCAGCTCAAGGAGCATACTTTGAAGATTATTAAGTCAATGTAAGTATATCGTCAATAAAAGTCTTGTAAAAAAATCAGTCCTACGACTTTTGGGTGCAACCCTGTATATTCACCGTATGTGATCCAGGGTAACGCCATAGATATTTAATTGAGTATACACTTTCCATTTCGGTGTTCCCGATGCAGAAGGCGTTCGTGAGGGAATTGTTCCTTTTTCAAATATTCATCACTGCGCACTTTTTTAAGTTTAATTCTAATTGCCAAGTTTCGCACCAGCGTTGTATCTGACAAAGCAGCTGTATCCTCAGGATCACAGATATCACGGTAAACCAGTGCATCATTGGCGAATAAACGTATCTCACTGGGGACTACGGAGTCAATGTCGTTAACTTAAAGTAGGAATAAAAGACGTCCCGTTGACACTTCCCTGGGGAACACTTGAAGTGACTTCCACTGAATTTGAGCTCACCCCATCAATATCTACTCTTTGTACCCGAATATTTAAAAAGTCTTTAATCCAGCCACGGATATTTTTATCTATGCCATATGCATCTAGCTTCGCGAGTAGTTAACTATGTGGTACTCAGTCGAAAGCCTTTTTAAAATCTAGAAAAACCACGTTCATCGGAACATTGCCGTCTTTCGACCCAAAGATACTGTGAACAAAAAGCGCAACTCACGTCTCGTAGGATCCACCCTTACGGAAACTGAGCTGATTTTTCATCAACAGCTCCTTACCATCGAGGTTTTTCTGTATCCAACTGGCAACAACACACATGTTCCATAATCTTGCACGAAATGAATGCGAGGGAAATAGTTCTGTGATTGCTCGGTTCCTTACTGTCTCCGTTTTTAAGTATAGGTGTTATATTAGCAGTTTTCCAATGAGTGGGAACCTTTTAATCTTCTACCAATTTCTTAAATATTATTTCTAGATATTTCGACCGGATATTTCATCGGGCCCAGAGAATAAATTAGACTCAATATTTTTCAGCAAACGTGCTATTCCATTATACCAGATTTCAATTTTGCACAATTTTGTGAGCTCTCGGAGGTATTCGGTGGAACATTGAAACAAAATGACTCTTTGAAAGAAGGAATTTAACAAGTGAGCATTTTGCAAACTGCTGTCGCCTTTATCATTTTTGAGTTAATTCACTGTTGACTTATTTCCCTGGACATCTCTGACGTACGACCAAAATACTTTCGGATTATCTTTCAAATTTTCAGCTAAACTTTTTCTTTTGAATTCGCTTAACTTTTTCCGAAATTCCTTCTTGGCATTCGCCCTGGATATATTAAAGTCATAAATGACGTGACTCCTCTCGTCGCTAGAGGTATCATTCCTAATATTTTGCATCTTCGGCGTTCTTCTAGCCTTTGAAGTCGCAATGATTTTCTAGCGTCCGTGTTGTACCATAAATTACAGATTAAATCTCTTGCAGAAATTGGAAGGATGTCTCTTAAGCATTGCTGTTAAAAATGCATTATTATTCCTATCGTACTACAGTAGGCAAGACCATGCCAATAAAATTAGAGAGATTAAGTGTGGAACAGGTTTAAGATGGCATTTTTCCCAAGGACCGTAATGGATCAGAATAACATTGTCCAACCACAGTAGGGGGTCTTATTCGGGCCCTAATTACTGTGGTGCGTATTCACCCTCTGCCACGCACCCTAGCACCTTGCAGGGTTCTAAAATATCTAGGTTCGTCGTTATCTTTTATAAATTTACTTGGAATGAACCCGTTGACTGTTGTGCGCGTGAGGTCAAGGAATTTATTCCACGTAGTGTGTCCGTGTTTACTATCTTCCTTATAATTATCAAATTTACTCCGTAACAATTATTTTAGGCCATTGTGGTCCCGTTCTTTAACCAAGTGATTTTTTTCTTTTGGGCTTCCATATCGGTCCCCATAAACGGAGAATTTAGCATTGTTTGCCCTGCAGTCACTAATTCATTTTGTTGTTTCTATAGTTAAGAATTTTTCAGGCATGTACGTTGTTGGAAAATCGTGTAATTTTAGCCCTTATGAGGAATGAAGGTTCCATCTGTGTAGAAATGCTTGAAGTCGATGGGCGGCGAGGGGGAGAGGGGCCGGAGCATCATCGCCCGATTGCGTGGGTGCCAAGCGGGGGCGTGAGATCGCTCCGGATGGAGGGCTGCAAATGGTCGCATCGGCAAAGGGTGTCGAAATACATCCCCCCACCCCCCTCCTCCGCCCGCCCCTCGGCTCCGCCCCTCGGCGCTGGTCAAGAAGAAACCGGAATCCAGAGGAACGAAAGAGTCCTTCGCGCAATGCATCGGGCGGTTGAACTGAAACCTTTCTAAACGCGCTTTCAAATCATCGTTTTGCTTCCTTTGTTCTTGCCGCTGTAATATCCCTAAATGGGCCGGGACAGTTTCATACCGATCGTCGACCCATGCGTAATAAGTTTTCCGTCCTGAAAGTCTGAAACAGCCAATCGTCGCATGCGGGCAAAATCAGCTGGAGGGGACCTAATGCGCTGATGCGTAACGTATGCTTGAAGTTTAACTGTAAGTATTACAGTGAGGGGAACTCTCTCAAATTTAAAAGTGGAACTTATGAAAGGAGTCTTCTATGAATAATATTTGTTCTGACGATTGTCCGCCCTCGACTAAGATTGGACGTGGATGCACTAGCCTCGTAAATACGGGTGTATCTACATAACACCCCGTAAGCCGCCGAAAGGGCTTGTGGCAGGGGTCTTAGGTCACTGGCCATGCATGCACGTAGTTAATAATATATACACTGCCAATTATAATTATCTCCTACACGATTGCTATCATATCTATTTTGATCTCTGATGACGAGAGGAAAGAACGACATTTTAAATTTGTTCTGCTCACTATCGCCCTGAATTAACGCACGTGACCTGGTCTACCATAGTAAGTCGGGGCCGGTAATATTTCTTTAACATCAGACCAGTAGCTTGCCTCAAATGTACGCAGGAATTTAAACCTGTATTTAAGCCAACGGCCAACTAGTGGCTCCCATCCTAATTCTTCCAATAGTCTCATGACACCGTTACCCTGTTCATAACAGCTTTTCTCAAATCTAGTTGCTCTTCGTTGCTTTCAATCTAGTTCCAAATCCAAGCCTACTTCATGAGGATACCATACACTTGCGGCATAGCACACTCAAGGTGGGATCTAACTAACGTGAAATAACAAAGCTCATTGACCCTCTCATTACAATGCCCAAGCATCCGTTTTATGAATCTTAATTTTTTATTAGCTATCCTGCAAATTCACGAATGTGTTTCCCCAAGGGCATATCCTTATTTGTTGTCATCGTTACACCCAAATATCTAACTGATTCTACGTTTCTTATGGTCCATACTAAAAAGAAAGACTCGTACTTTTCCACAGATTTTATTATACGGTACAACGCGTTTCACCGACTTGCGGCATCATCAGGTACGGATTTGCAAAACAGACAGAGCAAGAATATATACCCTCAGGACAGAGTGGGTGCGGGGAGGGTTGGAAGGACCTGAGAGGGGTGGGGGCTCGCAGGTGCGTTGATGGGTTGTTTTGACCATTTCCAGGCTAGTTTCTCGGAGAGTAGTGGGGAGGGGTATGGGAACAATTGCTCATTACAAAGTGTCGTGTTGGGGTTTGCCAAGTGCCTTCTAATCTCTAATTGCTCGAGAGCATCCATTTTTAATCCTTTTGGGAGTGTTTGTAATATCTCTGGGACAAAGTCACTGCTGTGGTCGAATTCTAGTAAATGCTTGGCGAAGAGAGAGTTGTTATTCTGATTTTTGTGATACCTTGCGTGTTCCTTGACTCGTAACTTGATATTCCTGCCGGTCTGACCGACATAAACGCTGTTGCAATCCTCGCATTTCAGTTTATAAATGCCTGATTTGAGAAGGCTATCCTGGGTGTCTTTTCCATTTGCTAGAAGTTTGAAGAGGGTTATGGGTGGGTAGAAGGCTGCTTTGCGTGAGGTGGGTAGGCAGTTGGAAATCCTATATGAAAGATCTCCCAGAAATGGGATCGAGCACCACTTAAAATCTTCAGATACTGCGGGCTGTGATACGAAAATGCTTTTTATGGCCATGGCTTTTTGTTTTTTCCGTAGTAATGTGTCAACTAGTTTGGGGTTGAAACCATTGTTGGTAGCTATATTAGTGATATTCGCGAGTTCAATGTTGAAGTTTTTGGGGGAAAGGGGGATGTGTAGGAGGCGGTGGATCATGGAGTGGAGGGCTGCGTGTTTGTGAGAAAAGTGGTGTGTGGAATCATTAGACATTATATGGTCTGTATATGTGGGTTTCCTATAAATTGCAAATTCGTGTCTATTATCCCTAATTGTGATTGTCAAGTCGAGGAAGTTGATGGTGCCGTTGACGTCTTTTTCCATGGAGAAGGAGATATTCCGAAGAAGTGTATTTAGGAAATTAAGGAAGGAGTCTAACTGTTGGTTGGTTCCGGTCCATAGGCATAGTATATCGTCAACGTAATGAAACCAATAGCCCACGTTTTTGTTATGCTGATTGTCAGCATTAAAAAGATGTTCTTCTACAGAATTGAGGAAGACTTCGGCTAGGAAGGGGGACAGTGGGGAACCCATAGCTAACCCATCTGTTTGGCTGTAAAGAGTGTGGTTGAAACTAAAATAATTCTGGTTGACTGTCATTTTGATGAGGGGGACCAATTCGTCTGAGATATTTTGGGCAATGGTGGAATCCTTGAGTAGTTCTTCCACCCCAAGCAAAGTTTCCGATATTGGTACGCAAGTAAATAAATTGCTAATGTCGAAGGAGACTAGTCTCGCTTTTTCCGGGACATTAATATCTTCCAATTTCCGGGCTAGCTCTATTGAGTTTTTAACTCCTTATTTAGGTTTAAAACCTGTGAGATCTCGGAGCAATACGTCTAATTTTCGTGCCAGAAGGTGTGAAGGAGTGGACACAGCTGAGATGACAGGCCGAATAGGTATGGCTTTTTTGTGTAATTTGGGGAGTCCGTACAACCTGGGGGCGGAGGGGTTCATTTGGATTAAACTAAACTTTTCTTATGGTCGTGTGGTGTAAGTGCTTTCGGGAGAAATATTCTTCCTCCAAAAAGGTATCTAAACACATTTACTCGACCTTAATTCTAACTCCCATGTCTCGCATCACTTAGGGATTTCATTTAGGTCGTTACGCTAGCTTTATGACTGGATATGTCCACTGATCGTCACCAAATAGACGAAGTTTACTGGAAACCTGATACGCGATGTCATTAATGTGTGAAGGGAACAATAGCGGACCGATAACACTTCCTTGCGGGACACCCGATGTCACGCTTAATGTGTCCGATGATACGCCGTCTATTACTACCCTTTCCTCGCGGTCTCTTAATGACCTATTATTAATTCAATCTATTACGCATTTATCAATCGCGTAGCTTCCCAACTTTTGGAGCAACGTTTTTTTACGAAGGACTTTGTCGGATGTCTTTTTAAAATCTAGAAATATAGCATCGACCTATACGTTATTTTCACCCGAGACCAAAATATCACGAACGAAAACTGACAGTTGGGTCTCGCAAGATCCACCCTTTCGGAAACCGTTGGTTTTTTGTAGGTAAACTCTGAAAGTCGAGATATTTCGCGATTGGAATCAAAAATGTCCCAAAATTTTGCATGAAATATGATTGTGCGAGATATAGATGGGTTATTATTCGGATTTTCTCTGTCTCATTTTTTTTAAGTATTGGCGTGACATTGACTACCTTCCAGTCTTGGGGACATGAAATTCCCGATGGAATTCATGTGCAGCAATTAAGCCTGCTTCTCTAGAATGCTGTCACCGTTTTTCTTACCGTTAATCTTCAACTCCCTGCTTCACGCCCCGAAAACTCTTCATCGCCGACTTGGATGTCTGTTTTGTGCTCGGGCGATTACGGCCTTTCCGATCTCGCTCCAGTCTACCTCTGCCACCCTCCATTGTGCAACTTCAGTCGTATACAGTTTTCGGATATGTCCGTCGCCTGTCCCTCCAGACCATTCCTGCTCTTATTCCGCAATCCCCTTTTATGCCCATTTCGTAACGCTTAACTGCTTGCGCAGTTCAAATGAACTTCGTTTCTCAATATCATTTGAGCGTTCGATGGCATTAAACAAGCACGCGGAACTTTCCCTGGATTGTGGTCACCTTTCCATGTCCGTGGTTGAGCCGCCTCCTTTCGTTAATCTCAGATACTCTCTCCGCCTGCGCGCGCAAATTGAATGAACGTAATAAATGTATGCGTCACAAACCCACCCACTTGGCTCCCTTGGCATCTGCTGTGACCGGACTACGGCAAATGTCACATCCAGCATTATTAATATTTTACGTCACGCTCCACAAACGAGTTCCTTAATCCGCCCTCGGCGGGCCCTATGTCGACCAGCGCCTGCCCAGGGATCGCTTTGTCGTTGCTAGGTTAACCGCACAACTCATTTTAAATTCATTCGACCATGTTTTGCCTTCGCAGTCGAATTCAACATGGCGAACTCTATAATCATTTGGGCTTCTTTTCTCGAGTGGGGAAGGTAACGCACGTCGTTGGACCATTTCCCACCATCACCCCTCTCGAAACTGACCCAGCCCCTCACCCTCCGACATGTACACGCATCGACGTGACACCCCGCAAGCCGTCGCAAGGGCGTGTGGCGGGGGGTGTTGGGTCACCAACCATGCTTGCACAGTCTCAATCATGTCGTCTCCTCTATACAAACATTAGTTCGATCGTGCCCTCGAAAAATGTTAATCACTTGAACGAAATTACCACTCGTGTAATATATTTATAAATCAATATACAGGATATCGGAAAAATTTAAAAACTGCCTATTGTAATAATCTCCTACGCGATTTACATATCTATTTTGATTTATAATGGTTCTAGAAAAAACGAATTTTCCAATCTATTCGTTCAACAATAAATTTCCTTGGTTTTACGCCCGTGACCTGATCTACAATGGTAAGTCGAAGCCCGTGATATGTCTTGGAGATCCTCAGATAAGTAACCTGCCTCAAATTTCGCAGTGACTTTAACCTTCGGTCAACAATAGGCTCCGATCCTAATTCCTCCAATGGGGTCATCACGCTGCTGCTCCCTTGTTCATAACAACTTTTCACAGACCTAGCTGCTCTGCGTTGCACCCGATCTAGTTCCGAAATTAAGTCTTCTTTGTGTGGATCACATACACCCGCAGCATACTCTACGTGGGGTGTGACTGACGTGGGACAGCTAAGCTCCTTGACACTTTCCCAAGTAGCCTTTTTTAGGAATTCTAACTTCTCAATTACTATTCCGCGCATCCCAGGAATGTGTTTTCCAACCGGATGGACGCTTCCAGCGGCGATGAGCGTCTGCACTCGGCGGGCGCGGTGCGATTACCTCGGCCGTCTAGTGGGGGCGCCTCGGTCGAATGATGGATGGAGTGCGCCCCACCATCGCTTTATTCTCTACTCGACAACATATCTATGCTCCAATGCAAATATTTATGCACGCACAAGCACTCACTCATACACATACGTGCACGCACGCCAAAAAGGCGTAGAAATACATTGGAAAATGCCGGGTAACTCTGAAAGGTATCAGTTAGATTATTATATTATGGTTAGGTGTAGATGCAGCAACAGCGAGATCAATACAGACAGTTTTCAGGGAGCGAATGCGGACTCATATCACAATTTAGTTGTTACAAAGTGTAGCATTCGATTCAAAATTATATGCTGTTGAGAAAATCACAACTGAGGGAAAGGGATGTCGCAAGCCACATCAGAAACTAGAGGAACCGTAAATGGGAGAAGGACAAGGAAACCATGGATCGCGGCTGAGACAAATAGAAAGATAGATGAGGGAAGAAAATGAAAGAATGTAAACACAGTGTATGGCAAAATGAAGTAAAAAAATTAAACAATAAATTGGGACGGGTAACAAACAAAGCAAATGGCGCATGGTGAAAAAAGCAGTGCGAGGATATGGAAAGTTTGCTAAGGAAGGGTGAAATTGGTGTGCAAGGTCATTTGAACCATCAGCACCGGGCAATACAATTAACGATGGATTTGGAGAAGAACAAACAGATAACCTTCCTAGACGTTTTGGTAAAGAGGAAGGAAGACGGTAGCCTAGGCCACGCAGTGTACAGGAAACCGACTCATACCGATCGCTATTTAAATTCATTATCGCACCACCATCCAGCGCAAAAGGCTTCTCTTGAAGCAACTCTAGTACACCGTGCCAACGAACGTTCTGATGCTGAGTCGTTATCTGCAGAGAAGAAACATATACTGACAGCCTTTCGTACATAGGCGAGACATGCCGAGCAGTGAAAACACGCCTAAAAGAGCACGAAAGGGCTACTAGAAACAAGCAGTTCAGTTTATCAGCCATTACTGAGCACGCTTGGATCGGACGTGGCCATGAAATGAAATTTGACGAGACCAGGATAATATCCAAAGAGGGAAGATATTATCCCAGACTAATAAGAGAATCGATCGAGGTACTCAAAGACAAAGACAACTTCAACAGAGAAGATGGCTACCACCTATTAGGAGCCTGGAAAAGGATTTGGCGGGAAACCCCCGATCAATCACAGAGCAGGGATGGAGAGGTGAAACAGATATAAACGCGGCCAAAACAACGTCCCGGCGTGGTCTGGCGGGGGTTTTGCGGGTTTGCCCACGGGCGAATGCCGGGCCGAAACCGCTCCCGCAGAAAAGAAAACATTATACCGCAACCGCTACCCCCTTCGTGGCCTTTGCTTTATGTTACTTTCCACCCCGAAGAGGATTTAATCCTAAAGCGGGGTTTTCATATGGTTATTGTTATCTTTATCAAAGTTAATATATTCTTGTATTTACTGTCATTTTTCGGAAATAAACACCTATAAAACTGAAAAAAAACTGAAAACGTCCCGGCACTTCGACCTAAAGACGCTCGTTATAACACGGGCGAAACTGTTGTCAGAAAAACAACCTACGCGGTGACATCCCGAGAATGGAGTCTTTCATCTGAACGCCGCGAAAATCTACGCTCCCATAAGGTTAAATCACTATCGGGAAGTAAAGAAGATCCGTGCTAACAGTTGGAGATGAGTGGCTTCGGCCAACAAGCTTAGACTTAGAATGAGAATATGACGTAGTTTAAGATAGCTTAGGTCCAGGTATATTCGACGATGAGGTAGATAGGACATTAAGGGAGATGAATTCAAATAAGGCCGCGGGGGTGGACAATATTCCTGCGCAACTACTAAAAGGTTTAGGAAAATGTGGTAGGAGGCGTCTTAAAGAACTATTTCGTAGAATATATGAGAGAGGAATTCCTCCGGAAGACTTAAATTAGATCAGTGTCAGGATCATAAACAAATGGATAGGGACTAGGGCAAACGATTACTTACGTGATAATAATTTTGGGATCAGGAAGGGGAGAGGCATGCGCAATGCCATTGCAGTAATTAGATCACTAATCAAGAGGAATATAGAATATAACCAAGGCTTATTGGCCTGTTTCGTAGATTTCGAAAAGGCGATTGATAAGAGTTGATTTGGGAAAATGTAATGAGTATATTGCAGAAAATAGTAACAGATTGTAGAGACAGGAGGCTAATCCACGACCTGTACATGTCTCAGACTTCTCAGGTGCGGGTGGGGAATAAGGAGTCCGGTTGGGCAGTGTTAGGAAGAGGCATAAGGCAGGGTTGCCCATTAACACCGTTGCTGTTCAACATATATGCGGAGGAAATGATTAAAGAGGCATGGGAAGAGCTGAAGGTAGAAATGAAAGTCGGCGGAGAATTTGTAAAATCAGTTAGGTTTCCTGAGAGTATATAGAAGAACTGTATGGTAAAGAACTTAGGTCAACAAATTGAGGCATAGAAAAATAATATGACGCAGAGGAAGACAACTTAGGTCCAGGCATACTAAACAAAGAGATTGAAAGGGCATTAAGGTAGATGAAACTAAATAAGGCCAAGGGGGTGGATAACATTCCCGCGCAACTATTTAATTTTTTAGGAAAATGTGGAAGGAAGAGGCTATATGGGCTGTTTCGTAGTATTAATGAGGAAGGAAAAGGGAGAGGTACGCGTGATGCCATTGCAGTAATGAGATTATTAATCGAGAGGAATATAGAACACAATCAGGAGGTATTTGCCTGTTTCGTAGATTCCAAAAGCGTTTGATAGAGTGAATTGGGAAAAGCTAATGAGTATATTGCAGAGAATAGGAATATATGGGAGGGAAAGGAAGCTAATCCGCATAAATGTCTCAGACTGACTGCTCAGGTGCGAGTGGGGAACGGAGAGTCTGGATGGAGGAGTGTTAGGAAGAGGTGTAAGGCAGGGTTGCCCATTATCACCGTTGCTGTTCAAACTGTATGCAGAGGAAATGATCAAAGTGGCATGGGAAGAACTGGAGGTAGGAATGAAAGTGGGCGGGGAATTCGTAAAATCAGTTAGGTTTGCTGATGACCAAGCTTTAGTTTGTCAGTCAGCCAAGGGGTTGCAAGCATTGCTGAGTGAATTGGAAATTCAGTGCGACAGGTATGGGATGAGAATCAATATTAATAAAACAAAGGTTATGCGATTTTCTAGAAAGAAAAAGGCTAGGATAAACATTAAAATAGGAGGGCAAAAACTAGAGCAGGTAGAACAGTTTACGTATCTCGGTAGTGTTTTGGACCAACACGGTCAAAGTAGTAAGGACGTAACGAGAAGAATTGCGCTAGACAAAGAGGCTTTCACAAGGAGGAGGGTGTTGATGACTGGGACGTTGAGTAAGGATGTTAAGGAAAGACTCGTAAAAACGTTGATATGCAGCGTAGCTATGTACGGCGCGGAAACGTGGTCGTTGAGGCAGGAGGATAGACGTAGACTGGAGGCGTTTGAAATGTGGGTGTAGAGAAGAATGGAGAAGGTGAAATGGACAGAAAAGAAAGCAAACGAGGATGTACTTGGTATGGCGGGCGAAGAGAGGAGTTTGTTGGGAGCAATCCTATGGAGGCAGGAAAAGTGGATGAAGAGGGTATTGACCGGTGGTGGGAACTAAAAGACGGTAATAGAATAGGGAATGTTAGACAAACGAGGAAAGGGAAGGAACAGGATAGGTATGTTGGACGGGATGAAGGGAGGAAGAAAGTGTTCATAGATTAAGAGGGACCTGATAGAGAGTAGGATGATGGATTTTGTGTTTTGTTAGGAGTAATAAAATGTTTGTTTGGTAGTTGTGTACATCCAAAATCTTACCTTGACCGGTAGATTACTTTAAATATATATATATATATATATATATATATAAATATTTATTTTTATATATATACGGGCACACTTACGTTATATGAAGGGCACAATAGTCCAGTTGTAGAGGGCCCGGGTTTGATTGTATAAGTATTAATTAGATAGTATTCGGCCTCACCTTAGGCTTTCTCTAGGTCAGAGAATGTGAGCGGTGTTGGTCTCAGCCACCTTCATCAGTGCACGAGGGCTCACTGGTTTACACACCTCTGACACTCCTGCACTCTGTTGATGGCGATGGATTGTTGAAGACTCAGATATTCACCTGTGCAGCTGGAGGAGTTAGATTTGTATAAAGTCATCATCATCATCAACTGAGAAGTGCACCTAGCTTACTAGTGGATATATTTTGAGAATCACTCATTGGAACCAAGGTTAAATTACATATCGAATCTCTCGCATTGATTGGAAGGAGATCCCCTTAACAGGGATATTGAAAATATATTATTACCCCCATGGTACTCATGTTGAAAAAATCATGACAATGGTATTAGCGAGATCAAGTGTAGAACATATTGATCTAAGATGTAATTTATCCTCGAACGATAAGTGATCAGAAAAACTGTAAGCAACCGTCGTAGGGGGAAAGTATATTTCTTTTTACATCCCAATTGGTTACCATTCCCTCATCTGGTCTCATTTATTGCCCGTCTTCTTGCTGACGGCTCATCCCGTGAAGACGGCGTAGCGTGAGTACTTGCGGTTGTCGCGATGCATATTATTTGAATTATTCTGTTAGAATATTGGAGTGAAAATTAAGAAAAATCTAACATTGGATGTTTGCTTGCCTGGTGTGACTCCCTGCCGCACTCCCCGGCGATGGCTTGCAGGTTGTCATGTAGAATGACGTAGTGGGGAGCCTGTTGGGGGTGAGCGAGATAGAGGGAGGATGCGAGGCGGACGGGAGGAACAACGGCTTGTCGCCCGCAGTGTCCTGTCCTGTTGCCTCTCCTCCCATTGAAGCGTCCGCCATGCCATCGACGTTACCCCGAGGGCCACCGTAAAGATAACAGCCCCCACCCCCCCTCCCGAGCGGAGCGGGACACGGGTGGCCCTGCCCTAGCGTGTTTTGCAGATGTTGTGAAGCCGACCATTTCGACGGCCACCCTCCCCCCCGGCCAGCCAGGCGAGATCCATGGTCTCCTCAGCTTGATAATAAGTGAGTTCCACGCCGTACTCGCAAACGCACCTTTTGGCTTGCTTTCAGGCATACTGGGAGTTGGTGGTGGAGGCTAGTAGGTTTAATTCTGTGTAAAACAAGTGGAGCTTGCTGGCTGCTAACACTCCTCTCATTGACTCTCTGCGGAAAAAAATGTCGATTGGGAATTTATTCATTTTTGCCAAAAGGTGCTCCAATGCGTTTATGACATGCATGATGCGTGGGTCTTTCGATAGTTCCTTATAAAAATAGAAAACAAATTATTTTTGGTAGATTTTTTTAGAATTCAACATTAACTCTTTTCAGCTCGATAAGACTTTTCCCAGCGTTTCTCCAACTTTTCAAAAGAAGTGTACAAAAAGTAGGATTTCGGAAGGTGGTCAAAGTAGCCGTCTGTGCTGGCGATGGCATCCTCATTCGAAGGGAATCGTTTCCGCCGAGGCATTTTTCCTAATTTGGAGATTTAAAAAAAGTCATCAAAGGGGCCAAATCTGGTGAATACGACGAAGGTTGTAAGAATTCCAACTTTAATTCCGTGAATTTCGCCGTCGAAACTGCACAGGTGTGCTCCCGTTCATCGGAAGCGGAGTTCTTAAGGAAGAGAATCTTTCACTTTGTCAAATGAGGACGTTTTTTCTTGATTTTTTCGCTCAACCGGTTCAATCTATTTTGTAATTGATTGATGTAGATGATTCCGCGTGCATCTCAAAAAACCGTAGTCATCACCACCTTGTCGACCGATTTCACCGTCTTCGCCTTCTTCGGAGCCGGATCGCCTTCAGAAACCCACTCTTTCGACGGATCTTTGGTCTCTGACGTGTGGCAACCCATCATCCGTCCGCAATTATGAATCAACGCTGAAACTCGTGAGGATTGCGGCATAAAAGTGCCAGAATCAGCCTCCCAAACGATTGCGTTCACTCCTCCCCGCTGATAGCAGACGCAACGGTGCGCATCTTGCCGTGATTTTCCTCATGTCAAATTGTTAGTGCAAATTTCAAAACACTGAACGTGCCTTCCCTGTGGCCTCAACTCCTCCGCGAACTTTGATACGTCGATCACACAAAAGAGCAACCATATCGTGGAGTCGGTCATTCATTCCGGGAGAAGTCAATTGATAGTAAGAAGAAAAAATAATAATAAGTCCCGAACGATGTTCGTGATTTGTGGATGCACGGACATGTTGGAACTCAGTGACACAATGGTAAACAGTCGGACCCACTCGAGCAAATGAACTTAATCCGACTGGGATATGATTCATTTCAGTGTCAAGCCTTTTATTTAAATAGAAGTGTTTGAAACTCATTATTTAATACTTTTCTAAATGCACAGCCCCGAATGTTCCAGTGGTGTCCCACTTGATGTGCGAGGGGCGCTTAGGACAACGTGGATGGAACGATCGACACTGTGACGCGCCGGGTCCTTACGTTCCGAGAGTAGGCTTCTGCCGAAGCCGGGTTTCCCTCCGCCTCCGATTTCCCATGAAATTCCATCTTTAGCAAACCAAGTTCCTAATGGAGAAAATGAGTCAAGCTGTCGGATCTGCCCCCATTTGGAAAAACGCAAGCAATAAAATGTTGAGAATGAAAGAAGCCAGGAGAGGTGGATGATAGAGGGATATGGGGGGCAATGCGACGCTGAAGATTTCAATGGAGGGAGAAAGCCAGTTGGAAGAGGAGACAAGAAGAGGCATTTCGGATGGCATTCGTGGAGTTAAAGAGAATGTCGAGATAAATAACAAGTCATTGCAAGACGCACGTCCTATGGAGACTTTGGTTTGATGCTGTGCCATGTTAGTTGGAGTGCGTAGAGTAGCTTGTAAGGACCGGGGGTCCATCAAAAACCTTCCCTGATTCGGTGGATTACTACCACTGAAGAGTTGTCGATGGTGGGATTATTTCAAAGCACATTAATATGGTTAGATATGGTGCTTTCCCGGCGTATTTGCTTCATGAAGAATACTCGGGTGTTCCACCGGGTCAGGGGCTTCGTATTGGCCGACGTTTCGATGCTCGGCTCGTGCATCTTCCTCAGGGTGGTTGAGTACCACTCAGTGCATTTGGCCGTCTTATTTATGAACTATGCTATAAAATCTACCTCTGATGCGCCAGAGTCAATGTTTTGATCTGGTCCATGGTCCGGGCGACCCCGTGCCCATAGGACGCCCCCCGGTGGGTGGATATGAATTGGAGAGGGGTAGGGAAAGGGGGAGGGAGGGTCCGGGCCCGTCGCAAGGTCGACCGCTTCCGGTCGGAGGAACCGTGAGAAAGTGCTGCCGCTTCTGTTAATGACAGATAATCTCGAAGCGCGGTTGAATTAAACTTGATTGGCCGAAGCGATTTTATAATTTCCGCCTATCCCTTCACGTATTTACGTAACGCGGGAGAGGTGGTGAGGAAAAAACAAATGAGAAACGAAATGCGCGGCGTGAGCTCACAGCTATTCTCACGGCGGCATGAGCACGAATCGGTCGTCATGACGACCTCATTATCTTGAGAGAGAGAAAGAGAGTACTTTGTTCCGCTCCTCATTTCCGTTCTTGTTTTTTATCTTTATAAAAAAAGAATTAATTGGCACGGAAGCGGAAATTTTTCTCATTCCTTTTTAACCGAACGAAAATGACAACTATTTCTTCGGTGTGGACGCGTTCAGCACTTCTCTTTCTCTCTCTCCAAGAGACCAATAGTTCCCGGGAATCGAGATGCTATGTTTTTTCTCTGCGTCTCCTTTTTTTACGTGATATCGTCCCGTCAATTTGTTGTTAGACTCGTAATTTTGGAATTGGACGAGAGAGAGAGAGGATGGCGGTCGTCCTAAGGGAGTTGGGAGCCTTTGCGGTAGTCAGTTTCGGAAGACGATGTAAACAATATATCGAGGCAGAGACCCTGTATCGACTTTACGATAATTCGCTTGCATCAATAAATGTTGATAAAATGCCTAATGTTGAGTAATATCGATTGTATCAATCGATAAATATCGCTCTTGTCGTCAATTCCGCCCAAATCGTGGAAATTAACTCGGCTGCTGGTTGCCACCTCCAAGTACGTAACTGCGATGGGATAACATCAAAATTTGAGGCGATTGAAATCGGCCGCAGAGGGTATACGTAACGACGTCTCTCTCCGCGTCTTCGGCGTGAGAATATTCGCATATCGTCTTTTTCGTACATCGATTATGTATCGCCTGGCCCATGGAGCGACATTCCTTCATCCCCGGAAATATCGCGTCCACAACTCCCATGTCAAGTTCCGATACGGCGATGCAATATTCCTACAAACGGATGAGAATGAGATTCCACGTCTTCCGGCGGATACGCCTTGGCCTCTGTAGGGTGTTTCTCCTCCACAGGCAACTTGTCTCATTCCTGCAGGGCCACAAAATATTCCCCGTCCACACTTTTGAAATCCGAGATCCGCCATCCCCTTAGGCCACCGGAATCCTTCCAAGTCTCCCCTCGCCACGCCTTTGACGACTCGTCATTTCTTCCTTCCGATCCGGTATTTATTTTCGAGTGCACCGTTCACAGTCAATGCGGAAACTTCTAAATGGGAGGTTTTTATGCATAAAAAATGTAATTTAAAGCTGTTACAAATACATATTTTTTGTTCACTCTTTTTTGTTCATACATTTAATTTACAACGTTTTAAACGTTTATCTTAGCTAGTGCTCACAATTACGCTAATTCGGCGAGAACCTAGTGATACTGGAGGTAACCGCCATTATGAATATTATAAAGGCCATGATCAACTATCCTATCCAATTTCGATTCTATCGATTTTCGAGTACATCCCGGAGAACGTTTAAGAAATGTTGTGAATAATATGGCATGTAGATCGATATGTTGGTCTTTATTATGGAAAATCATGAACATCGCTCCATTTCCCTGTTAAAAGGTTTATTTAGCGCTGGATAAATGTTTGCCTTTTCAGTGTGTTTCATAGCTCATGTATTTGTCTATTTTTCTATTTTTATTTCAATTCCGTAAGTACATTTATAAAGATCTTTTACTTTACTGCCTGATTTCTATTGATGTTTCAAATGATGTTGTGCTGTGTCTATATTTATTTTTTGAACTGTTGTATTACGACTTCATGAAAGTTTTGCGAGTCCTTATTATTCTACATTTTCTTCCGAGATGTCTGGAAGCCAGTGAAACTAATGACACTGACCTTTTTCTTTTCTCTTGCAGGTGAGTACTCAAATCGTCGGACAACTCAATGGCATTGATATGGTATTTACATTTGTAATCCCATGATTTGTAAGTACCAATTACTTCTCCATCATCGATCCATAGTATATAAATAGGAGTGCGTGTGCTCGAGAATCAGATTCAATTGCGTTGCCCTTTTATGGGATGCGTACGCCAAACATCTTTAAAAGGTGGATTTATTGTCTGACATTGTTCAGCAAGATATTCGTTTGTTTCCAGTGATGTAATGCTCCATTTTCCAACTTTAAAATAGGAGATGAATTATGTGAACCTACTTGTGGCATTCAGTTAGAGAACAATGATTTTCCGTTCACGAGCGAGTGAAACAAATGCATTACGGACAATTAATTGGATATCGTCAACACGAACTGGAAATCGTTTGACCATCCTCGATCGTCGAATACCGGGAGTGAAATCTTTTCTTGAATAAACCCGTTCTACTCTCGTGTCTCTTATGAATTGATCCGACCTTATTTTGAAAGCTCAGTTTGAAGACACTTTAAGTTAATTGTACGCGGAAGGGCTTCGATGGAGGAATTACCCCTGGACTCGTAGGTATAGTTTTTATGACCTCCCACCCCAAAATCGTCTCCCTTCCCTTTCCTTCGCCGCTTAACCCCTCTCGGAGAAGTAGTAAACAGATTAAGAAAGATAAACACGATACTCAATATTTCCTCCCGTTTGTTTAAACCTTCTTGTAGAGCGCACAAATTTCACCCTTCCTCTGCACAATTTTCCATATCCTCGCTCCGCGTCTTCCACCATGATTCTTTTGCTTTCTTCGTTGCCCGCATCAGTTAATTATTTATCTCTTTGTACTTCATTTTGCCAAGTTCTGTGTTTACATTCTTCCAATTTCTCCTCTCATCTGTCTTTCTTATCATCTCGTCTGGGATCAATGGCGATTTATATATATATATATATATATATATATATATATATATATATATATATATATATATATATATATAGTAGACGTAGTAAGTTTCGTAGACGTAGCACGGAAGTGCCGAATAGTACATTACACAGTAACAAAGAATATAGAAACGCAAAAAAAGAAACACTCACACGTTATTTCTTGATAATTTCGACGGAGTAGATTTCCGATGTATACATGTACATATATATATATATATATATATATATATGCTTTCATAGACGTAACACGGAAGTGCCGAATAGTCCAATACACAGTAACACACAATATAGAAACACAAAAAAAGAGAACACTCACACGTAATTTCTTGATATTGCGACGGAAACAATCCGTCTTCCTCTGAAGATATAGAAGTACTTCTATATCTTCAGAGGAAGACGGATTGTTTCCGTCGCAATATCAAGAAATTACGTGTGAGTGTTCTCTTTTTTTGTGTTTCTATATTGTGTGTTACTGTATATATGTATATATATATATATATATATATATATATATATATATATATATATATATATATATATATATGGGTCGGGGGGATCGAGATGGTGCGGGGGCTAAAGTACTGGCTTCCCACCCTGAGGGCGCGGGTTCAAATCCCGGCGGTGTTGAATATTTTTCAGAGGTATCTCGATCCCTACTTGAGGTGCTTTGTGGAGGGCGCTTTGAGTGAGTACGCCGTCCGTCGGATGGGACGTTAAGCCGCGGACCCCTTGGCGCCTTTCGTAAAGAGTAGGCTAATGCCGACGCCGGGTTTCTCTCCACCCTTCATCCTTTCCTGTCCTTCCCCTATGGCGCAAATGACCTTAGCTGTCGGTCGCCTCCCCTCAAAACTACTACTACTATGGGTCGCGGTAGTCTAGTGGGCAGAGCGTTGGACTGCTGACCGGAGGGTCCCGGGTTCCAATCCCGGGCAAGGCACCTGCAGCTCCAACCAAGCTAAAGTGATTTTTGGGTACCAGGTCTTCCTGGGAAACCATAACCGGTACAGGGAAAGGAACTTGCCCCCCTACCTACATGTGTGAATTTTCACACGCCGTATAGGCCTTAGTACTGGGTGAACTCTACCATCACCTATTAAACCGACCTTCGGGTTGATTACTGTGTTTATGATATATATATATATATATATATATATATATTTATATTTATATAGGTTACAAACTGCGATGCCTCGGCAGTATAATGGACCCCGGAGCGATTAAGCGGTACCCGACACGATGAGAGGACAGGCCTCAGATCAACGAAGTCCGCTCCGATTTCCTGGCAAAATCCCAGTAATCTCTGATTGAAAACCTAAGTTCGGCTCCAAACGAGCCTTCCATGGTTTACACGCGGCACAATACTACATCATTTATTATTATTAGGTAATCTACCGGTTAAGGTAGGTTTTTGGATGGACATAATTACTAATTAAATAATTTGTGACCCCTAGCATAACACAATATCCTACTTTACATCAGGTTCCTCTTCAGCTATCAGTACTTTCTTCCTCCCTTCATACCGTCCAACATCCCTATCCTGTTCCTTCCCTTTCCTCGTTTGCCTAACATTTTCCCCTCAATTACAGTCTTCAACATCCCACCACCGGTCAATACCCCCTTCATCCACTTTTCCTGCCTCCATACGATTGCTCCCAACAAACCCCTCTCTTCGCCCGCCATACCAAGTACATCCTCATTTGTTTTCTTCTCTGTCCATTTCACCTTCTCCATTCTTCTCCACAGCAACATTTCAAAAGCCTCCAATCTACGTCTATCCTCCTGTTTCAATGACCACGTTTCCGAGCTGTACATAACTAAGCTCCATATTAAAGTTTTTACGAGTCTTTTCTTAACATCCTGACTCAATGTCCATGTCATAAACTCGCTACTCCTTGTGAAAGCCTCTTTGCCTAGCGCAATTCTTCTCCTTACGTCCCTACTACTTTGACCGTGTTGGTCCAAAACACTACCGAGATACGTAAACTGTTCTACCTGCTCAAGTTTTTTCCCTCCTATTCTAATGTTAAGCTTAGTCTTTTTCTTTCTAGGAATTCGCATAAACTTTGTTTTATTAATATTGATTCTCATCCCATACCTGTCGCACTGAATTTACAATTCCCTAAGCAATGCTTGCAATCCCTTGGCTGACTGACAAACTAAAGCTTGGTCATCAGCAAACCTAACTGATTTTACGAATTCCTCACCCACTTTCATTCCTACCTCCAGTTCTTCCCATGCCTCTTTATTCATTTCCTCTGCATACAGGTTGAACAGCAACGGTGATAATGGGCAACCCTGCCTTACACCTCTTCCTAACACTGCCCAACCGGACTCCCCGTTCCCCACTCGCACCTGAGCAGTCTGAGACATGCACAGGTTGCGGATTAGCATCCTTTCCCTCCAATCTATTCCTATTTTCTGCAATATACTCATTAGTTTTTCCCAATTCACTCTATCGAACGCTTTTTCGAAATCTACGAAGCAGGCAAATACCTCCTGGTTGTGTTCTATATTCCTCTCGATTAATAACCTCATTACTGCAATGGCATCACGAGTACCTCTCCCCTTCCTAAACCCAAACTGATCATCCCCTAAGTAATCATTGGCCCTACTCACTATCCTTTTGTTTATGATCCTGAGAACAACTTTAGCTGCGTGGGATATCAAACTAATTGTCCTGTAGTCCTCACATGACGTGGCCTTTAACTTTTTCGGAATAGGAACTAAAACTGATCTCACAAAGTCTCCCGGCCAGATTCCCTCCTCATAAATACTACGGATTAGCCCATATAGCCTCTTCCTCCCACATTTTCCTAAGCGTTTTAAAAGTTCCACGGGAATGTTATCCGACCCCACGGCCTTATTTAGTTTCATCTCCCTAAATGCCCTTTCTATCTCATTGTCTAGTATGCCTGGACCTAAGCTATCTTCCTCTACGTCATATTATTTTTCTATGTCTAACTTTGTTGGTCTAAGCTCTTTACCATACAGTTCTTCTATATTCCTTCCATCTCTCTTGGGTCTTTCCTTCGTCAACTATTACCTTACCCGCCTTATCTCTAACTGTTAGCATAGATCTCCCTTTCTTACTTCCCGATAACGATTTAACTTTGCTGTACAGCGCACCGATTTCACCCTTCCTCTGCAGACTTTCCTTACCCTCGGACTGCGTCTTCCACCATGTTTCTTTTGCTTTATTTGTTGCCGTATGTTGCCTTTATTTCACTCGCCGTATAGGCCTTAGTACTGGGTGATCTCTACCATCACCTACTAAACCGACCTTCGGGTTGATTACTGTGTTTATGGTTTATATATATATGTATATATATACATATATATATATATATATATATATATATATATATATATATATATACATATGTATATATAATTTCCTCCGATCTAATGATCGATTTAGGGAACGAGGGCCGTGTACGATGGAGTGGTTCCCAATTTCACTCCGCTTCCCCTGCTTCCCGCGCGCGCTTCTGTCGCCGTTAGTCAGTTGTTCATCCTCGACGTCACGTCGCTCAGGGAGACGAGAATGGGCGAATGGATGGGTGGGCGGGTGGGGGGCTGGAGAAGGAGGATATGCGGGTTGCCTTCCGATTGTCGGACGGAGAAAGTGGGCGAATCATTCGTTTGATTCGAAAGCCCGGCTCCCTCGCCCGCCCCAGATTAAGCTCCCATGAATTGGGGGAAAGGCGAAGTGCTTCACCATTCATTCGCGCGGAATACGCTGCCGCCCGTCTCTTTTGGTTGGGCGGTGTGCATCGATTTACCTCCGTATCCATATTATTCATTCAATAATTATCGCATCGAATGTTTTCAGGTAATTTCATTTGATCGGTGAGTCTTTCAAAACGTCTTAATGGGAACGCTCTCGATTTCACAGCCGATCTCTCACATTGGGGACGTGGCAGCGGTCCAGGGGGTAGAGCGTTGGACTACTGACCGGGGCGGCCGGGTTTGATTTCCGGGTAAGCCTCTCCCGCCACCCTCAGTTCCACCCAACTTGTGTGATTTTTCGGGTACCATGCCACCCTTATTTCCCTGCCAATGTGTGAATTTCTTAAGGTGTTGTGCTTAGTAAAACTGACCTTGCTTGTCAAACCGACCTTGCAATTGAAATTTTCTGTATGGTTTTTTATGGGTTAATGTTTAATGGGGCCTTCAGGCTATTACGGTTATCGTTGATTGGCGTACGGAATATGATAAAATATTTATTTTTATTTACTGGACGTGACCACGATATTATAGTTACTCCATGGTCAAATGAAATATTTGTGCTGGAACCAAACAATTGGTATTCTTGTGGAGGTTTGCTTAGACTGGTGCGTTATAATCTATTTCTATAATTATTGTTAAAGAAATAAATTTCAGTAATACGTGTAATAATTATTTGTATAGAGTGCATTGCAATATACTGTATAGTGACGTATTTTAAAAACTCCGTGACCTGTTGTTATTTCTATAGGAGTCTATTCTTCTCTGCGAAATATTATTTCAATAAAAAGTTTTCGGAAAAATGTTCATGCATTGAACCAATGTACGTATAATTTACATGGTCTTTCCCAAACATAGTATGAGTTATTTTCTACCGGATAGACGGACGGACGGACGGCGGTTTCTCTAGCCGGGTTCGAGGGAAGGGAGTCTCAGGAAAGGCTGAAGGCCGGTTGAAGTTGGCTCCCAGCCTTTACGGAGTGCAGATTGTTCGTATGCGAAACCTCCATAATTTGACCTCGTTACGCGCCTTCATGAACCGGTTATTGGAACAGCGCTACGCTGTTCCAATGTATCAAATTTTCCGTGAAACTGGGAAAACCGGGAAAGAGAGTCATGGCATGCTCAAGGTAGATTATGGTGGTAAACGCCATGGGTAGATCGGGTATTTTTGAGTGGCGAAAGTTGTTTCGAGAGGGCAGAGATGATGTTGAAGACGCCAAACGTTCAGGACGCCCTTCGACCTCAAAACGTGACGAAAACCTTCCAAGGCCTATTTTGACAGGGATCGTAGATTATATGTTCGCATGGTTTCTGATGAACTTGGTATCCCTTAGAGTAATATTCATCGAATTGTGAGCAAAAACATGGAAATGAGAAAGGTGTGTGTGCGAAGTTGGTGCCGCGAGTGCTCTCGGGCGAACCCTAGGAAACTCGCACGCGGATCTGCCAAAAGAGCTTCTCGACCATATGACTGAGGATGCAAAATTTTTAGACAATGCCCCACCAGACTTCTTCCTCTTCTACCTACTCATATCAACGTCGTCGTCAAGGGACGTCACCACGGTGCGGTGGAAGCGTCACAGCCGGTCGTGACGAGCCAGCTTAACAGCATTCTAGGCGCCGCCTTCCAGAAGGCGTATGAGGCTGGGGAAAGCCCGCTGGCAGTGGTGTGTGGACGCACAAGGGTGCTAATTCGAATACTGTTGAGTGAATGTATACATTCTTGCTGTACATATCTTTTCATCGACTTAGTCCTCTTACGTTTGGGACAGACCTTGTGCATAGAGTGATATATCGCGTCAAAATCGAAATGGAAATACGCCTACATCAATTCATCACATCTTGAGTCCTCCGATGTATTAATTATTATAAGTGCAGTAGCCTTTCTTCCATTAACCCGGTGTAGTGTGCTGGATGGTTGATTTCCGCGCATCGAGTGGCATCGACCTCAGACGGAACGGAGGGCTCGTAGCCGCCTCGCGGCTGGGACGACGCACCACGTGCTGCGATTCCTGCGAAGGTCCCCTTTGTTTGCACATTTGGGGCCCGATAGGAGGGCCTTGTTTCGTGACACTATCTGGCTGACCTAGCTGGAAGCCATGAAGCAAAAAATATTTGGATTTGGAAAACTTAACGGTGATCGTGAATTTTTATCTCGTATTGGAGCTTGCATGTTTCCCACGACTTAAGTGTACATCCCATGACTCGGAAGGCTGTCTTAGATGGTCGAGGGCGGGAAATTTTTCCAAAACGCTGAATCTCACGACTTGTTCGAAGTGTACATCCCGCTGTTTTAAGGGAAGGTCAGCAAGTGGGAATTCACAAGGCGAGCATTGCACGGGCCATTCACAAAACAACTGTGGCTGTAATCACGGAATATGCGATGAAAGGTTAGACTTAGCAAATGAGAAGGAGCGGGTAAATATAGTGCAGGTAGCATTACAAAAGTAAATCACGATGAATTGATCAAGAGAAGAGCAATCTCCGTTGCGATAATCAACTTCCGAAGTTTGAAAAACAAAATTGCTGAATTTAACAATAAGATGAGTACCGAAGCCGACATGATTATATGTAGGAACCGAGAGCTGGTCATCGCAACACATTGCAGACGAGGAGATTTTTCCTAGGGGCTTTAGAATTTACAAAAGGGACGAAAAAAACAGGATTGCGGGGGTGGGGGGAATGTTAATAACTGTTGATGATATTCGCGATAGCAGAAGTGGGTATTTCTCTAATAGTGACATGGAAAGGGTGTCGTTCCCTACGCTTTGTCAGGATGATCTGTTACTTAAAAAATAAACAGTTTGGAAATTGCTAAGGCTGTCAAGAGCCAACCGGATTCGAACCCGAGTCCTCTGGTTAGTAGCCGAATGCCTCTCACTGCAGTATCACGCCACAGTCAGTCGATCGACAGGTGTTTCACCTGGACTCTTTCCACCATTTCCTATTCTTAGCCTCTATTCCCCATGGGGCACAACTTCTCCCTCTGCTGAAATTCATGGCGCCCAACTCTTCCTTCAATTATCCCTAATTAATTGCAATCCGCAAACCTTCGTGTCATCTTCGGCAGTTTGTCTTCTTCTTCGGTTCCACTCAACACATTCTTATTTTTCACGTTCTGAATGCGTCTCGTTATCTTGGTTCTTCTCCATCGCCACATTTCAAACCTTCCCGTCCATGTGCCAGCGATTTCTTCAATGTGATTTCTAGATGAGGCGCAATTTCCGACTCCAGTTGGACGCTCATTGAGCCTTCTACTACGTTTCCTATCATGAAAGGGGTTCGCTGAGGATCGCGCGAGGGGCAAATTATGATTCCGTATCTTTCCATCGGTTCTGCAGTCGATGTCCATCTTAACGTCTCACTGCTGTCTACCGACTTAATGATACGGGGACAGCAGTATCATAATATCAGGACTGCTCATATTAAAATTTGGCGTCGGCGAACCATATTATCCGGAGGCATAAATTCACGTAATGTGGGTCATGTCTAGGTAAACGCGCACATTCTTCCATCAAAAGAAATCCATCAAAGCTCTCAAGTCGAATGACCCCCACAGACATTCTGAAAATGTCCAAAGGTGAAGTATAGCTTCAGGCAGATGAATATTCGGTTATTTCTCTTTCCACTCTTTACCATCCCTCGAAAAAGTATGAGTGTGATTTTGGACTCTTACTGACGATTCTTTGGACTTGCGAAATAAGACTGAGAAAGGAACATCTCGAGCGGAGTGATAATTAATATGTACCACCCGAGCAAAGTGATGCATTTCCGAATGTGGAATAATATATTCGCCCGCCCACGCCACCCGCCACTCCGTAAAGATTCCTCTACTTTAGTACAATTCCTCGTCGTGAAAAGGGAAATGGCGACTGGGCTCAAACAGATACATATTACAATGTTCGTTCGAAGGTTTCCACGGCGATGAGTAGATGATTTCCACATTTTTCGGGCTGCGTCCGCGTATGTCGTTTAAATGTACAACAGTTTCGCCAGCTATCCTGCTGGCGTCCTCAGGTCAAGGATGAAAAGAAGCTTGTTGTCCCGTCTTATATAGGAAAAATCCGGCGCCAAAACCGGGAAATTTCTTGGCCAATCAGGGAACGTCCTCATATTTGCGCGGAATAATTCTTTTCCACGCACTGTGGAGTGGATATCCATCCTCTCTGTTAAAATTTTCTGGCCTTTTAACGATTTCAATGGCCTCTCTGATTATTCTCTGGAAGTATTTTTCTTCTTTCGCTATTATTTTAGCGTCGTCGAACAGAATAGAGTGTCCGGGTTCACTCCAGGCGTGCTCAGCGATGGCCGATGCTCTAAACTGTTTGGCCTTGGTTGCCCTCTGGTGTTCACTCATGCGTGTTTTCAGCGCTCTGCATGTTTCACCGATGTACCATTTGCCACAGGAGCATGGCACTTGGTACACGCCTTCTGATATTAGCGGTGAAATTCCATCCTTGGGCCCGGGTAGGGTGTCAGCTATCTTGGTGACGCAGTTGAATCTGGTCACCACATCATGCTTCCTTAAAGCCCTCGCGATTCTTTCCGAAGTCCCTGCGATGAAGGGGATGATGACGTAAGCCTTCGGTCGTGGTCTGGAGTCTTCCTCCCTGTCAGGAACAGCGGTGGTTTGTCTCTTCTTTTCTTCCTTCTCGGCCCTTTTTTGGATCATATGAGCGCTGTATCCATTCCTTTGCAGGGCATTTGTCAAGTGTTTCTTCTCGTTGGCAATAGAATCGGAGTCACATATTTTATATGCTCGGTTGACAAGTGTGTCTACCAGTGAGGTCTTCTGACTGGGATGGTGGTGCGATGCAGCATTAAGGTAGCGGTCGGTGTGAGTAGGCTTCCTGTATACTCTGTGTCCAAGCCTCCCATTCCCTTTATTTCTCTTCACCATGACGTCCAAGAAGGGCAGTTGATGATCCTTTTCCACCTCCATAGTGAAGTGGATGGCTTGATGCTGTGAGTTCAGATGTTTCAGGAACTTTTTTAATTCTCCCTCTCCGTGTGACCAAATGACAAAAGTGTCGTCGACATATCTTAGCCACAGTGAGGGCCGCTTGTCGCAGGATTCCAGTACTTTCTTTTCGAAGCTCTCCATGTAGAGGTTGGCCACAACCGGGGAGAGGGGTGAGCCCATCGCAGCTCCTTCCGTCTGCTCGTAATGGTCACCATTCCATAGGAAGAAGGAATTGCGGAGGCAATGCTCCACCAATCCTGGAAAGTCCTTAGGGATTCCGCGGGAGGTGAGTTCCTTGATGATATTCAGCGATTCCTCAATAGGGACGCTGGTGAAAAGCGATTCAACGTCGAAGCTGACCATGAGATCGTTGTCGTGGATGGTGATGTTTCTTATTACGTCAATGAAATGCGTCGAGTTTTTTACGAAGCTGGGTGTCTGTCCGACGTGGTCCTGCAGAGACCGCGCCAAGTACTTGGCGAGTTGGTAAGTCGGAGCGTCAATCTGGCTCACAATCGGTCGGAGAGGTACATCCTTCTTGTGAATTTTGGGCAGGCCGTATAGTCTCGGTGGTTTCGGTGCAGTCGGAAGCAGGCGTCGTTGCTCTTCTTTTGGAATAAGCGATCGTTTAATGATAGCCCTTGTGCTTCTCTCCGTCTTGGCAGTCGGATCGCTTTTCAATTTCCTATAAGTCGGACTGCTGAGGATGAGCGATATTTTCCCTTCGTAATCCTCTCTGTTTATCAGGACTGTTGCGTTGCCTTTGTCAGCTGGTAAAATGATTATACTCTCGTTGTCCCTTAGCTCCTTCAGTGCTCTCCTTTCTTTGCCGATGGTGTTTGATCTTGGTGGTTTTGCGCCATGGAGGATACGTGCGACATCTTCTCGGATTTCGTCGGCGGCCGCCTTCGGAAGTCTCCGGATCGATGACTCTACCTCCGCGATGATCTTCTCAAGTGGTATCGTCCTTGGGGTCAAAGCAAAGTTCAGACCCTTAGATAAGACTGCGAGGGTGGCTTCATCTAAATGAAGGTCCGTCAAGTTCACAACCGATTGGCCATTGTCAGCCCCATTAATCGAGGTCAGTGGATGCTGCTTACAATGAAGTTTGTTGAATATGTTGACTTGCTTTTCCCGCGTCGCCATTGCCGCGATGTTTCGATGAAAATTTCCATAATATTTAATTCTCATTCGAGTTGACGCCAGTTTTCCCGGATCATCATTTTTCCGTGTGCGATTCGCAAGATTGGGAACGTTATTTTCGGAACCTTATCCGATTCCGACAAACCAGGATATTTTTTTCGATTCTCCCATGTTTCTGCTGTGGCCCCGAAAGCGTCGGACTTCGCAGGTGTTCCTGGCGATGAGCGTTCGCCCCTAATTGATGCTGACCGGTCGGCGCGCGTCTCTCTACAAACCACAAAGTGCCTCGGAAATCCACCCCCCCCCCGCCCCTCTCCAGTCCCTCCGACCGCTTTGGTTCCCATTCAACTACCTGCCCCCGCACCCTCCTCCCCCGGGGCAGTTTTCGCGGGTTCGGTTGCCTAAAATCTTCCCTGCTGTTCTTAATTGACCTCCGGCGCCTGGCTTGGCCGATGCGACTCTTATTCCGATCTCCTCTCGGGTGCATCGCCGGGCCGCCCGGACAGGGAACGGCCCGAATGGCGAAAACGCGACGTCGTGCACGGCCCATGCATGTCACGCGTTATGTCACCGTGCGTTAATAAGGGGCAGCGGCAGTGCCTTGTTTCTCACGCCGCCCACGGTTTACCAGATAAACGTGTCCAAAAAGTTACGCGGTTTGTGAGGAGGGCGGCCCCTCGGAATATTTAAGCAGCTCAGCGCTCTGCCCACTCGGACAGCGCGGCGACTTGAACCATTCATCGTCGTCGTCGTGCACTTCGCCCCTTCCTTCCCGCTCCTAGACTCCCTTCAGCGCTGCCCTCCGTCCGAAAGGCCTCCTCGCCGACCCGCTCTGCCTCTTCAGTATTTCCTCCGCGCGCCTCTTCCGCCTTCTTTGGACTTCCCCAAAGGAAACTCCACCTCATTCATTCATATCCCCACCGTCACTAATGCCTCATTCGATCCGTCCATCGAAACTGAAATCGAGAGTTTTAACCGGCTGAGAACCCGAATGGAATTAATTAATCGTCAGCGAACGCCGGGAAAGCACCAGATCAGATCTTCCTACCGTCGCTTATCTCCTTGCCTTGAAGTCCAGGCCCATATCCAGGCAGCGATGCACTCCACGCGATGGTCTATGCCAATAATATCTACGCATCTATTTGTGTGTGTGTGCGCGTCACCGTTTCCGTGCTGCGAGTCGCATCACCTGTCACGATTCCACCCGTGCTCTGTAGGAAGAAATCGTTAGAAATTAACGCCTCTCCTCTATTCCCGTGTTGCTGGACGTCACCTTACGTTCCATAGATGCTTTCAGTCCGCAGAAGTGGATCCACCTTGATTTTATGAATTCCGCTTCCGATTCTGTCTAGCACGAGTCATATTCCAGATCGAATTCCAGGGAGAAGACTTCCGGTTTTCCACGGAGTGATCTTGACTGCGAAGGATCGTCACCTGTTTCACTTCGAGGCAGTGTGGCGCCACGCCCGTGATTTGACGACGTGACGCTCTGCCCGCTGGGCCAACACGACAGCGCATTGGCGTGTCGCCCGCGGACCCCCGAAGGGCAACGGCCTTGACCCTCCAAGAGTGGGCATCTTGGGGGAAGCGGAGCGCTGGGTCGCGAGGGCGTTCGTTCCCTCCGCTGTGAACTCCCTGCAGCCACCGCGTTCTCATGGAAGCCCAGGGGGGGGCGGCATTTCCTCGCGACGATTGACCGCCCGGCCATCGGGTGCTCGCTCCGCCCGAATATCTCGGCCAACGGCGTCTCCTCCAGCGCGGGGGAGTAATGGTGCAAGGTGGTGGTGCACGCACCAATTCGTAGTAAAGTAAAAACCTTATTAAGTCATTTACGCTTCACATCGTGCACAGAAGTTTTTTATCCAAGAATCCGAGTTGATCGTGAGAAAACAAGAAGTAACATTTTTATTACTGTACAAATAAACTCATGTTCTACATTTTCAACCATGCGAGAAAAAAATCTTTGGTTTTTGTCTCCTTTCTTCCAACAACCAAACAAGCATGCTGAAAGAAACTTTTCTAAGGTAATAAATATAATTCTCGTATAATGGTTAAACAGTAAAACAACTTTTCTGACTTTGTCGACTACGCATCTCTCGACTCGTGTCCATTGCGTGGGTCGTCGTTAAAAACCGGCGTATGACCGAAATGTCAGTGACGACACAGCGCCCTGAAAATTCATCAACAGTATTGAGGAGCATCACGTCACGTCATTTGAAGTTAACTCCGTTATTAGACGGGTTGTCGATGGCCCATGGTTTTAGCCAAGTTGACCATCGTCCACGTAATCTCATTCCCAGCATGCGAGGTCCTTATGAAGAGGTTGCGTCGAGATGCCAAGTATTTGTCATTTTCGCAAAATTTCCTCTCCTTGTGACACGAAGTGCACTCCATTTGACGACGGTGTTAGATGATAGCGTGACGCTATAATATCATCATTTCACTTGTGTGTACGTCATTGTAACACGGGTTTCGGAACCTGAAAGAAAACGCTTCCGGTCTTTAAACGGGCCACCATCAATGGGCCGCCAATGTTAATAATTCCAAAAGAAATGCCGATCAAATTTTAAATTTAACATAAATGTATCAATTAAATTAATTTATGCATTTTATACTTCAAAATCATTAAAATTTGTAAAAATTTATTGTTAGTGGTATTCAGTTTTGTCGGTGCGTGTCGCATAGAAACATAATGAGCAATGAATGGCATAGCGATTGATTTCTTTGTCAATCCAAAGAAATTTGTCCCTTGGGGGTGGGGGGAGATTGGTCGAGGCCGTGACGTCACGGAATGGCGTCGTAGCGACGGTTCCGAAGACGCCTTCCATCTCTGTTGGTTGTCTTCCCGTCGGGCGGCGCGGCGCATTCATGATCGCCCCAACCGTCGTCAGTTCTCAATCCGAAATGTAACCTTCCACACTCTCCTCTCTCACGATGATTCCCCCACCACCTTGCGTTTACCTTTTCCTGCCGTTTTCTTTAGTTTCCCAAATATTTGCGCCAAGTAGGCCATCATAACCATAGGCCTTCTTTTTTTATTTTTTCCCGTTGTGCCCAGTATTCATTCATTTTCTCATTCGCCGCGCCCGTTCCATTTATATTTTCCGGTTGAGTGTTCCACGGTGTGCTCCTGGGTAACAAGGTGGAATGTTACGCCGTTGGTGTTCCTTCATGATTGGAAAATACCTCTGAAGGATAGATAATGACGGAAAATAGTTGAGGACCCACCTGGGAACTCATGAGCTGAACGGAAGATGCAAAAAAGATGTTTATAAGAGTTGTTTCAATTCACTGCTAAAACGTTTCGTTACGCCCGAGGGAATTCAGTTTCACAAACATGTGCGAACAGTTTCAGCCGAACATAGTTAACACTATGGGGTTTGGAGATCCCATTCCATGAATCGTGAAATGCGGAAAAACAATGTATCTCCCCTGTGAACTTCAATGAAACACGCCATTTTTCGACAGCGAAAGATAATGAGATCTTAATGTTTCCTTATTGTGACTGTATAGCTCAATTAGAATTTAATTTGATCCTTATGCTGCTTAATGGTACGAGCATTAATTATTAATATCTCAATGCGTGGGTTCCACACAGGTTTATCAACCGGTCGAGGCAGATTAATGTGTTAGCAGCGTAGAATTTGCAGCGCCTTCCAAGGCGCTATCTTTTTGGGAAGGCAATAAAAAAATTATTTTTCGATTTTGACGGGACACATATAACCTCTTCCACCAATTTCATCGATGCTGACGTGAGAACTCCGGCGCAAAAATTGGAAGCGCTGGCTTACTATCCCAGGAACGAAAGTCCGGCTGTGGCATAAAACTAATTGTAAGATGATGGTCCAATTTTCGCCAGCGTCCGTCTCCCCGTCAGCATACTCTTTATTACTCCTCACTGATTGGTTGAACTGAGGCCTGTCCTCTCATCGTGTCGGGTGCGCCTTAATCGCTACGGGATCCATTATACTGCCGAGGCAATGCAATTTGTAGCTTGTAGGGTACGCAATCACGTTTCGAGGGTTTGCTATAGTGGGTAGGAAAGAATGGAGGTCATATATTTGGGAAAATATAGTAAGATTCAGCGCTTTTTGTCACTTCTGATCAGGCTATGACTCTCAGATCCCCAAAAAAATGAAAGAAATAAACACTGCACATGCACCTACTCAGAGAATCAATACAATTGGTGCCTCGGGGAACGGTGAAGATAGTCACGCGAGTGCGTAAAAAACTAATGCCACTGGGTAACAATGAATCCTCGCGAAACAGTTAAGTGAGCATACGGAAAACCCTGAAACAAAACTTAAAAGACCAAATTGAAAATCATTACGTTAATTTGCCATAGCATTAGAGACGATAGATCGGATATGGAGCACATTTTTGTTATCACAGAGGCAGGCATAGTAGTCGGAACGAGAGTTGGTTCAGAGTGGGGAGATAAAGCAAACAGTGAGGCTTTTCCAAACAGTTCAATGATTCACAGAGGGGATAAGTCTAATAGATTGGATGGGGAAGTGTTCAATCATCGATAGGTTGGGCTCCACGGAGGTAATGTAACTTCGGATACATTCATGACTTACGCTCACGCGTTAGTAGCAATCTCAGATTATTTGCTGACGACACGGTGGTATAGAGGAAAATAAGGAACCCATCTGATTGCGAGCTACTCTCTAGAGACTTGCAGGACACAATATCGGATTGGTGCAAGGAATGGGGATTAATGCTTAATATAGACAAATAAGCAGTTTCGAAATTTTTTGAACAAAGGAAGCGGCGAACAGGAGATCAACTGCAAAATAGAGGGTTCAGTACGAATTACGGCCAATCAAGTAAAATATTTGGGGGTAGTTCTAATACCACGCCTTTCAGGGGAAGCGCATATCAGGAGAATAATCGGATCCTTTCATGAAACGGGTGGTGGGGAAATGTAATGAGAAAGTTAAAGAGGGGTGTTATTTTGCTCTAGTTAGACCTCATTTGGAATATACCGTAAGTGTTTGGGATCCTTGGGAGCAAATTTGGCAGAAAGAATAAGATGCTTTCCAGAGATAATCCGCCAGATCCGTCGAAAATTGTTAGGATAGGAGCACGAGTGTGACAGGCCTTTTAGAGGAATTAAGCTGGGAGCCACTTGAAGTGCGGAGAGATCAAGCGAGACGTATACTTAGAGGAAGGTTCAGACCAAACGAGTTTAACTATGACACTGAAGGAATTCTAATGGCCCCACACTACTTAGGTAGATCAGACCACAAAGATAAAGTAAGGGAGATAGATTCCAGTACAGATAGATACAAATACTCATTCTCTTCCCGGACAATCAGAAATAATAATTGCAAGAAATAGAAATATTAAAGAAATTCGATTTACGATTGATGACAAGATTAAACGTCGAGTGGGCATGAGAAACATTGTATACTCGTAGGTGCATTTCTATTTCAGTTGATAATATATGCATGTATGCGTATGAGTAAGTCAACATGGTTTTTGTATGAATGTAGTATACACCACTGCGAGCGTAAATTGGCTGGAATTTGTTAGGTTTGCATGTGGTTTTTATTCTTCTCTACGAGTGGAGACCGCCTCGCCACACGCCCTTGCGGCGGATTTCTGGGTATTATGTAGAGGTAGAAGTACTCTCGGTATGAGAATGGACGTAAATGCCCAACAGGGAGCTGGCCGGAATAAAAAAAACATTTTTGTTCCTTTTGTTTTTTCCTGATATCTGCTCTTTCCTACTGACATTAGACCGAGGGAAGAAAGAAAGTCCGGCGGAATATACTATATACATATATGTATGGTATACATATGTATGTGTTTAACCTGATGTTGATTCCGTGGGGAAACTTTCGCCCGCTTCGTTCCAGTCTCCCTTTGTTCCTTGGGCTTATTGTGATGAAGGTGCTGCCTCTTTCACACGACGGTGGGAAACCTCGGCACGGTCAATGTAACTTCTAATGGGATCAGAGTGTGTGGCCGCGATGGAACAGCGCGGTGAAATTAATAAAAATTACATTTATCTTCGTGCTCTATGCGTTAAAAATAATACAATTTCACCGCAAGCGGTGTAGAACTTCGTGGAGAGAGAAATTTTCTGAAAATGCTGTACGTATTTAAGGTATTTTTAGTTCGCGCTCAGCATAAAATCGCTGCGTAATACGCTGGCGGTAGCAAATGCAAAATCGATTTGTTCATTTAATGATATCATATGAACGTAAGCAAACGAGAAGGGATCAACGGTATTATCATGCATTGCTATTCAACCATTTGCTATTAGCCGTGCGTGTTGTCCGAACGTGAAATTTGATTTTTTTATTCCATTCAATAGCATCGACAGTGCAAATGATGTGTGTGAGTGACGGAAAACGAGCCTTCCAAGTAGATTGAATTTGGTCACGGCGGCGGCCGTGACCGTGACGCCTTTCGCGTGAACCCTGGTCCTTACAATAGGTCCATAAACACCTCGAGCGGGGCGCATCTGCGAAGATCAGGCAACGTATTCCTCCGCCCGCGCGCCATCTTGGCGGAGCGGTTTCGCAAATATGAGAAATAACATTGGCATTTACTAACCCATTTCATTGCGATTCCAAACGCTGAAAAAATTGCTCAAACGATTGGCAGAAAATAGCAACATAAAAAAATCTATAGATCTAAAGAATGTAAACATTGAGAACATCTTTAGCCGGCAGCGATGTCGAACTTATTGTCCTGTTGTCCTCACATGATTTAGCGTTTACCTTTTTCGGAATAAGAACTAACACTGATCTCAAAAAGTCTTCCGGCTAAATTCCTTCCTCATAGATACTACGAATCAGTCCATAGAGAGAATCTTCCTCAAACATTTTCCTAAACCTTCTAGTAGTTCAGCAGGAATGTTGTCTACCCCCACGACCTTATTTGGATTCATCTCCCTTAATGCCCTTTCTATCTCATCGTCGAGTATGCCTTGGAGACTCGTATATATCGATGTTTGGCAACCTTTCCCTGCCGATGGACACTCGTTTTTACCGAAATATCGATTTAGGATTTTAAATCTTCCCCTTAGTAATAATGTTGTCTTTGAGTGTCACTATGGGGAAACGTTAACTTGGAGACGAGACCCGGAGGACGGGGCCGCTGCACGTGAGGTGTTGGGAGAGGGAGGGGATGGAATTGAAGTTGTTGCATGGGCACTGGTGGTGCGCCATAGTGCAGCATGTCGTCACACGCCCCTTTTTGCCGGGTCCCTTCATTCCTATCCGGTCCGCGAACCCCAGGGGAGCGCGCGCATGCCATTGTTCTCGGTTGTCGTCGTTTGTGGGCCTGGCTTAGTGACCCTTCCTCCATCCGTGCGTCGCTCGAGTGACGACGGTGGGCGGGGAGGCGACAGTCGCGCGGCGCTGGGGTCGCGCGTGTGTGGCCCATTGTTGTGCGGGCGGGCCCATTGTCGCTGGGCCTCCCCAACCCCCTGCAAACACACCGCCGCGCTGACCTCGGATGGGATGTGTATTTGTGCTTCGTGGTGTTGCCGCCTCTCCGCGGAAGTGACGAAAAAACGCCGGTTTCCAGTTTTCCGTCTCATCCCCGTCCGGTGCATTCGTGATGCATGAATGACTGGTGAATGAGAGAGTATGGAGGGGTGGGCGAGGCGGTGGAGGGGGGGTTGGATGTCCGGAGATGGCGGAGCAAAGTTTGTAGGCGTGGTGGAGGAGGAGATCGGGGCTTCATGGCAAGGGCGAAAAGGAAGGAGACCCTCTGACCTCGTGAAGGGGTGCATTGTATGTGAAAGCAATAATGATGACGATGAAACATATGCCCTGCAATTGAATTAGCGCTGTTTTATACGCCTGAGGGCAAGCTGTGCTTCGCTGCTTATCGTGGCATCCGATCGTGACTTTGATCTTAGGCTCACGTTCTCGATGCGAAAATGAGACAATCATTCATATGATTCAAATCTGAATATTCAACTGTTATCGGGCCGTGATGCCATGCTGGCAAATTCACAAAACAGTTTCACACGCTCCCACGATAACTGCATCGCGTTCTCTCTGTCATCCCTCCCGATCTGAGAAAGAGATCTATTATTTTAAGCGATTTAGGCTTTTGTCGCTTCGCCATCTCTAAATAGTTCCCATTAAATGGTAAGCCACACTCAGGCTTTTTACGTTTCGCTGTCCAGAATTAATAGGCGGATATTATTTGCCCGTGGGTTGTGTCGAACGAAGGGGAGGAGTTGATGTCTCGGTCTGCGATAGGAGGTCGGGGTGGAGTGGAGCATCACTCGGTTCATCCAATCCAAATCTTCGGATCGATGGCTCCTCGAGGCGCCGGACTCTCTTCGCCGTCATTCGAGGTCGTGCGTGGTAGCATTGTTTCCCAAAGATAGAATACGAGCTTTGTCGTCAACGGCACCCGAAGTGGAACTGATTTCAACCCTTCAGTTGGCATGCCCACGATGGATTCGCTTGCCTGACTTTCTCCGAATCGGAACTTTGCGCAATGGCATTGTTAACGCCAAATGTTCGAACCCAGAAATGCACGCGATCGCCGTGGTGGGAGAGGCAAAGAAAGCGCTGCAATCGCTCGATGAAAGCATCGAATGAAAAAAATGCTTCAGTCACGGCGCAACAAAATTCGATCGCGGACATGAAATATCAAATTCCAAGCCGCCATTCGAGATATTTATTCCGTGCATCGCGTGTCGTCGCCGCGTATTTAATATCCTTTTGAGGCATTAGCCTCCCTCAGTGCTGAAATTCGCGTGGGAAAACGAGACGAGATTCCACCGGTCAGTGCGGTCGCGAAACGGCGTTCCCCATCGCACGGAGTCTGGTCAGTTGACTGTCGCGGCGCGATTCCCCCCAGCGATACGTGTGCGTGCGTGCGGGAGGGAACGCGCGTAGGCATGCTTTGTTGGAGGAGGAGGCAGTGTAACGCAGTCATCGAAAGTGGGTAACCGGGGGGTGCGAGGGGGGGGGGGGTGAAAGGTCTTTGCCCCTCCCCTCCCAACTAATTGTGATCGCTGGAAGCTGCAGCGGAGGCGTCTCCGCCCATTGTTAGGCAACAACCACACACGCACATGTTAGGCAACAACCACACTCCAAACATGGCGCTGGTTGTCGCGGGGGCCACTGTTGTCCGCATTATTATGGGGTAGCCTCCATTTTCGGTCGCGGCAATATCTACCCTTACCCAGTGCGTAAACAGGTGTGTTATTCTCTCCTGCCCCCACCCGTTGCCTCCCCACGTGGAGGCGGAGAGAAAGCTTTCGGAGAGGAGGCAGTTTTCGCTCGGTTCGCCTCGCATTCGGTTGTTCACCTAGAGCGCCCTCTCTTCGTGAGTCGGTGTGCGTTTGTCTCGCGTGGACGAGAGAGACTGCGGACGCCGTGATCCGCGGAGGATCACCAGGAGTGCCCGGGTTGACCCGAGGAGTTCGTTATTGTGTTCAAACGGCCTCCAGCGAATGGGTGCGTTAGTTCGGGAGATGTGAGTGGTGTGGGCCGTTTCTTTGCCGAGTTTCCTCCGTGCTTCAAATCGGTGTGGCGTCCGAATGCGTAGGTAGGAGTCCGAACCGGACTAATCGCACTTCGTCATCGCCGTGAGTCGCCTCTGGATCGTTCGCGCGCTAATCGCTCCTCTCCTTTCTCGAGGGCATTCGGGCGAACGAACGCATTGCCGACCCCGGGAGGAGAGCAAATCGCGGGTGGCTGCGTCGTCTGCTTCGTTTAGTCCTCTCCGCCCCCCGGTCCTCGGATCGACTCCCATCATTGTCAGCGGGGCTGCCGACGGCGGAGGAAACGGAAAGCGACGTCGCGGAGGGCGTGGCGCCTTGCCCCCCCCTCATCTTTCGGGAGATTATCCGTTGTTTGTGGAGGGAGAATTGGTTGTGGAGGACGCCATCCTTTCGCTCTCCCTCCCCTCCCCGTTCGCCTTATTATTCGCTCCGTGAGCGACCAAATGCTTTAACGGTCCGACGGATCGCCCCCTCTGCCCCACCCTCTATGCCCTACCCCCTCCGCTCTCTGCGAAGAACGCGCCAGCCTCCTGGCCGCTTCGAATCGGAACACTTGGCCCTGGGTCGGCCGTGCCCTCGCTGCTTGAAGCTCCCTCCTCCGCTGCCGTCGTCGGAGAGAGAGCGAAGCCCTTCGCGCGACCGACTTTTCGCCGTGAGGCGCGGGTGACTTCTTCCCACCTACCAGCTGCTTTTTCCGATAGCCTCTTGCGGAGGCGCGAAGGTGTTTTGTTTGCGCGTGTCCCCTGTCTGGAGGCTCGGTGCCATCGAAAAGGCGGAATCCTCGGGTTGCACCCTCGTCGCCACTTTTCCTTTGCCGTCGTCGTGTGTGTGTGTGTGCGTGTGTTTTTGGACCCTTTGGTGGGTCCGCCTTTCCACGGACGAATGGTGATTTCTCTCTTCCTTGCGACGATCGAGGCTGTCCCGGAGGCATCGGTGTGAAGTGGAGGAGAGCCATCATTACGTGATCCGTTGAAGCGTCCGAGAAAAGCCACGACTGCGGTCCAGCCGTCCGCCCAGTCCGAGCGTGTCCCAAATTATGGAAGAAATGCTCACCGGGCGGAATGAGTGAAAGTTATTTTCTTCCCCCCATCTCCCCTTCTTTATATTTTATCCTGTGATTCCCGCTCAGGTTTCTCCCACGGCGGTCCGTGAAGAGTACCCGCTGCCTTGCGAGGCCGAATATGCTTTCGGAACCGGATGGGGGAGTTCCGTGCTCCTTACTTGAGCCTTTCTTTTCCCCCGGTGGAGTCGACGCCTCCTCCCTCACTCGGTCGACGTCTCCCCAAAGCACATCGAGAGGCTCCCGGGAGCGGAAGCGATAAAATATTCCCTTTCCTCCCGCGCTCGGCGTTTCTAGTCTTTGGTCGATAGCACCAAGTGGTGGGTCGACCGACCGCCTGGGACTGGGTTCAAAACCCGGTGCTACTACTCTCGACATCCGCAGTTTGGTTCCAGCTGTGTGTACCATTCCCGTGCCGGTTCTCTCGGTGGACGCCGCCGCATGTGGCACGGGGAAGTAGTTGAATAGACCCTGCTGATGTGTGTGGTGTTCACTCCCTCGGCTGTGTTCCCCGTTGAATCGTGTGACGTTTGCCGGGGCTGGAGTTGAGCTCTCCGGGAGGGAACACCTTCGGGTCGATCACCTCCTGCCGAACCCCCCCCCCCCTGCTCGTTTTGGTGGAGAGCGGAGCGGACTGGAGGACCTTGGGCGTCCTTGAACGCCTTGCCCACCTCCCGGGGAGGAGTCTCTCTGTAGGACGCCCCCCCCCCTGAACGTCTTCGCCGCCTGGGGAGGATTTTTTCGCGGAGTGCCCGAGGGAAGGGTGGCGGCATGTGGTCGGAGGATGGCGGCGCGGCCAACGGCGCCGGTGGCGTCGCGTTCCGCCGCGGCGGCAGCGTCCGCGTCGGCGGCGGCATCTCCCGCTTCCGCTCCCGGCGGAGCATGAGGGCGGCGGCCAAGAAGAGGACTGCGGCGGCAAAGGTCATTCTCTCCCCAGCTCGCGTATCTCCCCTCCGATCAAATGCTTCGGCGTCCGCGAAGAGATCGCTTGAGTTACGGTCGACTTTGCCGGTGACGCCATTGTCGGCCTATTTGCCTTCACGTATAATTTTGCTAAAACTGTAAAAATATATTACGCATAATCTATTTTGAAGCGATCTCAACACTTCATGATACACCGCAACAATATTATCAGGGTGAATCCATATCGCGTGATATGTCTAACATAAATTGCAAGCGGGAATCTTTTGTGATGTTGTTATAAATGTCGTGTGGACAGCGTCAGAAAAGATCATGAGAATGCGTATTAGATATGGGATGGATTGATTTAAAATGTTCGCAAAATCGATGAGGTACCAGAGAAACGGCCAATGGCTTCGCTCAGGAAATGATTTTCGCACCAAGTAGAATAATGCGGGGGCAATATTTTATTCAACTCTCATTTCGTCGTTCCCTTTGATAGCAGTTCTTGCCTCCCTACGCGAGCACTCCCAAACTTGGTGCACCCAAACTGTCGTGGATATTCGTCCGTAATTTGAATCACTTGACTCCTCCATCCGTAAGTGACCAACATCTAAGGCACTGCGGTTATGATTGAAACAAATTGGAGTGTGTCCACTCGCGCCATTCGTCCTTGACCTCTCCCCTTTTTTAACTGCGGAATCCTCAAAATGACGGATCGGATGTTTGTCAATCGCTCGCAGCGACCGCGCAGTCGTATCTACTATATGCAGCAAAATGCCTCTGGGTGTATTTAAATGGAAACCCGGTACGTGAGTACTTTTCGCGTTCGATACGAGCTCTGTTGCACCACGCACGATTTGAGAGTCGGCGCGTATGATTTTCAGCGATTTAAGAAACGGTGGCATTTGATAAAAAGAAGTGCAAATAATTCTCAAGATTCGATCTTGCAAAACGAGTCCCGCGACCATTTCCGCTTTTTTATTCGACTTTCGAGGGAAGGAAAAGTAGCGTCGGCTCGTCGTGTTTGGAAACGAGTATTCGTCTGCAAATGTCGCGCGCGCACTCGTCCCTCTGAATTTTCATGAAAATCCGGATTGCGTTTCTCCTCCCGGACGAGATCCGACTCGGCAGGCAGGATAAATTGGCGGTCAAAGTGCGTCATGTCCAGGGAAAAGGGCAAATGGAAGGGGATTGGATGACTGGATGGAGAAGGTGAAGTGGGCAGAAAGGAAAACAAACGAGGAAGTGCCTGGCATTGTGAAAGGGCAGGAGAGGGAATTGCTGGGAGAAATCATAAGGAAACGGGGTGAGATGGACGTGAAGTATATTGATTGGCAGTGAGATGTTGAAGACTGCGATAGAGGGAGAAAGTTAAGGGCAAGCGAGGAAGGGGCAGGAATACAGGGTTCGTCCGGAAAATAAGTGTACTGACTCCTGGGCTGGGCGCGCCGCTCCAGGCGCGCCCAGCACCGCTCTGACGGGCTGCGATTGGAGAAGGGTATGTTGGCAAGCGACGCTGAAAAAGGCAGTCGGCTCTGAGCGGTGGTTTAGTGAGGAACTCTGTTAACGCGAACCTCCACGCTCGACCCACGTCACGGAACGCGATGCCGAAGTTTTTGGAGCAGCGTTATTGCATCAAATTTGCGGTAAAGCTTGGGAAATCATCTACCGAAACTGTCGGTATGATTAACCAGGCTTACGGGGAGTCAGCCATGTCCAGAAACATGATCTTTCGGTGGCACAAGATGTTCGTGGAGGGCAGAGAAGAGGTCGACGACGAGTCTTCGAGAGGTTCCCGATGATGCCTTGGCGGGAGCGTTCCAGAAATGGGAACGCCGCTGGAACAAGTGTATCGACTCACAAGGGTCCTATTTTGAGGAATATTAGCTTAAGATATGTATAAGTGTAATAAATTTTTTTTCCTGAGCTCAGTACACTTATTTTCCGGACGAACTCTGTAAGTTAGAGAGGGATGGGAGGTCTGAAGTATGCGGAATTGAAGAATAGTGTGTAATCGTATCAGATGCCAGGTTGTAGATGTGTCTTGCTGGCCGAGGCATTTGCGTGTTGATCGCAATGTCGATCCAAAACCACTTCTGTCTTCAAATTGTTCTCCAATCTCCACTCTAAATGTCACTCATTATATTCATGAATTCATTTAATGGGAGCTGATTTGTTATTCCTGAAACGCAGTTGGTATGCAGCCTTTGGCGGTGACTCTTAAGTGTGTTTAACTTCAAAATATCGATAACTGTTTCGTCATGGAAGGGCCACGCTGTGGTCGAGTCGGAGAGAGCACGATTGTGTAATTTCAAATTAGAAATAATATGATAATTCACCGAATAAGACACGGAATGTTGCGTATCAATGGCGATGCTTCCAACTATCACTACGGCTGCAGAGCTGACTTCGATTCTGCTCTACAGCGATTCAGTTCGCATCAAGAGCATTGCACCGTCATAAACGAAATGTGCACCCAAGTGGGCAGGGCAGCTGCATCGAGTGGGCGAATGAACGAAAGATGGAACTAACCCCGCCGCTGCCGTGATTCAGTCACGCCAGGGACGCACCACCCTCGCGCATCTCCATTCATTCCCACCCTCCTGCCGCATTATGAAAACCGTTGTGGTTGTAAAAATGACTTCGGTGAAATGCAATTGTCATCAGCCACATCGTTATGAATCTAGATTAACTTAGATGTGGACATTTGAAATTAAGACAGCAAAATTAAATATTTTTTTATTTTTTAGTGCACACAGAAAGGAAATCGTAATGTGAATTTGTAGGCATATTTCAGTTTTTTAAACGTTCAATGACAACGACCAGGGGATAAAATTCAAATGCGCAATCACGGGCCGCATGCAAAGCAGCGGCGGGCCGCGGATTGTGCGTCGCTGGCATAAATGTGGCGGGATGCTTGCGTGAAAAAGACCCTTGATGTGGGCCTTTCGCTTATGAGGCTGGCTGCTTATGAGAACCCCACGTCCCAACTGTGTCTCATGGGGCGACCACCCCGAACACGCCGTTCATCTCTCTGTGGGTGGGTGGGATGAAAGGGTAATCACACTCTCTTATTGCCGTCTTCCAAGTTGCCCGGGTCTTACGTAGGCATTTCGCTTTATTTCCGGTGCTCTCTTAATTAGCAGTGACAATTCATAATTAATACTATTTCTGGAAGTAGTTTCATTCCTCCTTGGCCCCTCTTTTTCATCCCCATCCCCTTTCGGGGCTTCCGCTAGTTCCCTTTTTATCGCTTCGCCTAAACCCCTTCGCCTCCCGAGTCCCAAATCATTTCTCCAGCCATTTCTTCCTTCTTCTGCCGCCAATCCCCTCGGCGGAAAAGCTTTACAGCGGCGTCCAGACTCGTTAGGAATATAGGGGCGGATTCCTAAATGTTAGGCGTCTAATGAATAGGCGGAGTGAGTTTGGACACACTACGCCTACGAGAACTGCCATCTATGCATGTAGCTAAGTATAATGGAATAACAGATGATGTCCGAATGTAAATATTTAGATAGTTGAGAGAGATTCTGCCAATAAGTGCGTGCAGATACGAACACCGCGCAATGGCGTGGTGCGCAATGCTGAGTTCACTTTACAATTCATTTGGCAATCTTTTATTGAAGTTTTTCATTTGTTTCATATAATTTAGTAGCTCGGGTGATTTTTGGGACTAATTCCGCGTTCATTTTCTCTTATCGGAGTACGTATATTTCAAATACCTTTACCCATAATAATGCAACAGTTTCAGAGTGTAGAAAGCATTCGCCTTGACCGGAATCCCGGTCAAGGCGAATGATTTCTACACTCTGAGATTGTTGCATTGAAATGCATATTAGCGGATGACTCCGTTTAACACTACTGTTGCGGCATCTTTCGCGGTTTTTTGGAATGTAACTAATAACATTATTAAATAAAGTTATCACAAGAATTAAACTACATTCATGGAGAAGACGCCAAATTTATCTTGCCTGAGAAAAGCTCCGCCTTTTCCCACCTCACGTCATGATAAAGCCTCCGCTTTTTTTAACGAGTAAAGTTGTTCTTTCTCGAAATAACCAATGTTATTGTGACCAACATATCTTATACACTCCCGCCATGGCGATTATTCTTAGGCTAGTTGTCTCGCTTCTAGCACTTTGAATTCTGGGATTCCAATATGGCGGATTTAGGATACACTTCTTGTGTCCTAAATCCGAGGCCCAAATGATAAGCTGCCTAAATTTGCGCTCTCTCGCTGCCCATTGAGTTTGTACGCCCTTCGAGATGGCGTCCATCCTATATCCGAGCGATTTAGGCGGCCAAAAGACGAGTCGGGACGCAGCTTACAGCTCCCCAACTATCAAGCACAGTTGCGCGCTTCGCCATTGTCGGCCTAGGGTTTTTTATTGTTAACATTTATTCACCTGGTAGCATTGCAACTCTCAGATTATCAAGTGACCGTAGAATAACCGCCAGCCAATTTTTAGGTTAAAGAAGCTATGCCATCAAAAATGTCTGGGAGTTTCACAGTGACTTTTTAATGTAAAGCTTCGTATGGACTGAATGTTACTATAATGTAGATCACAACTAATAGTTGGTAATTATAGTGCCTATTATTCTACTTGTGTTCTATGAGACCGAATATATGTGCATGCGGTAGTGGTGTTTCAATTTCTTGCTTGTTGTGTCCTGGCTTCCGTGTAGTAGGATGGCTTTCGTGCTGCATCCTGGGGTGCAGTTTTTTGTTGGTTTGTGGTATATGTGTTTGCATGAGTGTTGGATGAAGGGATTGTTGTATGAGTGTTTGCGCTGCTGTGGGATTAATTTTCCATTTTCCATTTAATTTGTTGTTTTGCATGTGGTATTTTTCCTTTTTACGGTTGGTGACCTAACACCCCCCGCCACACGCCCTTGCGGCGGCTTGCGGGGTATTATGTAGATGTAGATATAGTATCGCACGTGCACTTCTTTTGAATAGACCTATTTATATCGATGACAAAGGCACGATCAACGTTGCGCACCACGCCATTGCCATGTTATTTATAGGTTGAGATTATTCGTCATGGCTTATTATAAAGCTATTTAAGTATTACTATAAGACGAGAGCTGACCGAAGTGCGATTCCAAGCGTACCTCCACCCAAGTGCCCTTTTTTCCGAATGACATGGCGTCGCGCGCAAAGTTGGCTGAGTTGTGGTCTAGGACTCTCGGGGCGTACTCACGTAGTTGCAACGTGCGTGTGTTGGCGTGACTGCGTGTGTGCGCGTCCGCGCGTGTGAATTGTTTTCTCCTGCGGTCGAATGAAGTCGTCGGTGAAAGCATATCCCACGGCGGGAGTGAATTTTCTTCGAGAAACAAAGGAGCCGTTTTCTAAAGAGACACCCCTCTCGCATCCGATTTCTCCGTATCTCATTCGAACGCGTCCCTCGGCCGTCGGTTACCACACGGCGTCGGTCAGAAGTCCTCGCGGCCATCTTTGTCCTTCCCTGCAAGCCGCGCAGGGGTCATTGGGTCGATCAATCACTGGGCAATTGGAGGGTGATTCCGTGAAGCTCGCGGATGAAATATGCATTTCACCCAAATAGCTCCAGTTTAGTGGTAGTCTAACCTGAAAATTATCTTTCTTACCTCGATTGCTGGTCTCCCTCCCACCTACGGTGACCCACCCACCCGCTGGGAAGATGGGTTTTCCTCAACCGAGATTGTTACTTTGCCGGTTCCGCTTTTCTCGTGGACCTCGTTTCGGAGCTTATCAGTCCGCCGCCCCGCCTTCCTCTCCCCCACCACCTCACTCCCTCTCTCCCATTCCCTCCACCCGTTCTCTTCTCATACCGCACTTTGATTACTGTGATGTAGTATACCAAGACCTTTCAGGCGAACTGGAAACCAAACAGCTATGTATGTAGGTATGTGTTTGCATATAGGTATGTATGTATGTGTGTGTGTATGTATGTGTATGTATGTGTATGTATGTGTATGTGTGTATATATATATATATATATATATATATATATATATATATACTTTTTCTTTTCGATGTGCAAATCTGTGCTAAATGAATTGATGTCTGTCTATATGTATTTATGTGTACAAATGAATGTAACTATAAGTTTAATGCCTACTATAATATGTATACAACTATGGGTTAAATGGAAGAAGGGACCATTTGGTCTCAATTTCGCCCAAATAAAAACCTCTATCTATCTATCCCATTGGAAGAGCATAATTTCGCTCCTTCCTCAACTTTAGCCAAAGATTTCCTCGGTACGCTCTCCGCATTCGTCAATTTCGCTGCGTTATATCTTAAGGCTTTAAACTTTCTTAGTTACTTATTGATCCAGAGATCCTTTCCGCTCCTTTGATGATGTTAGAGCTGCGTATTCATTAAGAAACCTTGGTTGATTTGATTGCAATTTCTCATATTCGTGTCCATGGCAACGACGCCAAACTTAAAAGCGTTTAAAGCAGTAAACAAGACGGCGCGTTTCAAGGACAGCATTTCCTTGCACTCCTTACGTTCAATGAAGACGAAATTTGAGAGATTTCAAAATAAGGGAGAATAATTGTGGAACAGATGGATTTAATGTGTCAATTTTCCCGCGAACGATAAGGGTTCAAAATAACTTAGTCCGACCGCGGAAGGAGGGGGGGAAATGCATTTTATGTCAAAAGTAATGCAGTGCGTGATCACCCCCTGCCGCACACCCTGGTGGTGGCTCGCAGGGTACCAAAAACTAAACTAAGACTAATAATAAGCCATCTTCATCTCTGCAAGTATGACCATTTCATCGATCAAGCCATTTTTATCCCGTTGGTGTATGAATAGTCGTACCTGACCATTTGGTCATCTGCGACGTGACGCCGATAGGGTTGGGATCCATGTCATGGAAAGGCCCCTACACATGCATTCAATGGTGGCTTAAATTGGACGGACGGAGTAACTGGGGTGAGGGAGGAGTGAATAGAGTGCTTTTGTGGTAGGAAGTGGATTATTTACTTTCTCCGTACATTATTTCGCCGACACTCACCTTTTCCTAGATCTCGTCAAATTCTTTCTCGTTATACGCATTAAATATCTGAGTAGATAATGAATGCCCCGTGCTTGGTTCTGTCTCTAGTCGTGGACCCCAGCGTGCTGACGCCTTTGCCATGTGCAGTTCTTCGTCAGTAATGTTCCACTCCACACTGTTGTACTAACTAAGATAAGTCCCATTCGTGATAATTCGGATGATTGAGCTTCGATGTACTATAAGGATCAAGTCCTCTCCCTCCCTCTCTTCACCGTGGCAGCATCTCCATCTGAGTGATGGTCCACCGCTTCCTCTTCCCTTTTGTGTCACTCGGCGCGATGTCATTTCCATTCTAAAACAGTCATTATTTCATCCGAGTGCATTTGCCGGGCACTGTACCAACATTTCAAATGAAGGAACTTGATCGCGCTGAGAGCCTCTTTATCTTCTCCACACTGCGAGTTACTTCAACCTACGGCTTCCTGAAACAAAAACAAAAATCAACAGTAATAGATGTAATTTACGACAAGGTACCTAAAGATCACTTAATATGCAGATCAAATTTAATTCCAGAAATTTTTCAATCATCTCTTGGTAATAATTATTTAGAAACGACACCATGTAACCATTTTCTATGCACCAATGGGTGAAGGTACGCCGTGATTGGACAGTGAGTGAGTCCATTGAAGGTGTTTCCCAGAAGAGGTTCGTTTCGATCGCCACGTCACGTGCGGAGGCCGGGAGTGCTTTCTTCTGCCCCCGGGCCAGACCGGAGGGAATTTCGGCTCGGCTGGTCCTCGGGCCCCCAGTCACGTCCGCGGGGCGCATCGTTCTTAGCCGGGAAGTGGGTGGGGGAGCGGGCCGCGTGCGTTCGCCCGTTCGAACCGAGTTCGAATGTGCGACCTTGGCGCGGACCGTTAACCCGAGAAGACAAACGAAGTCGGGTGGTCACCGGCTGCTGGGATCCTTCTGTTCCCGGAAATAATGACGTCCAGCACACGCGCACACATTCACGCACGCACCAGCCAGCCTCCTCCCCTCTCACTCGGTCGGAGCGGGTGAGGCCGGGGTGGGTTGGGGTTAACAGCAGTCCACGAGGACATTGATGCGGGGGACAGGGCGGGTCCTTCTTGATTATGATCCGCTCGGCCCACACCCACGCCCCCGTCGTTCAAACCCTCCCGTCTCCATGGTTGCCATAAGGCACGAGGATATGAGCAGAGGACGCGTGTGCTGCCCCTTATGATTCTTCCCTGCGCCCCTTGGCGGAAGCTGTGGCGTGGAGCGTATTCGTGTAGGAATATGAGTAGATTGGAGGGGATTCCGGACCAAATGGTCCATTTCCTAATGGGTCATTTTCCGGACTAGAGGGAGGATAGCGAACGAAGAAGTTGTGGGCAGGGCAGGGGATCAGAGGTGAATTCGGACAAGGCGGGAACCAGGTGGTCGCCGGTGCCACGTACCAGAGTGGCAGTGTGAAGGCCGTGGTACGCGGCGTGGAGAGGGGAGAAATTTTGGGTGGCGGCGAAAGACGAGAAGAGGCGAGGAAGGCGTGGAGTGCGCATCTCTCTTTGAGGGCCGCCGAAGGCTCCTGTCGGGGAAGTATTCCCCTCAAGCCTCTAACATTTGATAACCAAGAGAGATTGCACTTTTTCTTCTTCATAGGAATCGTGCGCTTCGATGAACTACTACATTCGTAATGCAAACTGAATTAGTGGCGGTGATTGAGAATAAAGACTTAAGTGAGGTCTAATTTTTTATAATGTTAACGCTATCTGATTGCCCAATTTGGCAATTTCATGTGCGGAATTGTATATTTATAATTATTTCGAGTGCTCAATTAAATCGTTACAATTAATTCTTGAACTTTTATTGATGTTCATTCGTAAACCATTAACTTGTGGACGACCTAATGTCAGTGACTCGGGGAAGACCGTGAATTTGTCAGTGCAACTCCATTTACTCGTGTTCAAATGTCGGTGACTTGCAGTCAAAACATAATGTGTAGAGGGTGTTCCTTGTGCGTGATGCAGGGAACGCTTTTCGAAATGCTTGTATCGGGCTCAATGTTTTATAAGATGTGTGCGATGGAAGGTCATCTTATGCGAGTGGTAGGTGAAATTCCAACGCTGTCTCGCTTAAATGCCTTCGATAAATTGTCGGTGGCCGATCCATTGATTATCACTGATTCGCTCGGGGGAGAGCGTAGCGTCTGGACTGATGGACAACGTGTGCTTAGTATGTTTGATTCCGAGTAGTTAATCGGTTGTGGCTGTGAGGGAGAGGTGCCCTCGATGCGGGCCGGTGCTCGCTCTTCGTGCTTTCTACATCCACACAATACCTCGACAGGGGCGTGTGGCGGGGGGTGTTAGGTCACCAACCGCTTGAGTACATATTACTTGATAAACAATTATTGCGTACATCATTGCCTAAATTCTACATGCAAAAATTGTTAAACACCGCGATTCATCAAAATTTATTATATCGGTTGATTTGAATTTAATAAAAAAATTGATTTTGTGGCTAATGATTACTTAACCCACCAGTAACGGTAATGTGACACGTGAGAGTGACAAAATTGTTGAAAGACTTCGGGTGGGAAAGCCTCGAAAAACGAAGATGAAATTTTAGATTGAATTTATTAAGTAAATTTGAGACCGATCAGTTCTCCTGAGACGTTCAACGCATTCAACAAATTCCCAATAGCAATGGAAGCAATGATTATTCATTCGAGATTGGCGGTGGAACGGAAAGGGTTAAGATGTCGTGTTTTCCTGAATCAATCGGAGAGAGTCACAGCCGATACCCACATTAACTAGGGCTCAAAGAGAATCACAATTACGTACATACACGTATGTAGGTATGCATGTAAGAGTGTGCATGAGGGAGGACTCCAGGACAGATAGGTACAAATATTTGTCCTCTTCGCGGACAATCGGTAATCATAATGGTAAGAAAATTATAGGAATAGTGAAGACGTTCGATTTAAAAGTGAGGATGAGAATTAACGCTGCGTCGGAATGAAGCATATTCGCTGGTGCATTTGTATGATGATAATAGTACATGCATTTGAATGTTTGTTAAGTTAACATGAATATAATGTACGTCTCTTAGGGTGTAGATTGGCCTAAATGGCCGGGCAAGGCCCGGGCGGACGTGGGCTGCATCTGCGACTCCCACTCCCCGCCCCCCTCTCCCCGCCCCCCTCTCCCCGCCCCCCTCTCCCACCGCCGCCCCACGGCTCAATAAAACCCTTCGCATTCCCACTGTCCGTTAGAAGTGTCCCCCATGAAATCTAATCACGATTTCAAAAATTGTCCCCGAGCCAAAGTTCAAAAATGTCGACGTTGAGACGAGGCGGAAAGCGAGTGACGCGGGGGCGATTCGGAGTGGGGACGGGGGGGGGGGGAATGGTGACGTGACGTGGCCCTTCTCTTGACTGTTATCATTCGGTTGATTATTTTGGTTTTGGTTTGCTTTTTGAATTTTTCCAACCTCACGGAAAAGAGCGCACGAAGAGTGATCATAGGGTCTACGAACCCTATGATGCCTCATTACACTGATGACGTATGATTGAACGCATGGCGGAGACCGTGTGATCGGTACAGAGGCGAGGATCAGTCGCGCGAAAAAAATACCGAAGACTAAATTCGTGGAGGACATGCAGACGGAGCGTGCAAAATATTCAGGAAATGTTTAATCGGGAAATGGGTTTGGGATAGAGTGGTTTGGAGGGCGCTAGAAGGATAATTTTGTATGTTGGAGAAACTTCTGCGAAAAGGCGAAAATAGGGCTCGGAAACTAAGTCGTTGCGCATTGAAGCAGTTGACTAGTTGCTCGCTAAGGGCGTGCGAGAGTTAGATCGCATATTGGAATGAAAAGGGCGCGCAAACCGATTGGAGAAGCAGTAGTGTTTAGGTGGAGGAAGCGACCGACGGCTGAGGTCATTGGGGATTGACGGGAAGGGATGAAGTGCAGAGAGAAACCCGACGTCGTCGTTAGCCTACTCTAATAGCAAAAAGGCGTCAAGGGGTCTCCGCAGCTTAGCGTCGCATCCCACGGACGGCGTACTCCATCGAAGTGCCCTCCTTAAAACACTTCGAGTATGGATCGGGATGCCACTGAAAAATATTCATCATCGCCGGGATTCGAACCCTGACCCTCTGGGTGGGAAGCCGGTACGTTAGCCACCGAACCATACCGATCTCCCCGATTGGATGAGAGGACCGAACTCGGTCGCGTCACTAATGCTACCAACAGGGAAAAAGGATTAATCAGGTCAGAAATGCATTCCCATGTGTGGCCCCCACGCGGAGCAATCGTCAAAATCGGTTTAAGTCGCAGAAGACGGTAAAAAACGCGCGGAAATAAATATTATTAGTATCCGATAACACACTGCTATAACACCGTAAGCCCTGCAGCTCTTAACATGTTATTATGAATGGATTATTCCAGGATGGATTATTGGATTATTCCATGGATGTTCCAGGATTATGAACTTTAACCTCCGTTAAAGTTCATAATCCTGGAACGAGTGGTGAGGGGAGAGTTGAAAAGAAGGGATGCCAAGGGTTACTTAGGAACCCAGAAGCGAATAGGGCGCCAGAGAACCAGCGCACTCGAGAAGGGAGACACCAAGAGCCATCCATCGCCGGAACGAAAGAACAGCGGGAAGGAGTGGATTGGTTCGAAAAAAGGAAGAAGCGCATTTGGCATCATTCCCCGACTTTACTTCCTGAAAAACTGCAGTTGAATTGCAGTTCGCGAGCAAAATGTCGAAACTTTTACTCGAACACGGTGACCGTAACTGCTGCGTGAATGGTGCTCGGTCGTCATCACTCCGCACGGTTTTTGGGTGGTTGGCGTAGTGCCAGGTTCATGAGGAAGTGAAAGGATATGCTTGGGGAAATGGCTGGTGGCCTACCACCCCCAGCCACCGGTCCTTGCGAGGCATTCTGTAGATGTAAAGTTCATCCTCGCGAAGAGAAGGAAACAATAGCGTAAAGACTGCGAGGAATGGCATCATGGTCGGAGGTACATTAATTAGATCTGAGGTGTGGAGATTGAAACTGTGGCACGAAATAGGTCAACATGGGAGACATCGCCACGGCGAAACAATGTACGCTGCTCCTTGGGAAATAGCATGCGTGATGACCCGTGGCAAATTGTCCCGGGTTCAAGGGCAGGAGGAGGAAGGAGACCTGCCCACGGGAGGGAAATAAGAAGTGAAGGCTCGGGTGAAGTTATAATAGCACGAAAGGAAATATGTAATATCCGTGTGAATTTCGATGTAATGTAAACTTAATAAACATCTAGAAGTGTTGCAACAAGACGGGAAAGCCAAAGCAAGGGTGCCCTCGCCTGCATTGTATTATTATTTCGAACAATAGCAGTAATGAATTCCTCCCCCTTTGTTTGTCGGTTGTGCCCCTGCAGGGTACACGGCGTGCCCGATCTGAGAACTAGGTCAGATCAGCTGAAAATACGCACGACATTGAAACTATCAAGTCCTTAATTAATTGGTTAAGCATTTCAATAGTGAACCGTAATTGCGCCTCTCACCCGCAGACTTCATTTGTCTCCTCCGGTATGAGTTCCTTTCGTCGTAGCGATTGGACGCTTTAAGATTTCGTCATTCTTTCCTTTGCCACATTCGCCAAATCCGAAATCCCTCCATCGACTGCTTCTAATCGTGTCTCAAGATCCATGTCCACTCTCATATCTTTGTCTGACCCCCCCCGGGTCCTTTCGTTTTCCTCTTTGATCGGCAACTGTGCATCGAATCAGTCGCCAATCAATCCTCGCAACCCCGGCGGTGGATGTGAGATCACAATCTGTGTCGACGTCATCCGGAGGAGTGTCGGAGCCATGGGAACAGTCCTTGTTTGAACACAAAACGGATGTGCTCGCCCCGGATACATTGAGAGAGACCGCGGGTAGTGCCGAAGCGGTGAGTTGCTCGAGCCGATGTGCATTAAAATGCGAAAAAGGAACAACGCTCTCAGGTCGGGAATCGAACAGGAGTTATTAGGCATTACTTTCTCATCTCCGAGGCCATTATTTGGTGGGAGCGGCATCTTGCACTACGGGTCACCGAGAGAGTGACGTGGCGAAGATGGAATCGCGTGCTGGGTGCCGCCGCACTCATATCACGCGGCGGGAGTTTCAAAAAATTCGTTTTGTTTTCGCGGCCGTTAATCCGACTGAGCGCGGCCCCTTCGCTTTGATTCCTACCGGCTTGACAGAGGACACCGCCAAACACAGAATTGAAGAATGTATCCGTTATGAAAGAACAAGACTAGAAATATGGCATAACATGGCGGCGAAGAAAATTAAATTGCGCGAAATAGTATTAGTCTGTTTAAATACCAAATGTATACTCCTATTTCATTTCGTCAGATAAGTGGTAATTAAGTAATGTAAGCAGGCTCATCTAACACATTTTAATTGTTAGTGTAAATTCTCCTATTTAACGTGCTCTACAACTAGGCGAAAAACCAAAAGATATCATACATGCACGATACAAGCTATTTTTATCTGTATATACTATATTATGTTGTATGTTTCTGTACTTTTGCTGATTATTGTGAAAATATGTACTAATTGTATTTGAAGTGCCTAAATTCTAATGTTCTGTGTATTCTGTAAATGGTTAAGTGTGTGATTTCAAATGTATCATTATGTATCTATTGGAAACTTGAGAGTTTATGTAAATAACTGTTGAAAAATCTTATATCGGATAACCTAGGCGATTGAAGACAAAAGAGGAATTTAAGCGTGAGCAGGTATCCCCTCAATCAACATATATCAGTGTTGTTTAACTATGTATGTTTTTAATTGAATAAACAAGGAAGGGTTGGTTAGGATGTCTCTCTCTACTCCTACCACAACCATTTCAAAAAAAATTCCTGCCGGCGCGAGGGAGGGAAGGTGGCAGTCCGAGTGAAATAAATGAGGGACGCGCTGCGAGTGTGTGTGTACGAAAACAGATGACGAGAGTCGAGCGGACGGCACGGGAATCGTCCCCCCTCCCCCGCCACTTCTCGGATCAATTGCTCCCGATGTGCGAGAGTCGCATAGAGTGAGCGAGGAATGAAAGGTGGAACGGCAAGTTCAATTCCTCCTTGAGAAATCCTCGGAAGAGGGGAAGAGAGTGGGGGTTGAAGAGAGGAAGTGGGTGGGATCCGGGGGAGGAGAAGGGTGTGGTGGGATGAGGCCGTGATTTGGAACGCAGGAGGAGGGGAGAATGTTGTATGCGAGTGGAGAAGAGAAATGGGCCTTCTTGGACGGCGATAGAAGTTACGCAGTGTTGAAGAAGTGAATTGCCTAAGGAGAAGCTAGAGATAGCGCCAGAGTAAGTCAACTTACTAGGTTCATATGAACTGTTGTAATGTTGGCAAGGGACCTTCGAAGGTCTACCATTAAATTTGGGTTGAATGACGCGTCGGGGATATTTTTGCGTGTAATTCGCGTGATTTGATGGAGTATTGCGAAGAAACATTAATGAATTGACCTTTTTCACAATCCGTAAACTGTAAATATATTATAGGCAGAGCTGCAAATCTTGTGCAAGTTTATTAATTTGCTAAGGGATTATTTTGAATCCAGTTTGTTTGCGGAGGCATTTTTTGCTGCCAGAATGGGAAAGATTGTTTGGCGAACAGTCTGATTTGGGAGCATAGGAGAAATGAATGGCTTATGAAACTCGAACATTTGCTCTGCATTCTCAGACTGGAATCACAGCTGGTACCCATTCTCTGTAGATGCCTGTAAACCAAAGCATGGAAAAACTAATTGCGGGGTATATACAATTGTAAAAAGAGTCAATATATTAATTGTGTACCTTTGTAAAGGTCAGGTGTCAAAAGTGCTCCAGGCCATTGCTCTCTGACCTCTTCTCTCTTGTTTCTGACTTCATTCTTTCTTTCCCTTTCAGGGTCAGAGCAGCTTCGAGGAACTGCGTCGATTCATCAAACAGGGGAGCGATTTCTGCAAAGACCTGAGTGCCATCCTCCAGGAAAGGTAAGCTGAGGGCGACGGTGTCCTTTTTAAGAAACAACCCCTGTCTCAAGAGATGCTCGGGCGAGTTTGCCCCGCGCATGCGCCAAAGAGAGCGAGCGCATTCATCTGTCGTCGCACTCGCTGATTAACTTCCTTCCGATTACAAATAAATCATTCGCCAGCATAAATCTTCCCCCAATGCCTTCGGCCCATTTCCCCCCGAATTACTCCGCGAGTACGTGTTCCACCTGCTCTGCATTCTGCTGAAAATCACCTCTAGGGATCGCGTGTGACCAACTTAGTAGCATTGAATAGAAGCAGATGAGGCCGAGGACGCGTGAGCCTCCATGCAGAGGAGGCTCACACGTCCTCGGCCTCTTCTGGGTCGTACGTTGGAGAAGGCCACCAGCGAAAGATGCCGAGGGGTCATCACCGTTCGACGTCCCCCGAGACGAGCTGTGAACCGTCCACAAAACAGGATTCGAATCCTCGGCGCTGGAAGCCAGTTACACCGCCGTCCGGAACCCATTACCAATTTTGGCCAGAATCAACCAATCAGAATTCACGTTCGGGAGACACGCTCAGCGATGCGAAACTGTTTGAATGGCAGTACCTGTGGTTCCGTTGGTTCTTTTCGTATCGTTTGTTTACACTAATGGCAGAAGCCTGACACGATTGTTATTGAAGCTGGTTTGGACGATTCCTCAATGTCTCGTCTGCGTATTTCAATGGAATTTGGTAATCATATTTTGAAATCGTGCTCAGTGTAAACGCAGATGGAAAAATTGGAAATAATGAGATGAGGTCGCCTCATTAAATCGAGGTTCCTCTTTCAACCGGAAGGCGCACTCATCCTACAACTGTTTTTTATTTGCATTTGGTTATCGTTGAAAGGTGTGACGCATCACGACAGGCACATTTTCTTTCAAATCGGCGTCCATTACAAACCTTGAATTTTTATTTTGAACTCGTAGAAAACACAATTGTATCGTTTTTTCGAATTTCGCGCGAATTCAGCGGAGACCAACAAAAATTGAACGAACGTAAACATTCCAAATGAAATTCTGACGCATTTTTGCGATTGATCCGACTTACTCTCGCCTATTCAAACTGACCGAATGAAAACGAAGGCCACACACCTCCGCGGATGAACCGAGAAAGGGAAAAGTGAAGGATATCAATGCCCGCCGATTCCTTGCCGTGCTGAATTCAGGCAGTTGCATATGGAACACTTGCGTGCTCTCCGGAGAAAGCGCAGGTCTCTTCCTTCCAATCACGTGCACTTAGCGACGGCACCGCATTGTCCGAAGGGGAATCGGAGTGGAACTCTCCATCGAGAGAGCCATCCGATCCTCGGGGCGGGGAGTCAAGGGCAAGGGAGCAAGGGTCCGACGCCCGTCTCCCCGCCGCGGTTAACCCGCACCGCTCCCATGTTCACGCTCACGCAACCAATCCGCAACTGCGGGTGGCGTCGAGCCATCGGGGGCCGTCGAGTGCCACCGGGCAGTAATGTGTCCATTTTCCCGTGTCAGCCATCGGTGTAAAGCGATTCTCGTGGCGGGGATTATTTTCGGGTGTATCGACCAACGTCGAAATTACTTATCATATGTAATAACTTTAGAATCAACGTAAACAGGACAAGGGTAATTGATTTCTAGAAAAAATGAAACAACTTGGACGTTACCGTCACTCACGATCTCTCCTGGGTGAAACACATAGGACAATGAATGTGTGGACTAGATAATGAAAAATTATGATTAATTAGAAGAGTACTGGGTGTAAATGTGATGAAAAGGTCAAAGAGAAATGTTATCTGTCGCTGGTTAGGCCTAAATCAGAATATGCTGCTAGTATATTATGGGATGCTCACAAAGTTGGATTGATTGCCGAATAGGATCACGTGCAGCGCAGAGGAGTTGGATTTGTAAAACGTTGCCATTATGATAAACTTAATAGATTATCCAAAGTATTAGGGGATCTAGGCTGGGAATCACTCACGGAGCGAAGTTTAAAATATAGATCGAAGCTCTTGCATAAATTGGAAGGGCGTCTCTTTAGCAGTGATATTGAAAATGTATTATTACCCCCATCGTACTCCGGTAGGAGAGATCATGTCTATAAAATTAGAGAGATTAAGTGTAGAACAGATAAATTGAAGATGTTATTTAATCCACGAGCGATAAGGGATTAGGATAACATTGTCCGACCGCGGGAGCGTCACACTCGGGTTCAAAATCCGTCTGGTGTGTGATCACCCGCAGCCGCACGCCAGCCAGCTAGCAGCCGCAAGCTAGCTATGGCTTGCAGGGTACTAAAAGTTCAAGAATACAAAAAAACCTCCTAATATAAAAAAGAAGGTTAAGGTAAGCGTTTTCAGACAGAAACTAGCCTTCAATTCGAGTGTTATCGCGAAATCTTCATTCTTGTCGAAGTTCTGTATCTCTTCCGATTGCTACTTAATGCATGGTTCATGAAATTATTTGAGAATAGAATTAATTTTCTCGTGCCGCTTAATTTCTCACAATGGCCAAAGAAGGAACTCTACTCATCAAACATATTTTGAGCCTATACTAAACTTCGTGCTAGTAGTGAATCAAATTTTAGGTTTGGGAGTTTACTGTCTAGACGTCTTGTCAAAGATTCATTGCATCGCGCAAAGGAGGATATAGAGTTTAACGTCCTGCGGGTGCAGGGGAATGCCATTTTTTCTGCATGTCGATCAAAACCTATTGAAATACATATTTTTGCATATATATCAATGTGTCCTCATCGTCCTTAGCTTCGAGTGGAACAAACAAAATCCTGTCGTCTGTGGCACGCTTTGACGCCCTCATTTCCTCCCGGATCCATTTTGCGGTGCGATTGCATCGAGGGGAATGGAAAAACAAAAGCATTTCGCTCCCGGTGACTGCTCCGTTTGCTCTCCATCCCCTCCCTCCCTTCCTCTCCACCTCCCCCCTCCCCCCCCTCCCCCCCCTCTCCACCTCCCCCCCTCTCCACCTCCCCCCCTCCACCAAGGGCGGGAATTGCTCTTCGCCACGGACGGCCCCCGACGAGCAAGTCACGTGATCCCCCCCCCCGCTATTATTCAATCCGTGTCACGGTTGAGTGTTGGATCCGCGAGCGTCAGGTGGCATCGCGGACAGGAAAACTGGCATTTGACTCCATTTTAGTGAACTCGAGAACGTTGTAAATTGGTTTGGTTTAGAAAATATACCAATGCCATAGTCTGGGAAGATAAAGAATGTCGGCCTCGCGTCTCATTGTGAGTAGTAATGTTCTTACATTCGGTGTGAAGCGATCGCAAAAGCTTGTAGTTCTAAGTTTATCTCCTGAATAGATTGTTTAATCTGTCTCAGCTTGCGCACTTGTCGCATTCCCTCGCTGGTTAGTGCGTTGGTCTCCCAGGCAGAGAGCCCTCGATCAAATCGGGGCACCAACGGATCCATCGATGGAATCATGGCCCATGGCGCATGGAAAATTACCCAATGCCCACCGGATGGAAAGTTTAACCGTTGGAAACACTTCGAATATTTCTAGTGGACAGTTCTAAATTTCAAGAAAGCCTTCGACAAAGTATCGCATAGTAAACTACTCGCAAAGCTACAAGCCGATGGCATAGATAAAATATCCTAGATTGGATTGAAGACTTTTTGAATGGTCTGGTAAAAGAGGAGTCATAGATGGAGATAGCTCTAATGCAATAGCTGTCACTTTGAGAGTTCCCCAGGGAGGTGTGAATCGGACCACTTTTATTCTTACTTTACGTTAGCGAAATTAACTCTGTAGTCACTAATAAGATATTTTCAATTGCCGACGAATCAGTTGTTTACCGTGATATCCGTTAGCCTGAGGATACAGCAGCTTTATCAGATGACCTTGATGCTATACAACGCTGGTGCGAAACTTGGCGATTGGAATAAAACTTAAAAAAGAGGGTAATCATACATTTTTGGAAAAAGAAAAATTCTCACCAGAACGCAAACTGCATTGGGAACACCGAAATGGAATATGTGGACTCGATTAAATACCTAGGCGTCACTCTCACTCGCGATCTCTCCTTGGTGAAACACATATCTATCTACTTAATACCCCGCAAGGGGGTGTGGCGGGGGTTTCTAGGACACCACCCGTAATTTAGAAAAGAAAAAAAAACCGCATGCAAAAGCCACATATGGGGAATATGCGGACAAACTAACAAAAAATTAGGATTTATTAGAAGAGTACCGGGTAAATGTGATGAAATGGTTAGAGAGAAACGTTACATTTCGCTGGTTTGGCTTAATTTGGAATATGCTGTAAGTATATTATGGGATCCTCACGAAGTTGGATTGATTGCTGACTTGAATCGCGTGCAGCGTAGAATGAGCTAGACTTTAAAAGCGTTGTTATGATAAAGTTAGTGGCATATCCAAAATATTGGAGCAGCTTGGCTGGAAATGACTCACGGAGCAAAGGTTAAATTACAAAATTGAAGCTCTTGCATGAATTGGAAGGAGGCATCTTTAGCAGTGATGTTGAAAATATATTAATACCCCATTTTACTACATTAGGTGAGATCATATCAAAAGAGTTAGAGAGATCACGTGTCGAACAGATAGATTTAAGGTGCCATTCATTCCACTAACGATAAGGGATTAGAATAAAATAACTTAAGTTGGACCGCGCTTGGAGGGAAAGGTGCTTTGGATCAAGGGTGTGATCAGCCCCTGCCACAAACCCTTGATGTGGATCGCTGGGTACTATATTAAACTAAAACTAAAAAAACGTCAAGGGTAAGTAACCGCAGGTCGGCAAGAGAGAGAGAGAGAGATATGGCTACGGGAAAGAAATACCTCTCAAAACGATGGAATGCAAGTGTCGCCACTGTTCGTTGGGACGGCTCTCATTAGTCCCAACGGATGGGTTTTTTCCGTCAGCAGTTACACATTCGCACGTTGGAAATATTCAATGATACAGTTGGCGACGTGCGTCATAAATCGAAAGAAGGATATGCATTCTAAAATAAGTACACCCACAAAACAACGGTAGCAATAAAAAATAATTACGAATGGCACTGTATTATTCTTGTTTCCATTGCATTTTATTGTGACAAAAGAGGGAAACAGGAGGGGAGGCCGCAGAGGCGGGTAGTTCTAGGATTTCACCTCTTTCGATGGTTTTTTAGAAAGTGTGTTGGTGACAGTACTTATGAGACACATGCGTTCCTTTTTTTTACTTATTTAATCTGGAAACTCAGACTTTGCGTAAATCGCTATCATGGGTTTCATATTCTGTGCTGGTAATTTTTTGCGTTTACATCATGTCGCGTTCGCCCCAATGAAAGTAGTTCATTGCGGCGAACGCTAAAGGAAAGCGTCTGTCATTCCCTGCACTGAATTTAAATTCTAAATTTTCAAAGCGTAGCATTTTTTTGATGAATTTTAACTTGAGCTGGCTTGATTTTATCACTTCTTTAATCAATGAACCGTAACAGATTCAACCATAATGATATTTCGCTATTGGGAGAACTCTCTCTAATATCTGCGGCTCTAGTGCCGACATTCAACTATAATATTATTATTAGGTAATCTATCGGTTAAGGTAGGTTTTTGGATGGACATAATTACTAATTAAGTAATTTGTGACCCCTAGCAAAACACAACATCCTACTTTACATCATGTCCCTCTTCAGCTCTGAGTACTTTCTTCCTCCCTTCATCCCGTCCAACATCCCTATCCTGTTCCTTCCCTTTCCTCGTTTGCCTAACATTCTCCCCTCAATTACAGTCTTCAACATCCCGCTGCCGGTCAATACCCCCTTCAGCCACTTTTCCTGCCTCCATAGGATTTCTCCCAACAAACCCCTCTCTTCGCCCGCCATACCAAGTACTTCCTCATTTGTTTTCTTCTCTATCAATTTCACCTTCTCCATTCTTCTCCACACCCACATTTCAAAAGCCTCCAGTCTACGTCCATCCTCCTGCTTCAACGACCACGTTTCCGCGCCGTACATAGCTACGCTCCATATCAAAGTTTTTATACGAGTCTTTTCTTAACATCCTTAATCAACGTCCCCGTCATCAACTCCCTCCTCCTGTGAAAGCCTCTTTGCCTAGCGCAATTCTTCTCCTTACGCCCCTACTACTTTGACCGTGTTGTTCCAAAACACTACCGAGATACGTAAACTGTTCTACCTGCTCTAGTTTTTGCCCTCCTATTTTAATGTTTAGTTTATCCTTTTTCTTCCTAGAAAATCGCATAACCTTTGTTTTATTAATATTGATTCTCATCCCATACCTGTCGCACTGAATTTCCAATTCACTCAGCAATGCTTGCAACCCCTTGGCTGACTGACAAACTAAAGCTTGGTCATCAGCAAACCTAACTGATTTTACGAATTCCTCACCCACTTTCATTCCTACCTCCAGTTCTTCCCATGCCTCTTTAATCATTTCCTCTGCATAAAGGTTGAACAGCAACGGTGATAATGAGCAACCCTGCCTTACACCCCTTCCTAACACTCCTCCATCCAGACTCTCCGTTCCCCACTCGCACCTGAGCAGTCTGAGACATGCACAGGTTGCGGATTAGCATCCTTTCCCTCCAATCTATTCCTATTTTCTGCAATATACTCATTAGTTTTTCCCAATTCACTCTATCGAACGCTTTTTCGAAATCTACGAAGCAGGCAAATACCTCCTGGTTGTGTTCTATATTCCTCTCGATTAATAACCTCATTACTGCAATGGCATCACGAGTACCTCTCCCCTTCCTAAACCCAAACTGATCATCCCCTAAGTAATCATTTGCCCTACTCACTATCCTTTTGTTTATGATCCTGAGAACAACTTTAGCTGCGTGGGATATCAAACTAATTGTCCTGTAGTCCTCACATGACGTGGCTTTTACCTTTTTCGGAATAGAAACTAAAACTGATCTCACAAGGTCTTCCGGCCAGATTCCTTCCTCATAAATACTACGGATCAGCCCATATAGCCTCTTCCTCCCACATTTTCCTAAGCGTTTTAAAAGTTCCACGGGAATGTTATCCGACCCCACGGCCTTATTTAGTTTCATCTCCCTAAATGCCCTTTCTATCTCATTGTCTAGTATGCCTGGACCTAAGCTATCTTCCTCTACGTCATATTCTTTTTCAATGTCTAACTTTGTTGGTCAATGTTTTTTTACCATACAGTTCTTCTATATACACCTTCCATCTCTCTTGGATCTTTCCTCCGTCAACTATTACCTTACCCGCCATATCTCTAACTGCTATCGTTGATCTCCCTTTCTTACTTCCCGATAATGATTTAACTTTGCTGTACAGCGCACCGATTTCACCCTTTCTCTGCAGACTTTCCATATCCTCGCACTGCGTCTTCCACCATGCTTCTTTTCCTTTATTTGTTGCCCGCCTCAATTAATTCTTTAATTCTTTGGACTTCATTTCGCCTCATTCTGTATTTACATTCTTCCAGTTTCGCCGCTCATCCATCTTTGTAATCATCTCATCCGTGATCAATGGTTTCCTAGTCCTTTTAGCGTTAGCGGTTCCAATAGTGTCTTTTGCGGCTTTAGACAACCCTTTCTTGATACATACCCATTTTTCTTCGATAGTACTTAGCTCTTTACCATCCTCCATGATTTCCTCCACCGCCTGTATGTATTCCTTCCTTTTCAAACCATTTAATGCTTCTACATTCCATTTTCTAACTCGCCGCCCATGCCTTATCTTTTTGAAACGTACGCTACATTTCATAACAACTAAATTGTGGTCTGAGTCCGCATCCGCTCCTGGGAAGCTGTGCGAATTTATCACACTGTTCTTAAACCTGTGTCTAACCAGGATATAATCTAGCTGATACCTTTCTGAGTCACCTGGCATTTTCCATGTATACCTGTGTCTTTTGTGGTGTCTAAACCAAATGTTGTTGATGACTAGCCCCTGTCTCCTGCAGAACTCAACTGCTTTCTCCCCGCGCTCATTCCTCGTGCCTAAACCGTAGTCCCCGACCTCGTTCTCTTCGTCGGCTCTCTTCCTTCGCCTGCCGTCGCATTCCAATCCCCCATCACTATCAAATGTTTCCCTGCAGGAACACACGCGATTATGTCCTTTAACTGAACGTATATCCTATCGACGTCTTCTTCTTTATGGTTGCTCGGTGGCATGTATACCTGAATAATAACTAAGTTCGTCGGTTCTGCTTTTATCTCTACTAGTAGTATTCTATCAGTTACCTTCTCTATGTTGACTACGCTTCTTCCTACCTCTTCATTTAATACTATGGCATCCCCTCGTTGGCTCTCGTCCCCGCCGCTGTATATTATTCTATACTTATCACTCCAGTAATCCCCGCTATCTTTCCATCTCACCTCGCATACAGGCCTAGACCTGTAGGCCTAAAATATCGATATTTCCCCTTCCCATCTCTCAGGGGCAAGTGCCTATAGGCCGAAACGTCCATTCCCAAACATGAGGTGGCCTAGGCAGGAAGAAGGATCCACCGCCATGTGCAATTAGCCCAGCGATGGGATTTTGGGAAAACCAGCCAATCCTCTCCATTGGAAAATATTTTGCACCGAGAGCCATTGACACTTGTCCTGGCCAAAACATTTCCAGTTATCCAATCGCGGGCATTTGATTTCTTGAGTACTCCACGCAAGGGCGAGAATCATGATAGCGTTTCATAACGATTTCAACATTATTTCTTCCAGCAAAGAGAAATTAGACGCCGAATATAGGGTAAACCACATAAAGGAGCTTCGGAGGAACATATCACACAATGACAAAACAAACGCCATTCAGTGAAACTAAACAAATTATCGACATTGCACAGAAACTTGCCGAGGAGGAGGTAATGGATATGCCTTTTGAATAATGTGTAATGTTTGCCAACACTTTTAAAAATGATGGAAGTTTAGCTGATGGCACATCAATTTTTGAAGCTGGGAACAAAGTTAAGAGTTCAGTAACATAACTTGTAAAGCACTGATTTGCAAAAGGACCTGTTTTTTAATTTAAAAGGTGAAAATAAAGAAAGTATATTTAATTTTTAAAATTAAGGTGGCCAACAATGAGCCTTTTACGAAAAATTGCAAATAAATAAAACAATTTCATAAATTTGAAAAATACCAAACGATTGGGGAGATGAAGCCCAAAAATGTTGATGCAAATTCTAACATTGCAAGTAGATTATTATAGTTGCCCTCACCGGACAACAACCTTGACGTGGTGGAAGGGCTTGTGCGTTCCAATGACCCCTAGAGCTGTGCTGGTGGGAGTAATAATAATTGCTCCTGGTAGGGTCACCCATGCCAGATAGGTCGAAGGTTAGGAGCCAGACGAAAGGTAGTCCACGCAGCGTCTGTTCCTCAGTGAGCGGGTGCAATGGCGTCTGACCCCAGTGGGGCGGCCAGTAAGTGATGGTGTCACGTTAAAAACACTATTGAGGAAGGCAACGGGAAACCACCTCAATTATCATTCCCACGATTTAAATGATAGACAATACCGAGATTTTGAGCCCTGGCAACTACTGGGCTCGGCCCAACCGGCCGTGTGTCGTGCCCGGCAGCGGAAGAGGCAAGGCTTCCGCGGTCGTCATCCTACGAAACCCTTGCAACGGAAAACCAGCAGCAGCAGGACAGAAGACGCAGGAGAAGAAGACCAAATTAGTTAGAATAGGAACGTGGAATGTTAGGACAATGATGAGGACAGAGAAATTGGGGAATCCTCACGAGCCCTGGAATCGTGAGGATTGGGATAATGCGTATGTACCGGCAAAAATTGCAATTGAAGAACACATAAATGAGAGTTCATTTACGTCATGTCTCGTACAAATTCTTCTCGCGCTCTTAATTTTTGCCCGGCGGACACCTCATTGATTGCGTTCGTTTTAAACGCCCATGCACGGGGTACTTATTCCGAACTCAGGAGCATTATTTAAGTTCACGTGCGTGCGCCGATGTTGTCGGGTTTTTTCACGGCAAAACCTCTTCGTTGAAGGGAGCGTGTATCATTTTTTGCCCGAAACATTCGTCTGTGATTTCCCGGCTGACGGCGGCCGTCGTAAGAATTCAGTTAAGCCCTCAGTATGTCTTTCTTCTCAAGTTGCAGTAATTTGGATTTTGCCACAGAGAGCAATGTCCCCTGACCTGAATCCATCATCCATCATCATACATGCGAAATCATGGGGAATGTCTTCATGGTATCACCCGCTAGGTCAGTATCCAGGGCACCTGGCCGAAAAAGATTGACTTTCCTCTGTCCGGATGATAATTAGAGTAACGGGAAATGGAGCCTTGGATGCGATCTTATTCGGGGAAATGAATGTTTATTTGGGTACGGGGCGAAGGAGATGATGAGTGCCCACAATGCATCACGGGGCATCTGCATCTTACCCTGTAATCCGAAGGGACGGTCTCCTGAAATTTTGCCAGGGGTAATGCCGTGTGGCGGCTAAAGGCATTTTGGAAGTTAGATTTTTTACCTTTTGTTGTGGTTTCGATTGATGCGACGCCAGAGGTATTTAGTATTCCCTATCGGTGAGATGGCTCGATTCGACGGTCAATTTCCCTCGACTTCTCACCTCTCTTGCCAGAATTGCGTCCTCATCAAATTCGTAATTTACCCGCCAATCGGCTCTCAGTGCCGATCCACCGATGTTGCTCCACGTGTCTTTCCTGTGTTAGGTCCGATGCCGATCTTAACTCCTCGCTACGCATCGATGCCGCGGGTAATATCTACGGAACGGGTCTCCTAAGCAGCTGGTCGCCTGGGCTACCATTCCGGGGGGTATAATATGCAAATGATGAATCATCGCATGAATCAAGAGTAAGACTTGTTTCCATGGCTCGGACGCGGTCCAGGCGCACGGCAGCGGTGGCGCGTGTGGTGCTTAGGGTGGGAATCGCAATGCCGCCGCTGTCATTACCTCGCCTGGTTCACCGTCGATCTCCAGTGGCTCAGATGTGTCTGGGGTCCGGAAGAAAATGTTCCCGGAGTCAGCCGTGTCTGCTTGCAGCCCACCCCAAGGCGCGCATTGACTAACCACGGCCTCCTCCTCGTGAGCGCCTGCTTCGAATCAAGTTTCTCCCCTCGCTTGGCCCTCGAGCTCACACCTCTGGGGTCATTCCTCGCGCCCAACGCACCTCACGCCGGTGCTCTTCAATTAGCCTCAGTGGAAGTGATTGCGTCCAAACCGAAATGAGATTCACGAATCAACAAAAATGGCGCGCCCTTGTTGGCCGGCGTGGTGTGGTCGGAAAAGCATACTACCTACGTCGGGTTGCCAAGCATGTGTCTGGCTACTGGTCATGATGCTACGAGTACTTGAGGGCTTAAGTGGAAAGGGCTTGACCGTATGAGATTATACACTGCTATGAGTACTCCTGTTTTTGACTTTATTTATATCAATTTAAAACTGATTTATTATTAATTATTTATTTAAAATTGTTGCATCAATTTTGAAAGTTACAATTGTGTGTTTATAATGCCAATGATTAACAAAACCAAAATTTCTGGAAGACTTCATGAAATACTATAACTTTCGTGGCTTAAGTGTTAGGTAAGGAAGCAAATGTCATGGCTGATGTAAGCAAATCAATTGCAAATTATTTTTTATCAACATACTTTAAAGTTAATCAAAAAGCGTGTTACCTTTGCCTTATTCATTTACATAAATCACTCAATTTTTCTTTGGTGGGTAATAATTAACGGCTCGTCTCGACTTAAATGTGAGAAACGTATCAACAATTGACAAACGCATTTGGGTGGAGGCGCCCTTTTCCCCTCCAGGACGGGAAATTCCAAAATATTTACACTCACGTATATTTAAACTTGCATCTCCCGACGTACCATGAGAAGATATTTTTCACAAAAATGAATATATTAAACAAAATTGTCTTATATTAATATTTTCAAGAAATCTTTAATTTTCCATATTATTTTAGGCAATCTATTTATACTAAAGATAATGCATCGTCAATGAGAACTCATGTTAACCAGATATTATTGAAGAGAAAAATTACAGGCAAGCTAGCTCGGGAAGCGCAATCATAGTAAAATTTGCATAGAACGCAGCCACATTCAGAGATGTTTGGGTCAACATTTCAGAATATATTAATGTTGGGGGACAGGTCTTCATTTTAATTGAAGACAGAACTACAGTAATAAATCTGTGTGCAGGCTAGGCTGCCCATTGGAATGACGTGAGCTCAACGCTACATTGACCGTGACGGCATTACCATTGTCCGGGGACCTACCAATTGAGCGGCGCTCGTGGTTTTCCTTCGGTTGCTTACGGGAAAAAATAGCTCTACCTGGTTTTGTTAAATGGTGTGGCTGAGGATTGCTTAAAATTTCTAGTCTATCGTAAAAGTTGCAACTTCTAATCTGTTTTTAATTCATGCGTCGACCAACGATTAGTTAATTAGTTGAGCGTGTTGAATGAAGTTAGCTTATTCAAACCATGCTACCCGTTTTAAAAGTTCCCTTGTCCTCTGACGCAAATTTCATATTTTTTCTAGCTTTAAACACGACAATTTTGACGTTGCCCAAGATTTTATTCGTTTAATTATATCGTTTTTGATGAACTATGCAAACAAATTGTTTCAGTGAGGTTTTATTGCGAAATGTTCACTTCATGTTCACCTCGTGTTCATTCATGAAGGTCTGTGTCGCTATCGGCCAATAAATGATACCTAATTTAAATAGTGAAATCAATTGGGAATGCTGTTAACGTTAGGATTGCTTGCAGTGGTCAAAGTCGAGACTCATTTCATCAAAATTCCTTTGGCCATTTAAAAACATCGCCAATGTTGTGACTTAAAATTTAAAGTTAGTTTGCTGAGGGCCCATGTTTCCGTTCAAGATATCTTATAATATTTCTCTTTGTCAAATTTTCATCGTACCATGCGAAAGGAGCTGCAGTAAGTTGAGAAATAATAAACTTCGTTGTTTAGACGCAACTTTGAGGAAGCGTTGATGCAAGAATATTCCGAAAAGTGTCCCATGTCTGTCACTTCTTTGAACTGAGAGTTTGCGACTAAATCCATGGAGTCGGCAAACATTTGCAAGCGATCCGCAAACGTGACCTGCGCGATCATCCCACTTGGACACCCTCGCTTCGTCCCTCTCTCCGGCCGGCCGGCCCTCCTTCGCGCGGGAGACTTCAACGGCCGGGTTTTCCTCTTCCTGCACGCCCAGGAGACTGGTTTTGGTCCAAGGGCTCCTCTTCCGGGCAGGGGCCCTCACCTCGTCACAGGCGAGTGGATGCACGCGCGCTTATGCACGCCCTTGTCTCCACGGCGACTGGAATGAAATCGTGGCCATGACATCGCCCAAAATTTATTTTCCCATGCTTGGGCTATGGGTTGCGACGGAGAGGGTTCCTCTTGTTTTGGGACTGCTATCCCATAGAGGACGTCCTGCGAGCCACCGCTAGGGTCCGAGCTTGAGTCATGGTGACTTTGGAAACCGTCGGATGAACTTTCAATTGTTAGCAATGTTTTTGTACCAGATCGTCCTTGGAAACCCCAGGTTGCGCAGGGAATGAGGAACTGCCAACCCATTATCAATTTCGCTTGTCGTAATGACTTGCAATGAATGAAGGCGGTGACAGAGATGTGGAGGAAGCAAGGCGGGTAGGAGGGAGGAAAAGGTTATTATGATGGAATAAAGGCATGAAGTGTGTGGGGGTTAAAAATGATCTTTTGCAGTGTGACGCTTAAATATATTTGGTGTCCTGTTGCGCTGGAATTAGAAGTTTAGTTGTCGTTGGTGTCTACGTATGTAAATCAGAAACGTACTGTGGGACACTCTTAGTAATAATGGTATCACAGAATGTGGTTTCTCTTTCTTCCCACTTTAATCGATACGCATGTATGTATCAGAGCAGTTTGTGCCTCACGCGGACCATACCTCTAATCCAATTCTTTTGGTTGAGTGGTCACGCTCGCTGAGGTGGCTGGAAGCCTTCACGTCGCGAGCGTGGATCGCCCCGCCACTGTCGGAGGCTTGAGGCCTCCCTCGTCGACCCGGGACTCCCGAAGTTCGAAGGAATTCGGGCCGCGGGAAATGCTGCCCCCGAAACATCATGCGCACGTCCGTCCGTTCCTGCTCGTGACCCACCCCACATCAATCTCGATCGAACCATCGACTCCGTCCACTTTCTCGCGGCCGAGGGTGGGTGGCCCTCCCGGGGGGCGAGGCGCCGTCGGTGGAGGGAAATCACGGGAGACCTTCCTCTCTTTGGCGGCGGGGTGGGTTGGCGGTGGGTGGGTTTCTCTGTCCACCATTCCCAACAACTCTCTGAATAATCCTGCATCCGCCGCCAAATTGCTCATCCATCCGGCCTCAGCTGTCGGTCGCTTCCCCTATAGCAACCACTAAAACGAAAAGAAAGCTTTAGTGTTTAATTTCTATCGGAAGCAAAAGCATTTCGTGATTCCGTTTCCAAGTTGGAGTGGAATATTAATGGGCACGAACGATTTCGATTCCTGAAATGGGCCTCGTTTAATTTGACCGCGGCCGATAGACCAATTGCCGGCGAAATGCAGAGAAAGTGGTCGCGGAATTGAGAACAGTTTGGCAAGAATGGTTTCTAATTCCGTTACGTGATGAGAGTCTCTATCGCCGGCCTGGGCCCCATCCCCTCAGAGGGTCGGTTGGCTCAAGAGGGGGGGCCCTCACGCGAGCCGAATGCCGCCTCGCAGGACGAGACTCTCGAACCCGGAGAGGACATGCAGGAAAGACAAAAGCGTCGAGGCATGAAGCAATCATTGGCATACCCATTGAAATAGAAAATGATGAGCAGGTAATCATTTCAATATTTGAGAATCTTAGTAACTAGGAAGGGAAATTGTTCGAGGGAATAAGAAAAATGATAAATGGGAAAGAAAGCTTGAGAAAAGATGAAAGGGCTTTTCACAGTGACTTTAATTGCAAGAGGACTGACAAAGAGATTTACTAAATGTTTCGTTTGGAGTGTGGTATCTTGAAGCAGCGAAACGCGGGCGGATTAAAAGGAGTGGAAAGAATGGAAAGCGCTTTAAATGCGTTTGTAGAGAAGAATGCTCAAGGTAAAGAAGGCCGATGGTGGTGGACAGAGAAAGTACTGATGAGAACAGGAGAGGGAAGATAACTGCGGAGGGAAAATAGACGGACGGTTAGAAAGGAACAAGGTGTAAGTTGCTTGCTGCGAATAGGCATAGAGAGAAGAATTGAGGGCAAGAGGGATGGGAAGAAGTAGATTTGGAGTGCTTGATGAATGATATAAGGAATTGCAGAAGTTAGGGGTAAATGCAGAAGATGCTCAGGGCAGGGTTGGAGGACATCGACATCATTAGCCCGCGATCCATCGAAAAGGTGTGTGGCAGGGGGTGCATCTACCAGGTTGGAAGGATGAGCGATAGACATCCAGTTGAAACCTGTCGGGAGACAGTTACTCCTGAGCAGTAGAACGCTGCGCTAAACCCATATTTGTTGGTCGCCCCTGCATTCAAGTTCAGAGCACAGATCGTAGGCTGACCCGAATGCCAACCTACCACTCCACGGTGGGTGCGGAACGACCCGAACAGAAACCGAATATTTCGTACCAATCGTGGCATCTTTAAAGCAAGTTAATCGCTTTCCTCGGGTTGGTTAACAGTTCAAGACAGGAACAGGAGTGCCATTAAGGGGTGGAACCGAAATGAGAAATCGCAACCTCTTCGTTCTCAAAGAGCCAACCCACCCCGCCGCCAAAGAGAGGAAGGTCTCCCGTGATTTCCCTCCACCGACGGCGCCTCGCCCCCCGGGAGGGCCACCCACCCTCGGCCGCGAGAAAGTGGACGGAGTCGATGGTTCGATCGAGATTGATGTGGGGTGGGTCACGAGCAGGAACGGACGGACGTGCGCATGATGTTTCGGGGGCAGCATTTCCCGCGGCCCGAATTCCTTCGAACTTCGGGAGTCCCGGGTCGACGAGGGAGGCCTCAAGCCTCCGACAGTGGCGGGGCGATCCACTCTCGCGACGTGAAGGCTTCCAGCCACCTCAGCGAGCGTGACCACTCAACCAAAAGAATTGGATTAGAGGTATGGTCCGCGTGAGGCACAAACTGCTCTGATACATACATGCGTATCGATTAAAGTGGGAAGAAAGAGAAACCACATTCTGTGATACCATTATTACTAAGAGTGTCCCACAGTACGTTTCTGATTTACATACGTAGACACCAACGACAACTAAACTTCTAATTCCAGCGCAACAGGACACCAAATATATTTAAGCGTCACACTGCAAAAGAGCATTTTTAACCCCCACACACTTCATGCCTTTATTCCATCATAATAACCTTTTCCTCCCTCCTACCCGCCTTGCTTCCTCCACATCTCTGTCACCGCCTTCATTCATTGCAAGTCATTACGACAAGCGAAATTGATAATGGGTTGGCAGTTCCTCATTCCCTGCGCAACCTGGGGTTTCCAAGGACGATCTGGTACAAAAACATTGCTAACAATTGACGTTCATCCGACGGTTTCCAAAGTCACCGTGACTCAAGCTCGGACCCTAGCGGTGGCTCGCAGGACGTCCTCTATGGGATAGCAGTCCCAAAACAAGAGCAACCCTCTCCGTCGCAACCCATAGCCCAAGCATGGGAAAATAAATTTTGGGCGGTGTCATGGCCACGATTTCATTCCAGTCGCCGTGGAGACAAGGGCGTGCATAAGCGCGCGTGCATCCACTCGCCTGTGACGAGGTGAGGGCCCCGGTCCTGAAGGGCACTATGCGTGCAAGCTTCTTTGACGTCTTGACTTAGGGTCCTATGGCGGTGTCCTTTCACTTTTATAGGGAATAGGAAATAATCTGCTGGTGCCTCCGTCCAAACAACTTCGGGAAGACGAGTTCAGCGCAGATCTTTCGCATCGCCAAATTTTAAAGGAGGGATAATGGTGTGTGCACTGTCATCTTATCATTGTCAATATACGATATCTCCGATCATGCGCACACTTAACCCGAGGTCTGAATTCAGCACTTAACGCAATGCACGCCCGGAAAAATTGTTGCCGTTTTTCCTGTTGGCCATATTAATGCAAATCAAAAGGAGATACATGAAAAATGTTTAGGATTCGGATTGTCCGAATGGTCCCAAGAACTTTCAAAAACTTACCAATTGTACCATTGGTGTGAAATGCTTCTCGGATGATTTTTTTCTCTTTTTGAGGTTTGAAGGCTCTCGAGATTCTGTTCCTATGTTCGAGTTTGTTTTTTATTTATAATAATTTATTTATATCATCAATCCATTCAGTTCAAATGTTTTATGTTTAATGGCTATTATGTTAATTTCTGAAGAGAAAATTGCTGCATAAAATGTTCGGTGCTGTTAATACTCAAATGAATTAATTACTTTCGAACTAATTTTTAAATTTCGGGCTCACTAGTCTCCCGTGAATAGACCTCTGAGCTACTGACTGGGTTTGAATCCTGGTGACGTCGTAGGGCACCCTCTGCTTTTTTGTATATGCCGCCATGGTATCTGCCCGCCACCGCTAGGGGTTACGGCGGGGGTGATTAAACACTAACCTTGTGACTGGAAAAAATAAGTCATGTATTCATTTTTAGTTACGATATGATTTTAAATTGGAGGCTTTTGAAATGTGGGTGTGGAGAAGTATAGAAAAGATGGAGGAGGCAAAGGGAAAAACAAACGAAAGAGGTGTGGAGGATTGTTGGGAGAAATCATAAGAGGAGACAGAAAAGATAGACGCAGAGCTCTCCGCAATCAAATCGCAATTGTCCAAAGCATTGGCCAAATCACGTGCTCACTCAAGCCGCCCTGACAAAGAAACTGGCCTATCTTACGAATTAAATCAAGTTGCAGCCGTACGGATGAAAAGGGCCGTCGATCAAGGGCTTAGCCGCTGTGTAGAGCCTGATCGAGGAGAAAAGCACCGGAAAGATGGCGTTTATTGTTGTTGATCATGGGGGGGGGGGGCACAACTTGTTCCAATAATATGCATCCATAAATGCCTCCATTCGACTAAATATACGACTCCATTGTCTGTTTGTCCAAAGTGTTTCGATCCTTGCGAGGGCGTTCTTCTGAAGGTCAAGCAGCGAGGTTGCCCCCCGACGAGTGTACTTGCGCCAATGAAATTCGTATGCGCCCCCCGTCTTAATGGCAGTGCATCACTTTTGATGCAATGGCAAGCGATGGGTTTGCGATCCATCGGTCTCATAACAAGGTATTTACGAAATATTTACAAAAAGAGAAACACTAAAATTTTTATAATTATATAAGAAATAAAAGTCATAGGAAAGAATTCGGTTTTGTTACCGAAATATAATTTCTTTTGGAAGTCTGTAGCTCGGACGGCGTTTTCTATGTAATTGTTTATGCATATTTCTGCATCATTTAGGCAAGTCGACTATTTATCGACTTAATTGGGCGAGGTTGGGACTAATAGTCCCTTCTTCCACCTAACCCTACATTACATTTGACGACAATCACGTACAACCAAGCCCTAGATGGAGGGAAATCCACCTAGGTGGGAATCGAACCACGGTTGGTAGACGAGGACGTTACCCCGCCGCCACCGAGGCCGGCAAGTAGGGAGTAATCCCATATGTTTTTGTAAGTGTGTTTTGTGGAAGGGCCCTCTCGAGTCGTTCAGCTTGCGCTCGAATGAAGTCGTGTACTTTGGTATTTTGTGTGCGTTTCTGATCTCTTGTATTGGGACGAGTTTACTCTGGTTTGTGAGGTAGGGAAGTGTTTTATTCTGGAATGTTTCTAAGCGCTTTCTGTCTGTTTTTGTCGCGTTCCCGAAAATTTCGCAACCGTACAGCATCCTGGGACGGATATAAGAAAGGTACAATCTGATTTTAATTCGGTGCGAGAGGTGCGATTTGGAGCACAAGAGTGGAGACAGAAGTGCTCTTGTGCCCTGTGGTATTTGTAAGGCATGCTGTACGTGCTTGGCCCATGTCAGTCTGTAGTCGAAGTGTATCCCTAAGAATTTGTGTGAGAATTTTGTCGGAATACGCACGGATTGAAAGATTAAAGGTTTTTTTGGGAGATAGCTTCGTTTCCTCCGAAAGTCGACAAAAACGCTTTTCTCCGCATTAATTGTGACTTTCGGTCCACTTTTCAAGTAAAGAGAGGTGGTTTTGGATCTTCCGTAAGGCACAAGTGCCGCTCCAAGATCTCGCCGCGATAGCATTATCGTCGGCGAACATGAAGGTGAGAGTTTGTGGAGAAGAAGGAAGATCATTGATATAGCAATTGAAGAGAATAGGAGATAATATGGCGCCCTGCGGCACGCCACAGTTTATCTGTTTCCCGGCTGACAGAGCTCCGTTTTCGGCGACATGTATAGCTCGTGAAGCGAGCGTGAACTTTGGAACATCTTGATGAGATGTAATGGCACCCCGATTTTATTTAATTTCAGAAGCAATCCATCATGCCAGATTTGATCGAATGCCTTGGCCACATCCAAGAACAACACTGCAATGTGTTGGTTGTTCTGCATGCCGTGGCTGATATACTCTGCCAGTATGAGCATTTGCAGGGAGGTGGAATGTCCTTCCCAGGATCCAATTTGTTCTGGTCGTATTACGTCATTGGTCCGTAGGAAGAGGTCTGGACGGGCTTTCAAAATTGATTCAAACAGTTTTGAGATAGAGGAAAGTAAAGATATAGGTCTGCGGTTTAGAGGAATTGTTTTGCTTGGTAAGCAGGCAGAGTTTTGCTATTTTCCAGGAATCTGGAAAATAGCAAGAGGATAGACAGTTGTTAAATAAGCCCAGCAAGCCACCGCGGGGGTTTGCGATGTATGTAGTATAGGGGGACGCGCGCCTGCGCCATTGCTGACCACGTGTGCCCAGCGCTCCAACACGGGCGAACTGGTATGGACGACAGTTAAGAGAACCAACCCCCGCAAGTAGATGGCAGGAGCGGTCATGGCGAGGTATTGAACGTTTTCCATTTACCTGATGTTTCATTTCATTCGTAGTATTTCTGTCTATTTCGAGATAGGGTTTGTGCGGTCCCGTAACGACCATGGAGCCAGAAGCATGCCGACTCGAGGGTTTTGACTTTTAACGGTGTGTCCGAATGGGGAAGGGAGGCAATAATTGGCACATTGAAGCAATCGTTAAATGAAAGATGACGATGTCGGAGGGAGGCTCATTTTTAGGCACTGGCAGATAGGCAGGCTAATGCGGAAGGAGGTTTAAAATGAGGTGCTGTGGTTGATGATGCGGGTTGATATGGGGTGTGGTGCACTGTCCGACGTAGGAGGAGGGGGGGATGGAATTGGTGAGTTGAGAGGGTGGGGGCAATGTGTGGTGAAGGAACACCTTTAATACTTTGGTCCACTTGCAGTGTAGTGTGGATTACGGAGGATTTTGATTAAGGTTTTTGTGGATTTCAATACGTCCGATAAATTGGCGGGTCGTTTGTAAGTAACCGAGAAATATTTGCGTTATTGTATAATATTTGGCAAAAATGCCCTCGCATATTTCGCAAATGTCCCTCGGTTACTTTAAACGTCCTGCCAATTCATCGGACATATTCCATGAAATATTAAAAATATGAAAATGGGATGACATTTTTGGGAGTGGTGAAGCGGGCGGGAGACGAATTGGTGTGCGGGCAACCTTGTCTTTCTCTCTCTCTCTCAACCGCCGGGTGTTTTTCTCTCTTTCCGTGTGCTAAGATTAACTTTGACGATTAGGAACATCAATTCGTGTTCGGTGCAAGTGTTTCGTTACCGTGTGTGTGCGTGCTAGAAGAATGGGAGAAATAATAGAAAGGGAAAGCAAATGAATGAATACGTGCAAAGCGTGGGGGAGGAGGGTAAATGCGAAGGCAGGGGATGCAGGGCGCATTTATTGACATTAGAAGACGACTTGGATTGGCAGGGGAGAATGTTGGGTGAGCGAGGGACGAAATGAACGGGTATGCTGTATTGGATGAAGGGAGGTAGAAAGTGCGTCTGTGGATGGGCTATTGCAGTACGGGATTGAAAATGGTGCCCTTAATTAGGCGGGGAGTGTATGCAGTCTTGCATAGTCCACGAGTGTATTTATTTGTCGTTAATCTGAAAGCAGTTATTATAATGGCCTTACAATCGGAATGTCGAAATTGAAAATACCAACGAAGATAATTACGAGCACCCAGTTCCTAGCCCACCTCGGCGGGAATCGAACCCGTGCCCCCCTGGGTTGGTGGGCGGACAAGGCACCGCCACCGAGGCCGGCTGATTTTCACGACACCTCACGTAGTCGGTTGACTGCCATTAGGAGCACTAATGTACTTGTGTGGGCGTGCGGGGGCGCCATTCACCAGACACCTCCAGGGCCGGAACACCTCAAACTCGACGAACAATCTTCCCCCATGATCCATAATCTCAGACGGAGCCAATTATGTACTTTTCGAAAGAGTTATACCCTTTGGTGGAGCGCGCTAACCGTGAATCGCAATATATACTTATATTTCGAGTGCACTTAACAATCGTGGAAAAAGTAAGTTGATCTTTCTGATGTCAAAAATGTGTATGCATACTATATCCACGAAGTGAATCCCGAAGGCATGCGATTTTCCTCCATTATGCTGCCAAGCGCTCGTCCTTGTGTCCGAAGCCGGCCATCCCTTCGCTCTTCTGCCCTCGGTTGCCCCCGGAGCCGCATGTAAAGCGGGAGATTGGGGAGTTGTTGCTCGGGTCTGGGGGCTTCCCCAGGGAATGGTCCTCCGAGACGCGGCGTGGGTCTCGTGTTTGGATGCCTCGTCTTCCAGATTACTTGCTACGAATTGATTGAATAGTATTGACCAACGAGCATAGGACAGATGTCGTGTCCCGGACAATTGAAGCGAGATATTTTTTGGGAAATGTTGGGACTTCGCCTCGTCCATCACCATTATGGCATGTACGTATTTTTGTCAAGCATTTGACCATAATAATGTTTTTTCAAAGTTAATATTTCGTATCTATATTTAATGACAAGCCCAATTATAGTGTTTTCATCATCGGTTACGGGAATTGTAACAGGAGTATTCAAAACTATATCTTTCCTGTCTTAAACACTCATTGAACATATGTCATAATGGAATCGCTGCTGAAATAAACACCAATCACTTCTTAAATATTCCTTAAAGGTAACTATAAAATATTTCTGGCGTTTTAACATTTAAATAATCAAAACTTAAAAATATTTCATAATTTTATATTAACTTCCTTCGAAGTATCTATCACTGCTATGTTAATAACAGCTGCTTTAAATTGAAACTAATATATAAGTTGAAACTTTAAGCATATGTTGACATATAAATGAAAATTGAGTTCATTGGTGACACCGAGAGAATTGTCATGACCCCGCAATCAAATGCCAGATCGGACCACCTGAAGAAAATGCAATGGGCACCATCACCGAGAGATTCAAGTTCTCGTCATTTTCTCTCACGATGCACGTAGTCACGACATCATCATCAAGACTGAGAACACTTTCTTTTTAAGTCCAATAAGTAGGATTTAAAGCATTTCTCGAAGAAAGCAAATATCATTTGCCGTGGGTGCCATTGAATGTGCCCGTGTGGTATGAGTTGACCCTTATCGCTCACAAATGGCTGGCGCCCTAACACCCCCATCTGCTGGCCCGTGAAGTGCCTTGTGGGATCTATGAATGCTGATGAATGTTTTGGAGCTGAGGAAGAGCATCTCTGAAGCGAGAAATGTATGAATGGAAGCATTGAAGAATGCTATGAAGGATATTATGAAAATTATTATGAAAAAACCTTTAATTATACTATATTTTAAGTGGCCCTGCTCGAAAGAGATTCCGTGAATAGTTTTTACCAACATTTGTAAATATAGTCGGTGAATTTGGGCAAAAGTCATGTGTAATAAGTCTTTAAGTGGTGTAAATATGCATTTTTTGTGTGACTTACATGAAAAGTCAAATTGAATTGGACAGTTTAATACCTTTTGTTGTTTACTGTGATGCTGTTAATTTGTGTTTGAGTGTTGATGAATTAATTGAGTTTACGAGTGGGCGATATTTTGGGTGGACATATTTCATAGTTAGCAGTTATGTTGACCTGACGACGGTTTTCATTTATGGCAAGATGGCGTATCCATCGGGATAAGTGTCGATCCGTGCCCTCTCGTTTCGTTTGCAATTTCGGGCAAATTTTTAATTTTCTGTCAATTTGATTTTAGCATGTCTTACTCACGGTGGGTAACCTATCATTTTTTCTCTGCATCCAACCGCTGGCTCTTCTGCGCCTTTAAAAGTGTCACACTTCAGTTCCTTGGATGCTGCTTCGATTTCGAAACCCCCCCACCCTCCTTCCTCGCTATTCATGAGCGTGACCCCTTTGGGTGAGTCACCGATGCCACAGCCTTCCAGCGATCGCATGCCACAACTCACGGCATACACGCACCGTTTCACCCATGTCTGGAGATGTCCTACGCATTGTCCTATGGTATGTGCTAGTGTTGTATTGACTCGATCACATTGCCGGTATTGACGAGCCGCATAGGATTTACACGGTGATGCGAAGTTACTCCCTAGCGCTGTTATCTTCCCTCCTCTCCCGTCTTCGTGTTCCAACTTCTTTTTCCTCTGTCACATTCGTATAACTTGTGACTTGCCGTATTCAAAGGAATCATTCAAGGAAATAGCAGGTGCATCTATCCGAGGACAGGACGACGTGGAAGAAATTAGACAAATGAAGAAAGTTTCCACTCATTTCCTGAAGTCCCTTGACCGTGCCTTCCTCATTTGAAGGGTTTCATGCATTTTTTATGGTTGACATTTCCTGTTTTACTGAGACCCTTTACCTCTGTGGAGTTGTACGTAAACAAAGCCACTTTATGCGTATGCACCACTTACGACCTGACTCTGTGATTGACAGTAGAACGCGTTTTTTGCCATCGCGTCGATTGGTTCAATGCGGGGACTGATGATAGATGCTTGGATGTTGAGGCCTCCTCGGTTAACCATCGACGAGCCCCAGAATATCCACGGCACTAATCGACCATTAAAAATTCCGGCGATCGGGATCGATAAAAATTAAAGATCAAGAGATCTGTTTTATAGTTTTTCAATTTTAAGGAATGTGCATTTGATTTAATGCCACCATCGTTATCAGTGGGCGGATCGGACGTTGAGGTGTTTATTTGAGAAAACAAGTCAATTGTAGCCTTGAAAGAGGCAAATACGGGCGTTAATTATTTCCTTAACGTAATGAGACTGGAGTGAGGATTCCTCGAAGCCTCGAGGAAGTTTTGCTGGGCCCGAGCGCAGCTCTGATGACTGGATCGCCCGCGCTGGATGCTGCTGCGCGTGGAATACTCCGAAATGCAGCCAGGCGTCGTTGGGGTTTCCTCGCAGCATTTCTTGGCATACCAACTCGTCCCCCCGGCCCCTATTGTCTCTTTTGCTGCATTTTCGGCGACGTCATGCGGGCACGCCTGGTGAGGGCAGGGAGAAGGGGGGTGGGTAAAGACGATGGGGGTTCCGCACTGGGCTACACGCGGAGTACGGTCCGCGTGGCGCCATGGCCTGATTGTTACTGCAGCGTGGGCGCCAAAGGTAGTGAATATGGCACGGAGTGTTCCCCGCGTGATGACATAAGTACCGCAGAGTCTTCTGGCTGCAGATGCGTCCAGGCTGTTTTATTGACTGCCGTGCGGAGTGGTGGGTGTATTCATTGACTCGGGGTTGCATTAGCTCCATCCCGATGGTGGAGGCCTGAGGGCCAGGAAAGGATTGCCGAATTGTGGGTCGGCGACTTCTTCCAACTCTCTCCTGGACGCGTTCTCCGCGATGGATGGAACACTGAGACGGCGGCAACCCGAGGGCCTTCTCCCGGTGGATGACTTTTTTTATCGGCTTTTTACCCGATTCCTTGGATGTATTTTTGCCTGCGTAATCATTACAGGGTCGTTGTCATTCCATATCCGTAGTCACATGATGATAGTTTTAGGTCGCGACGTGAATCTCACAAAATAAATCTACCGTAAAGAGATACTCCGAGGAATGGATAGGTTAAGATGTCGTTTTTCCTAACACTGCAGACAGAGACATTAACGGATGCCGCTCAACATGAACCAGGGAATAAATAGAGCCATAATTACGTACGTACATACTCGTGGTTGTGTGCGTATTTATTTTAGTGTATGAATGTGCATGTATGCATCTGTGTGTGTGTGTGTACACAGGTATGCGTGTGTACATATGTATTTATTTGTTTAGTTGAGTAAATGAAAGGACTAACTTTGTAGTTCCACACGAAAACGATTTATTCACACGACCTGGGTTTCGAAGTAAAACTTCATCATCAAGTGAGCTCTCTACATTTGCAGCCCTTCTTATATATACAGCCAGGGCGGGGGTGGGGTGGAGATAATCAGGAAGGTTTGGGAGGGGTAAAGTCAGGATTGGTTTGCGTGCCGGAGGGGAGGGCAGTTTGGCGTCCCCTCCGCGATGTTGGTGGAATGTGGAGCGGGAGGGAGAAGTCTACATTGTAGAGCTCTCGTGAGTCAGCGGATTGGAGAGGGTTAGATGAAGGGGAGGGGGCGGTGTCATCGGCCACCGTGAGCATTGGGACTTTAAGGAGGGGAGAGTGGGAGGCATACAGAAATTCGTTAACAATATTTTCATTTAAACAAACACTATTTAAAATTTCTAAATGTTCTAAGGCGTCTAATCTATAGCCTTTGCTTTCAACCTGTAAAATTTCGAAATCAAAATCACTTTTATGGTTATTATCAATCAAATGCTTTGCGAATTGAGAGTTCATCTTTTTATTTCTTGCACATGCTTGATGCTCCTTCACTCGTTCTTGGAATTTCCTCCCTGTCTGTCCGATGTATATTGCCCCGCAATCGCACTTTAGCTTATATACTCCACTCTTTTCCTTATATGGGATTCTGTCCTTTGTGTGGGAGAGCAGGCCCCTGACGCTTGATTTGTTATAATGGGCTATCTTAATTCTACATTTTGGAAGTTTCTGACATACTTTTTGTGAAAAATCGTCTAAATAAAGGATTCTGCGCCACTTGGCTGCGGGGTCCTGTGGCGGTTCAGTACTGTAAATATCTTTCAATGCCATTTTATTAAGTTTTTTGCGGTATAGTTTCTCTACTAGCTCCTCATCGTAGCCGTTGTTTCTTGCAATCAATTTAATCGTGTTAAGTTCTTTTTTGACGTTGTTTTGCGACATTGGGACGTTCACCAACCGGTGTATCATTGAATGGAAGGCGGAGAGTTTTTGCGAGAAGCAATGTCTTGACTTGAAATGGATAACTTGATCTGTGTATGAGTTTTTCCGAAAGATAGAGAAATCAAGCCGGTTGTTTAATTTTGAAATTTTGAAATCAAGAAAATTCAGTGTATTAATTTCTTCTACTTCACAGGTGAATTTTATGTTTTCGTTCAAAGAATTTAAATGTGTAAGAAATAGCTGAATTTGCCTTTTGGAGCGTCTCCACACACAAAACACATCGTCCACATATCGATACCAACACAACACATTATTTGTTAGTTCGTTACACGAGGAGAACAAGTTCTTTTCGAAATGGTTCATGTAAATGTCGGCCAGAATCGGTGATAGAGGGCAACCCATAGCTAGGCCATTGGGCTGTTTGAAATATTTTCCGTTAAATTTAAAATAATTTTGCGAAGCACTTGTCTGTAGCAGTTGGATTAGTTCACAGATAACTGGGTAAGGCACAGAATTCTGGATAAGTTTGGTTTCTGCAATGTCTATAGCTTCTTTAGGCGGCACACTGGTGAAGAGGTTGGATACATCGAAGGACACTAGGAAGCACTTGTTGGGGGGGATAGTCACTTTGGAAACACGGTTGATAAAGTCAATGTAATTACGCACACCGTATTTTGCTTCAAATTTTGAATGCTCTGTAAATTCATTCTTCCAAAGCGTTTTCTCGAATGATGTTGCCACCGCATATCTCCAAGAAACAATACATACTCCACCCATGGAAAAAATAACAGTGGACCAACAAGGAATTCTAAAATTGCTTAACGAGATTAAACCCAACAAATCCCCGGGTCCCGAAAATATACCAGCTAGGGTGATAAAACCTTTAGCCCCAAACATTGCCCCGTACCTTGAATTTATATTTAACAAATCCCTCACAGAGTGCAAAGTACCTAAGATTTGGAAAACCGCGCAAATAACGCCTATTTTTAAAGGTGGTGACAGGGAGGATCCCAGTAATTACAGACCTATATCTCTCACTTCTATCTGTTGCAAAATCTTAGAGCACATAATTGTCAGTTCAATAATGAGACACCTTGACAATATTAACTTTTTAAGTGACAATCAACACGGATTCAGGAAAACCCGCTCCTGCGAGACCCAATTAGGATTATTTACACATGATTTACTTTTATCGGGTGAGAGAGGTAGGCAAGTGGATGCCATCTTCTTAGATTTTCAAAAGGCATTTGATAAGGTCCCACATGGTAAACTCATTCATAAATTAAAGGTCGCGGGTATAAATAAGGGCGCCATAAGTTGGGTTAAAGATTTTCTTTCGGAGCGGGAACAGAGGGTAGTCCTTGATGGCGCTAGTTCCGACAGCGTTCGAGTCACGTCGGGGGTACCTCAGGGAAGTGTGATCGGGCCGTTGCTTTTCTTGATTTTTGTTAACGATTTGAACCGTGAAGTGAAAAGTAAAATTAGGATGTTCGCGGACACGGTGATCTATCGGGAGATATCTGGGGATGAGGATCGTTTTATTCTAGAGCAGGATTTAGATTGCATTACTAAATGGTGTTCTAACTGGGGATTGACTCTAAATTATAATAAATGTTCAGTGGTAAATTTCTTTAAAAGATCAACGGGATTTGCTTACAAATTAGCTGGAGGTGACCTAGCAGTAGTTGATACGGTAAAATACCTAGGTGTCACATTCACAAAAGACTTAACTTGGGGGACTCACATACGTAAAGTCTGCGGTCAAGCATATAAAAAATTGGGATTCAATAGACGCATTGTCGGCAAAAGTGACTCGAAGGTCAAGGAACGTTGTTACCACGCTCTTGTAAGGCCTCATTTAGAATACGCATGCAGCGTGTGGGATCCGAGTGAAAAAGGTCTCATTCGGGAAATTGAGAAGGTTCAACGCCGGGCAGCCCGTTTTGTAAAAAATTCCTACGATAAAACGCAAAGCGTCACCGAAATGCTCATGGATTTGGGGTGGGAATCATTGGCTGAGAGACGATTCAATGCAAGATTGAAATTATTAAATAAATTTAGATCCGCATGTTTCAGCACCGAGGTCTCGCAAATTATTCGTACTCCTACATACATTAGTCGCTTGGATCATGCATATAAAATTCGGGAAATAGATGCCAGAACTAGCCGACTCAAGGACTCCTTCTTCCCACGGACAATACGGGATAGCAACTGCAGGGTTATAGATAGCAAAAATTCCACTTGCCACCCTCAGCGTCTAAAAAATAATTAGTTGTATTTAAATGCATGCTCTTCCACTAACCTTATGTGTTTTGCTATAATAACCCATTCTTTCCGAATGACTTCATTCATGTTCTGTTCATCTGTTTTTAAGTTTCCCTTTCAATCCCTCGTCCCTCTCCGCGGGGGCAAATTCCTGCTACCTGCAACGTTGGGTCGCATTCCCTGCCATTTAGAGACTCTTTGGGGGTAGAGTGTTTCGTGGTGCATTTTCATGTGGTAGTGATGTTTCAATTTCTTGCTTGTTGTGTCCTGGCTTCCGTGTTGTAGGATGTCTTTCGTGCTGCATCATGGGGTCCGGTTTTTTAGTTGTTTTGCGGTATATGTGTTTGCATGAGTATTGGATGAAGGGATTTTTGCATGAGTGTGTGCGCTGCTGTGGGTGTCATTTTCCGTGTTGTTTTTTTTGCATGTGGTATTTTTCCTTTTTACGGTTGGTGACCAAACACCCCCCGCCACACGCCCTTGCGGCGGCTTGCGGGGTATTATGTAGATGTAGATGTAGATGTACTCTTCTCGCTAACAGGTGGTTGGGGGCTGTTACGTTAGAAATCACGGGTCTAATCGGAAATCCCGGTTTGTGAATCTTGGGTAACCCAAAGAACCGGGGTGCTGAAGGATTCATTTGGGTTAGCTTTTCTACATCATGCCACTTAAATAATATTGAACATGATTTTAACGAATTTTTGCACTCTTGTTGAAACTTGGTGGTTGGGTCTGATTTCAGTTCTTGAATCTTGTGCTCTTCGATAAATGTATTGCATTTCTCAAAATAATCGTCCTTTTTCATTATCACCACCGCGTTGCCTTTATCTGCTTTTTGAATAATCAGCTTTTCTAATTTAAGGCTGCTCTTGATAGAATTAACTGCGTCAAACTCCGGAAATTGTCTTTTAGTTTTAAAAACTTTTTGTAGTTGACCTCTCATTTCCTGAGCGACAATATGTTTTACCCCTATATTTTCTCTTTGGAGGGCTATTTCGCAGTCTACGGCAAAGTTTTTTACGCCCTTCATCGTAACGTCAAGCTTTACGTCAAGCCTCCCACTCTCCCCTCCTTAAAGTCCCAATCCTCACGGTGGCCGATGACACCGCCTCCTCCCCCCCTTCATCTAACCCTCTCTAATCCGCTGACTCACGAGAGCTCTACAATGTAGACTTCTCCCTCCCGCTCCACATTCCACCAACATCGCGGAGGGGACGCCAAACTGCCCTCCCCTCCGGCACGCAAACCAATCCTGACTTTACCCCTCCCAAACCTTCCTGATTATCTCCACCCCACCCCCGCCCTGGCTGTATATATAAGAAGGGCTGCAAATGTAGAGAGCTCACTTGATGATGAAGTTTTACTTCGAAACCCGGGTCGTGTGAATAAATCGTTTTCGTGTGGAACTACAAAGTTACTCCTTTCATTTATTTATAATGAATCGGTTCCATAAAGTTACGCCAGAAACCATTAATTATGTTTAGTTGAGGCTATATTTAAAAATAAACTTATCACTGTTGTGGCATGATTTCAACAGAAATCGCGGTGGTAGCGTTTCGGTCGACATTATTTCCTCTAGTCGTGTCTCGTGCATGGTGCGTGACTTTTGTCAGTTCGTGTGCTGTGCCCTGCCTCATTTGGATACACCAACCCCTGCCACACGCCTTCCCGGTGGCTTGTAGGACATTATGTACAAGTGAATGGCGTCCCACCGTTGAAGTTGACCACAATTTATCATCTAGGCTGACGAGGAGGTTTATTTGTTTGGGGACGGGGGGGGGGGCGGTTTGCCCCCTAGGGCTGGAGAAAGGCGAGGTGAGGAAGGCGGCAGCAGAGCGACCTTGATCCCGTTCTCACGGTTTCGGGGATCTCGTCTCGCCGCGGGAGATGTGCTGCCGAGAGCGGCTTTCGTTTGCAGCGAAAGTTCTTCCTCTCACCCCTCTCCTCCCTCCCCCCCTCTCACCCCTCTCCTCCCTCCCCCCCTCTCACCCCTCTCCTCCCTCTCAACCTTCTCCTCCCTCTCAACCCTCTCCTCCCTCCCCCCCTCGCAGCAACGGTTTGACTCACTATTTCGACCACTGCATATTTGGCCAGCAGTTAAACTCTCTTCCCATTGCTTCTCGTCATTATTCTCTCATTTTCGCCCCGCCCCTCGCACCCTTTGGCGAGCACCCCCCCTTTCCTCTCTTTAATTGAGCTACAATTGACTTTCCCTGTTTACCCTCATCAGCGCCACCACCTCATCCCTCTCTCCGTTCGTCCCCTAGACGCTCGAAAGTCTCCCAAGAGACTACGTCTCCAAGGCCCTTTCCATATCTCGAGGAAGGTCTCACCGCCGCAGCCGCGTTCAGGCGCACCTCTCCCCTTCCTTTTGTCGATTTCACCGCCTGGAACTCATCCCTCCCTCCCTCGCTTCACCTTTCGTTTCTCCAGCCCCCCGCCCGCCCCTTGTCACTTCCATGCGGAGGTATATTCACACCTGTTCTAAACTCGCAATTTCAGCTGACACTCTCACCTTTCCGATGGCCGGCACGTTTGTCTTCTCCATCATTCTGCGGGTGTTGAATGCTCGGGAGTTATCGGCATTGACAAATTACCAACGTGACATAAATCTCTTCCTTTTAATAACTATGCGACATTTTTAATGGACACCGGTCGACCTTATATCATTTTGGGAAACAAACGTTCGCTTCTAAATTCGAGCGCAAACAATTCTTTCTTCAACCGGAGAGAGAGAGAGAGAGATTGATCCCCGCAGTGAAGAGGCGGCGTCTCTTTCATGGAGCCCCTGACAGTAAATTCCCCTTCGCTACTTGTCTTGTGAGTCCGCGGATCAAGTCAAAACTGCAGCGGTCAATTCCAGGACTATAAGAGCCAGATGAAGGATTGCTCTAATGTTTTCAGTTTCAGTGGAGGATCAGAGGGCGGGAGGGATGCTATGATGGATACACTATAGCATTTATCAAAGGGAGTGTTGTGTTCGGAGGCTTTTTTGGGGATAGGGAGCATATCAATTAGGGAAGAATTTTTGCATGAGGCTCGTTGGTTATTAATTCTGATATTGAGGGGTGTGGTACACTGCCCAATATAATAGGCAGGGCAAAGTTGGCACTTAAGAAGGTACACTACATTGCTAAATGTGCAAGTAGAGAAGGGAATTGGTGGGAGAGAGTTAAAAAGCGGGTGGCCAGGAATCAATATTAGGCTTTAATTACCCAGCTCCTAATATATTTTCATCCCCCTTCCACCCCTATCACCTTCTACATTTTCCCCACCCTTCTAACGCTGCCACTCCAAACCCGTCCCTTCAGAATTCTCTCCCCACCTACCCCTTCCATCCATCGCTCCAGCCAACGTATTCCCTTCAGTTCTGTCCTTCTCTTCCTTGATAAAGGTGGTCACGACCACCGAAAATTCGAAAATAGTGAGTCTCTTTTTTGCGTGTTTCTGTGTGTTTTTGTCTGTGTCCACTAGTGCTAAGTGTTATACATTATGTATACTACCTTGATCAAAAAGTTCCCGGAATAACCACCGTGTGGCGCTCCCATCGTTCCGATTTGAGTTCTGTTTTTTTTGTTAAATTGGTACATCTGTTGTTGATATTCCCTTTAAATCTTAGTGTCATAACTTGACATTTGCAAAAGTTACGTAGCCAAGAGTACATCTATCTCTGTGTGTGTTGGCGATTTTTTACAATTTCAGAAATGGATTTAAATTTGCAACAACGAACTTGTATTAAATTTTGCGTAAAAAACGGATTTAGTGGCGCACGGACGTTGGAAATGTTGGAAAAGTGTTTCGGCAACGATTCTCTAAAAAAAACGGTCGTTTACCAGTGGCACGAGCGGTTCAGAAGTGGTCGTGAGTCAATCGAAGATGATGAACGCAGTGGCAGACCATCGACATCGAAAGTCGGTGAAAAAATTGATAAAGTAAAAGAAATGTTGGTCAATAACCGCAAAATAACCATCAGAGAAATAGCGGAGGACTTGAACATTGCCTATGGATCCGCCCAAGACATTGTGGTTAATGATTTGGGTTTCCGTCGTGTAGCAGCAAAGTTGGTGCCGAAAGACCTCAATTTCATGCAAAAAAGAGACCGTGTTGACGTCGCAAAAGGCATGATTTGCGAGGCTGAATCCGATCCCACATTCATCAAAAGGATCATTACTGGAGACGAGACGTGGGTTTATGAGTACGACACGCAATCCAGACATCAGGCAAGTGAATGGCGTTCACCAAATGAGTCGAGACCAAAAAAACCACGTCGTTTTCAGTCAAAAAACAAGGCAATGCTGACGGTTTTCATGGATTACAACGGTGTAGTGCATCATGAATTTTTGCCAGAAGGCCAGACAGTAAACAAAGAGTATTATTTGGGCGTTATGAGACGTTTGCGTGAAGCAATTCGCCGAAAGAGACCAGAAATGTGGGCAGAAAACTCGTGGATTTTGCACCATGATAACGCACCGTCGCACAGTGCTATCATTATTCGTAATTTTTTGACGAAAAATGCAACAAATACCATCCAACAGCCACCGAATTCACCTGATTTGGCTCCCTGTGACTTCTTTCTGTTCAATCGAGTTAAAAAACCATTACGGGGAACGCGTTTTAGCAGCCGAGAGTAAGTAATGGAAAAATCGCAGGAAGCACTGATGGACATACCGAAAACCGACCGTAACTTTTGCAAATGTCAAGTTATGACACTAAGATTTAAAGGGAATATCAACAACAGATGTACCAATTTAACAAAAAAACAGAACTCAAATCGGAACGATGGGAGCGCCACACGGTGGTTATTCCGGGAACTTTTTGATCAAGGTAGTATATATATATATATATATAAACTATTATTAGGTAATCTGCCGGTTAAGGTAGGTTTTTGGATGGACATAATTGCTAATTAGTTATTTTTTGACCCATAGCAAAACACAACATCCTACTCTACATCAGGTCCCTCTTCAGCTCTGAGTACTTTCTTCCTCCCTTCATCCCGTCCAACATCCCTATCCTGTTCCTTCCCTTTCCTCGTTTGCCTAACATTCTCCCCTCAATTACTGTCTTCAACATCCCACTGCTGGTCAATATCCCCTTCAGCCACTTTTCCTGCCTCCATAGGATTGCTCCCAGCAAACCCCTCTCTTCTCCCACCATACCAAGTACATCCTCGTTTGTTTTCTTCTCTGTCCATTTCACCTTCTCCATTCTTCTCTACACCAACATTTCAAACGCCTCCAGTCTACGTCTATCCTCCTGCTTCAACCACCACGTTTCCGCGCCGTACATAGCTACGCTCCATATCAAAGTTTTTATACGAGACTTTTCTTAACATCCTTACTCAACGTCCCTGTCATCAACTCCCTCCTCCTTGTGAAAGCCTCTTTGCCAAGCGCAATTCTTCTCGTTACGTCCTTACTACTTTGACCGTGTTGTTCCAAAACACTACCGAGATACGTAAACTATTCTACCTGATCTAGTTTTTGCCCTCCTATTTTATTGTTTAGTTTATCCTTTTTTTTCCTAGAAAATCGCATAACCTTTGTTTTATTAATATTGACTCTCATCCCATAGCTGTCGCAATGGATTTCCAATTCACTAAGCAATGCTTGCAGCCCCTAGGCTGACTGACAAACTAAAGCTTGGTCATCAGCAAACCTAACTGATTTTACGAATTCCCCGCCCACTTTCATTCCTACCTCGAGTTCTTCCCATGCCTCTTTAATCATTTCCTCTGCATACAGGTTGAACAGCAGCGGTGATAATGGGCAACCCTGCCTTACATCTCTTCCTAACACTGCCTAAGCGGACTCCCCGTTCCCCACTCGCACCTGAGCAGTCTGAGACATGTACAGGTTGCGGATTAGCCTCTTTTCCCTCCAATCTATTCCTATTTTCTGCAATATACTCATTAGTTTTTCCCAATTCTCTCTATCGAACGCTTTTTCGAAATCTACGAAGCAGGCAAATACCTCCTGGTTGTGCTCTATATTCCCCTTGATTAATAATCTCATTACTGCAATGGCATCACGCGTACCTCTCCCCTTCCCAAACCCAAACTGATCATCCCCTAAGTATTCATTTGCCCTACTCTCTATCCTTTTGTTTATGATCCTGAGAACAACTTTAGCTGCGTGGGATATCTTATCGTCCTGTAGTCCTCACATGATGTAGCCTTTACCTTTTTCGGAATAGGAACTAAAACTGATCTCACAAAGTCTTCCGGCCAGATTCCCTCCTCATAAATACTACGGATCAGCCCATATAGCCTCGTCTTCCAACATTTTTCTAAGCGTTTTAAAAGTTCTTCGGTAATGTTATCCACCCCCACGGCCTTATTTAGTTTCATAACCCTTAATTCCTTTTCTATCTCATTGTCTAGTATGCCTGGACCTAAGCTATCTTCCTCTACGTCATGTTCCTTTTC